>NW_012267256.1:15518708-15521023 GCF_000151885.1 Dipodomys ordii
TGTGTGTGTGTGTGTGTGTGTGTGTGTGTGTGTGTGTGTGTGTGTGTGTGTATGTGTGTGTGTGTTAGTACCATGACCTTTGGCTCTCACTCTGTGTTGATGGTAATGGCTGTGATGTACTATCTGACTGGCTTTTTGCTATTTAATTGAAGATGGAGGCTCAAGCATTTTTCTATCCCAGGCTACCTTGAACTGTAAGCCTCTAGACCTCAGCCTCTTAAGTAGCTAGCATTATAGGAGCAAGTAACCGGCACTTTGGCCTTGCTGATATATTTTGAAAGTGGAAAACAGTAAGAAAGTAGTAAATAGTAAATAATAAGAAAGTAGTAAAATGACGCATTTTCTATCTTTTTAAAAACGGGAAGGGGAAACAAAGGAGGAGGCTACAATGCTTGATAAGAAATATACTCATTATCTTGTCCATGTAATTGTAACACCTCTGTACAGTATTTTCACAATAAAAAAGAAAAAGGAAGCTATTTTAGACAGCTGTTGTGTACATTGTACTTGTGCCCTGATTCTTAGAAGGAAATCCAGACTTTCAAACTGCTTACAGACAGCAGTTTTGTTTTACTGAGATGTGCACAGTGTATATAAAGGACTAACAAGTCAAAATTTACATCTCCTTTTTCTAAATGTTAAAAAAGGCTTCCCTATAGGAGAAAAGTAGAGAATAAACAAATACATTGAGAGTACGTTATGTTAAAGTTCACAGGAAAGATGGCTCTCAAAATCTCTTAGGAGGTGAAATAGTTAAAAAAATTCCTTCAAAATCTTCTAGATGAATAAACCTCACCACTGGTTGATAGAGATGGGAAGAGGTCTAGATTGGAATACTCCCAAATGATAACCTTTCTTAAATACTGGCCATTTATTCAATGCTACTGTACATAGAGCAGGAATCAAGTCCTTTTGGGGAGCATCTATTCCTTCCAGATGTTTATAAGTGCACAACAAGTGGGAAGCTAAAGGTGAAATCAACACCATTTATGTATTTTAGGGAGAATTTAATTGTGAGCCTGGTATCTTAGAGATTGTTCCCACTAGTCATGATTGGGATGGTGAAGGGAGAGTGCACGAGGTGAGAGTTCCTGCATGCTACATTGGTCCAGCTGGTTTACCCTCATTCTGTATGTGCAGGTATTTTAGTTCAACAGTTATACGTGAAAGGGTAAGTCCCAATGCAAAAAGTATATTCTAAGTAGAAAATCCCCTACATAAATGTTTTGTTTTGTTTTTGGAAGAACTGCTTTCTGGAACTGTTGTGAATGTACCTTTGGAGCTGCCATAGTCCTGAACCTAGTCACTGGAGGGGTGAAGAGGGAGAATAGGAAGGTGAGGGAAGGGCTACCCTGTCCATGTCTGGAAGCCAGATGTCAATGATGTGTGTTTTTTGGTAAACACTTGTGTTTAATACCAGAGTTCATTATTTCATAACATAATATGATTTTCAATAGATATACCAACGTGACAGTGTTTGGTAAAGCTAGTGAACTAGCCAATATATATTAAAATGGAGAGAAAATATGCATCTTGAGCATAGAATCATTACACTTCCTTTGGTCAGTGTGAGGCAGGAGTGGTTCATTAAGTGGTGGTGGAGGATGGAAGGAAGCCCACAGAGAGAATGAGCTGTATGTGCATGTACTGATTCAAACTTCCATGAGAACCGTTGGTGAATGTGTGACTTCTGGCTGCTCTGTAGGGGTATGTTAATTAGCAGGAGCATTCCTTCTTAATAATAATTTAGTAGTATAGATCTTATAACGAGCTCTTAGAAATAATATTCTTAGTGTATTCTGTTCTTTATGTATCATCTTACTAAGTGTATGCAGTCATTTCATTATAACTCTGCCAACAACTCTACCTACAGACTGTTGCTGTTTTTGTCTTCAGTGAAAATTTGTCCCCAAGAAAGTCAAAGCTACAACCTTTACTGGTAAGTTGAATTGCTATAGTATATTTTTGGGTATCAATATCTTCACATGGTTTAGAGATTTTGAGCTGGTGGATATTTCCAGTGTATGGAAAAGCATGACACATATGGCAAGATCTCATTTTTCTATCATGAAGGGCTGTGTGTATACATACAGTGCCTAGGACACATACAATGGAATGGTTTGTGAGAGACACATGTGAGATGTATGGTTGTGTTTTGTTTCCTGTAACTGTAGGAAAAAACAAAGTTTTTTTAATAAGCTTTAAAAAAATAGGCTAAGGGCTGGGAAGGTGGCTCAGTGGTAGAGCACTTGCCTTGCATGCATGAGGCCCTGGGTTTGATTCCTCAGCACCACATAAGCAAAAAGAAAAAGCTG
>NW_012267256.1:15522626-15525887 GCF_000151885.1 Dipodomys ordii
ACCCAGTGAGGAAAGCCACTCCAATGGCTGGCACCTGAGCTGGGTGACTTTTCCCTGGATGGAGCCGAGTCTGGCAGGTCACTTCGCCGTTAAGTTCTTGTGACCTGCTAAATGACTCGTTTCATTTCAAGGCCTGGGTTGGAGCTGGCAGCTCCTCCGAGCTTTGTCGGTATCCAAGATGGAGATCACCGGTGCTGGGGGGGAAGGGGTGGCCTTCCCTCCTCTGCTCCCTGAGAAGGAGTGAGGACGTCGGGCTTCTACTCACGCCGAGTCTTGGATCCTGGGTCGTCTCTGGTCTGCAAACTGCAGGATGAAGATGTCTGCTCCTTGTCGGTTCTTGCTGGTGTTGAGTAGAATCCGCTCGCCTGCTGTGTCTGGCTCCTTCGTCCAGGACTCTCTGTGTGAGCGCTCAGTTATGGCCCGGCTGCGGTCTCCGCCGTGACCCTGCCACCGCTGCCACCGCGGCGGCTGCTGGCGAGCGCTCAGATGTGTCTTTTTGCCTTGTCTTCCCCTCACTTGTCTAACTCTCTGTCCTGTGATGGCACACTCGATGTGATTCTCTGGCTTAGGACTATTCACTGGAACTCTGAAACTGTTTTCTATGCGAGAGCTTGTTCAGATTCCAGCTTCTCCTCCGCCATCTTCCCGGAACCCCCCCAGATTTCTTTTTAAAACCTGCACTATTGGATGAACTTTTTGGATTTTTACTTGTCTCTCTTTTTTTTTTTTTTTGCCTGTCCTGAGGATTGAACTCTGGGCCTATGCACTATACCTGAGTTCCTTTCACTCAAGGCTAGCATACTGCCACTTGAGCTTTATTCTGACCACTCTAACATTTTCTGAGTAGTTTGTGGAAGATATGAATCTTAGGGCCTTTTCTGCCTGGGCTGGCTTCAAACTCTGATCTTCAGATCTCAGTTTTCTGATTAGCTAGGAATCAGTTGTGAACCACCAGTGGCCAGCCTTATCTTTTCTTTATTAGCTTCCTATTTCCTGTGCAGTTTCCCATACTTGTCCTATGTAATCTCTCCATGCAATAAGGCAACCATGGCCAAGGGGTATATTGGCTACCCCAGGGATAAAATCCTACCACACAACTTAATGTTTCCTTCCAGCTCCCAGTGAGCACATTACAGATTCTGGAAACACAACTATTCTTTTTCTAGTTGGAGACTAATCCACAGTTCTCTCTTCCTTCCAGAACCCTGCCTATCCACATGGAAATTAAACAACTGCTTCCTTAAAGGACTTTGAAACGATTTCTTAGCAAATATTATGCTAATGATTATCTGTGCTGGAGGAGGAACTGTTGATACCATGTGTTTTTTGGAGCTGTGAACCTCGTTTGGAATCCATAGCAGTTTCCATGACTGTGTGGTCTCTTGAACTGTATGACTCAGATGTAAGGCTCCCATGTGTTTAGGAAATTACTAGATTTCTCTGGAACTTGTGAGCTATCACTGAAACTCCCAGTTAGATGAATGCACTAGCAACTGGCTATCTGAAGACACCAAACAGAGTACTCAAACTTATATTTTTATAATTAGGTTTTTGTTGGTTAACATCTAAATATTTGGGGGCAACCTGATAATGGCTTCCTAAAGTTGAGCAAAATACAGTATAATGGAAGGTAAAGTGCCATGCCACCTCCTGTGAAGTCTGAGTGAGAGATCGTGCCAGGCAAGCATAAGCTTCAAGGAAACATGCCTGCAGGGAGGGAGTGTTGGTTCAAGGCTTCCTATACACTTGACTGCACCTTTATTGCCTCTACTTTTATCCTTATTATATTGTTCTTGGCTGTACATTCGTTGCCTTTATTCTCATTTTGGCTATTTTTCTATTGATCTGTGAACAGAGCATGGTTTTCCTTTCCAGTCCAATAGAGACAGTTTCTCTGAATAATAAAGAGTAGGACCAAAGATTAGATGTGGACAATGCCCCAATCAATATATCATCTGATGTGACTCTGCCTCCAGAAGCTCCTGCAACTTCACAAGCAGTTTTGAGGTTCACTCATAGTAAATATAGAAATTTTAAATTTGCAGATATGGTACAACAGAAAGAATTAATGAATTAAACTAAACCAGAAGGAGTTATCCCAGAAGTACAGAGAGTTCTAGAAAAAGGGGCCCCTGATAATGAAAGGAAAAGAAAGATTCCCCCAAAACTTATGACTAACTTTGGTCCAGGTTACGTTATAGGGAATATAGATGGTGGTTTCCCACAAAATATAAAGTTAGTGACAGCACATTTCCTGAGCCGACCCATGAACCATTGCCTTATACAGGAGTTTATAAAAATGGAAATAGATGGATTAACGTAAAAGCGAAAAGAGTATCTTGGTACTCATTAGATTTTATGCAAAGATGAGGTAGATATAGACCATTATGGTATTTATTATCAAAATAACAACAAGATGGTTTAAAATAACGATTAGAAATTTTTGTGAACAAATATTGGGATTAAAATAATAGGAAACGGAGAATGCCTGACTGAACCTGGGACTGGTTTTTAGGATGGTTTCAAAGGGACTAGAAAATATATGAAAAAAAATAAAAAGAGTACAATGTAAGTACAGCCCTGTCTTAGGATTGTTAATTATTAGACATAAAAAGGCTGAATAGATGATGCATTGTATAAAACAATATGCTAGACTTGTTCTAGACTTGTTTTTGCACCACTTAAACAGTTGGTGTGATAGTCATCAATTTTTATGTAACCTATTAATGCTTTGCTTTTCTTAAAAATTGATTACGTGCTTAAATAAACAATCTATGTCACAATCACACAGT
This sequence comes from Dipodomys ordii, assembly GCF_000151885.1. Taxonomy (NCBI): domain Eukaryota; kingdom Metazoa; phylum Chordata; class Mammalia; order Rodentia; family Heteromyidae; genus Dipodomys; species Dipodomys ordii. Next base: position 15,525,419 of record NW_012267256.1, read on the forward strand.
GTATAAAAATGTTAATTCTCCTCAATAAAGATACACTCAGATGCAACTCTTTTGAGTCTGTCTGTTTCTCACTTCTCTGACTCCTTGCCCACCTATCCAAAGATCCTTGTCCTGTCAGTCCCAGTGCTCCAATCGAGCTGGCCCGTCACAGTAAAGGTGGAAAAATGATCATCTAAAGAATTGACTAGATCAATATATACAAATCAATTAATATTATTCATCACATCAACAGGAGCAAGAATAAGAACCACATGGTTATCTCAATAGATGCAGAAAAAGCATTTGACAAGATCCAACACCCCTTTATGATGAAAGTTTTGGAAAAATTAGGAATTCATGGAATTCCTCAATACAATAAAGGCTGTATATGACAAACCTACAGCCAGCATTATACTTAATGGTGAAAAACTAAAGTCTTTTCCTCTTAACTCAGGAACAAGACAAGGATGTCCACTCTCTCCACTTCTCT
>NW_012267256.1:15525937-15531215 GCF_000151885.1 Dipodomys ordii
CTCAGTGGTAGAGCACTTGCCTTGCATGCATGAGGCCCTGGGTTTGATTCCTCAGCACCACATAAGCAAAAAGAAAAAGCTGGAAGTGGCGCTGTGGCTCAAGTGGTAGAGAGCTAGCCTTGAGCTGAAGAGCTGAGGGACAGCGCCCAGGCCCAGAGTTCAGGCCCCACAACCGGACCCCCCTCAAAAAATAGGCTGTAACACAAACATGAAACATTAACATGAAAATTAACATGAAAATAAGTGAGTCTGCTCAGAAAAGAGCATCATAGCAAGTCAGATTTCACTCCTTAGGGACGTTTTCCTATAAGGTGTCAGCTCTTGCTTGGTATTTTAAGTGAAGAGGATTGTAAACATCCTGTCTGTTCTTTTGGGTGATGGGTGCTTTGTGGGTATTTGGTTTAGTTTGTGCTTCTTTGTCTTTGCTCGGGTGAATGAGATCCTGTGTGCTGGTCCCAGACGAGATGGGAACTTCCTCCTCTTTCTCACCCTGCCCAGCAGAAAATACAAAACTGATACTCAGATTATCAGGTAAATTGGGGTCATTCATTGTAAATGAGCGTTTTTATACAGTTTGCTTTGCTCACTTTGATGATGGCCTGTGGGAGTCAGCCAAGGAGGAGTCTTAAATGACTCAGAGCTAAAACATGAAACCAGCGAAATTTTAAGTAATTGGCATATTTTCGTGTTCTGGTAAGTTTTATGTAGTTGGATAGATACCCCATAGACAAGGAAGAATGGGAGTTGTCATGCAAACAAAAATGTTAGGCCATTCTAGACAATCTTCAAACATTATGTTATGCTGAAAAAGGCACAGAGAGGTGGATGGGGGAGACAGTGCAACATCAGCACTGGTTTTATTCAGTAGGAAAATGTACAGAAGGCATCCCCAGCAAAGTTAGAGTTAGTCTGTACTGCTGCTACCAAACCAGGAGCTTTTATGGTTTATTAAAGTACTAGCATTCTGTTTTAATGAGATAGCTTCCCAACCCCTAATGAAAAAATAATTTGAAGTATTTTATACTTAATTAACTGTGCAAAATAATGGGTTTAAATATGACATTTTCATAGTTGTATCTGCTGTTCTTTGATGATAATCTCCTACTCATCCTCCTCTCTGGTCCTTCTTCTTCCTCCTACTGCTTCTCCTTTTCCCAAATAGTCCCTCTTCTGATTTCATGTCTTTTTAAAAAAGTCTAGGCAACAAAAAAATCATCTTATAAATATGTTTGAAAATGCTTTCTCTATATTTGATTTTGGTATAATTTGTGGAGGAGAAGGGAAAAAATCGTTTAAGTAGGGATAAAGTTGGACCCATTGTGACATTGTACAAGTCATTATGTTGAAAAAAGAACTTTTGGCTGGAGGGGGGACAGTGGTGGATGGGGAGATGGGAAGGAATGGGAAGGGGAAACAAAGGAGGAGGCAACAATGCTTGATAAGAAATATATTCATTATCTTGCCCAGGTAAATGTATTTTCACAATTAAAAAAAAGTACAGGCAAGCAAAAAAGCTCAAAAGCTTTGTACATAGGCCCATATCAGATGATATTAAGAAAAATGAATTCCAAGATGGGGGCACAAGAGGTATTATCTTTGTCATTGTCCTTTTTAATGTACTATGTGATTTTTTTTGTTTCTGTTGTATGTACTTCCCCCATGGTATAACCTCTGTTTTCACTGTATTTGATTCTGGCACCCTGCATCTTGTATGTATATTTTTCTAATTTGGGGAGGAGAGGGGAAATAACAAAATGCTGAAACAAGGATACAGGTTGACCCATTGTAACAATGTGATGTACAAGACACTATGTTGAAAATGAACTTTGCAGGGGCTGGGAAGGTGGCTCAGTGGTAGAGTGCTTGCCTTGAATGCATGAGGCCCTGGGTTTGATTCCTAAGCATCACATAACTGGCACTATGGTTCAAGTGTTAGAGTGCTAGCCTTGAGCTGAAGAGCTCTGTTCAGGCCCCATGACTGACGAAAAAAAAAGAAAAATAAACAGAAAACGAACTGTGCAACTTGGGAGGGAGAGGAAGGAGTTGGGAGCTGGGGAGGGAAGGGATGGTAGAGGAGAAACAAAGGAGAGGGTAACCACACTCCATAGGTCTGCATATTAGGGAAAATAATATATATATATATATATATTAATTTATTTCACATAATATCACAGTCTTCAGTTCTATCCACTTTTCTATAAATAATTTCATTCTTCATGGCTGCATATTATTACCAAATACACATCCATCCATATTTTTACCCACTCTCTTTATTCAATCTTCTGCTGAGGGCTGATCATAACTGATCAGGCTGATTTTATTAATTAGTGTCAACAGTGCTACAGTAGTCAACAGAGTATATCAGTATCTCATAATATGCTGGGTTTGATTCCTTCTATTATATAGCTAGGTGATATAGCAAGATCATATGGTAGTTCTGGTTTGCAATTTTTGGGAACCTCCATAATATTTTCCATAGAATTTGAACAAACTTACATCCTAGCAACAGTGTGTAAGAAGAGTGCTCTTCCCCAAGCCCCCTACAATTCTCACCAGCATTTGTTGTGTTTTCCTGCTTCAGGCTGGGAAGAGATAGAATCCAATTTCATTAAACGTTCATTTTTTTTTTAGAGATGAGGCTGTAAACTCAAAATTAACAAAAATTTCAAAAGATGGTTTAATGAAAATAATCAATACTTTTTGTTAAAAGACCATATGCCAGAAAGAGCCTTATTTAATTAATCCTATAGCAAGGGTGCGTGATAATGAATAACCATTTCACAGTCATTGCTAGTTGCATGTGGTACAGAATTTCAGGGTCCATAGTAGATGTACCTCTTACCAAGAAGAGAGGAACACTCTATACTTACATCTGTGGTTCTTCTGAGGTCTCTCAATTAGAAAGAAAGCTTGCTTTCTCAGCCCAGATTTCACAGCCTTGAAACAGTGATACTGTCCCAGGATCTAAAGGAAGCAGTCTGGAACCAGCAACAGATATGTTTGATCCACAGAAGAAAGAAAGCCTTTGTCATAATGTGTCAATTTGGAGGACTATGTTGGCTCTACATTTGTAGTAACAGTGACATGTCAGAGAATGAAGAATAGCCTTCTTCTATCTGAGCAGTCAACAGGGGAGCCAATAATTTGAACCTTAGAACTTTAGAATTTTGAGATCACTAAAATATCTTCCCTCTCCAGAATTCGATTTCCAAGCATCCATGAGTCTCATGCCTGAACAGCAAAGTCAGTCACTGTTGTCATCCTATAGGCCTGCAATGCTGGATTTGGCCCCTGAGGGGCTGCTTGCTGCAAACACACTGGTTTCACAGACCTCTCTGGCTACTTTTCTGGTAGCTGCACATCCACTTCCTGTGGATCATGCCCTCCATTATCAGGGAATGGCACATCTAGAAACAGCAGGACACAAGATTTCTAACTTCCAGATCCATGGTACCCATGGCAAGATGTTTCAGGTACCTGATTATAGAGCTGTGAAAGACCTAGACCCAGAATGCATGAAGAGGAGCCTGCAGGAATGAGGCTTTCACAAGACTGGAAGCTGAACCTTACTGACCTGGTCAAGAAAGAGAAACACCGAGAACAAGTCTCTACATGAGCCAAAGAAATGAAGCACCCTCCAGAGAGGCATTTGAAGAGCCAGAGAAAGATTTTTAATGTCAATTTTCCTTGGTAAAGGCAAAATGTGAGGTGGGCTCCCTGCATTCTAATATCCAGACAGGCAGAATGTCAGAGTCAAGCCATTCTACAAAAGGAATGTTCATAGAGATTGGCGTGGCTGAAAACCAGACTCCATAAGCACTGTTGGGTGGATCCTAGAAGAGAAAATAAGGTTTCAGCATGAACCTTCTGCCTCCCAGAAAATATTCGCCCAAAGAATTTCAGGTTCCTGTGAGTAGATATGCCCACTATCACATGGCTTCTTCCTACTTAGAACAGTAGGGTCTGTTGCCACCAAACCAGCCCCACTGGTCATAGCCATTCCACCAATGATAGGCAGATTCCATACTGGGACAGCACTGGGACAGCCTTGCCTCCCAGAAAGTCTATCTCCCTAGTCAGTCATCCTGCCAGCACAGTCTGATGCCTCAGGCCAGGATGTGCACTGTCCACACCACCGTCACCTTGTCAGTGGTGTTTGGTCATCTTTCTCAGATAATTTTTGTGGCATGTCTTTCATCAAGAAAAATTTCGTGCCATGCACATTTTGTAAATCAGTCATCCTCTTGGTACTGAATTTTCTTCTTGTCCAGCTGTTGGTTGCTTCCTAATATATGCCTCATTCTCCTCCAAGGTAGTGGCTTCTCTGCTCTGCAGGTTAGGGTAGGGACTGTTAGTATCTAGTCTTCCTCAGGAAAGCTGCTAGAATAGATGGGCACATGGGATGGTGCCACCGAGGACTCAAGCTTATCCTAGATCCCTCATTGTTTCTTACCTGCCCATTGTTCAGTCATTACAGAAACAAACTACAGGAAGCCTTTAGGATGTGTGTGGATGAGGAAACCTGGGAAGACATCATGGGAAGGCCTTGCTTATCCCACACTTTGGTGGTTAATTGGAGATCAGAATCTCATGGACTTCCCTTTCTGATATGACCCACTTTCACCTCTGAGAGTGTCCTTCTATTCCAATAAACTATTTTGAATAAACTTTGCTGTTACTCTCAATACAATTTTATCTTGGATGAAATGTTTCTTTGCAGTCAATGATGGAGAGAGGCAGACTTTGATACATTATAGTCTGAAAGTAGAGTGCACACATTTTACAAATAGATTGTAAGTAGAACCATCTTCTTTATGCTCGTTCTTTGCAGACTTGGTTTTTAAATTTTTTATTTAATTGTAAAGATGCTGTACAGAGGGGTTACAGTTACATGAGTAAGGTAAGGAGTACATTTCTTGTTGAACATTGTTACCCTCTTCTTTGTTGTTCTCCCACTGTCCCTTCCCTTTCCCACGCCTTCCCCAACCCCCGAAGATGTAAAGTTCATTTCAGATAGAGAGTCTTGTCAACATGGTTATAGCAATGGGTCATCCTTTGTCCTTCTTTCCCCATTTTGTGATTCACTTTCCCTTCCTCAAATCAGATTTCTTTTTCTTTTTTTAAATTTTATTTGTGAAGATACTGTACAGAGGGGTTACAATTACATGGGCAGGATAATGCGTACATTTCTTACCAAGCGTTGCAGCCTCCTCCTTTGTTTACCCTTCACATCCCTTCCCAGCCTCCCCCCTCCCCCCCAATCCCAAACCTTCTCCTT
>NW_012267256.1:15546080-15549347 GCF_000151885.1 Dipodomys ordii
ACAATGGAATTCTATGCCTCCATCAGAAAGAATGACATTGCCCCATTTGTTAGGAAATGGAAAAACTTGGAAAAAATTATATTAAGTGAAGTAAGTCAGGCTCAAAGAAACATCGGTCCCATGGTTCCCCTTATTTTACAATATCTAGTATATGTATGAGTCATGCAGAAAAGGTCAGATAATGTGATGTCAGGAAAATGAACCCTTAGATATACATTCTAAGTTTTTTCTTCCATGCATTTGTTTCTAACAAATTTATAAGATTATCTCTTTGTTGTTTGTATGTCCCTCCCCCACAATATAACCCCTGCTTTCACTATATTTGATGTCAGTATAACTTGTAGAGGAGATGGGGAAATACAAGTCGTTTAAGGATACAGGTGGACCTGTTGCAACAATGAGAAGTACAAGTTGTCATGTCCAAAACGAGCTTTACAACGTTGGTGCAGGGGAGGGGGGGGAGGATTGGGTGGAGGGCGGAGGCTGGGAAGGGATGTGAAGGGTAAACAAATGAGGAGGCTGCAATGCTTGATAAGAACTGTAGGCATTATCCTGCCCATGTAATTGTAACCCCTCTGTACAGTATGTTCACAAAAAAATAATTTAAATTAAAAAAAAGAATTGACTAGAAAAGAAATGAAGATAAAATAGAGACCTTATTAAAAAAGCAAAACAAAAGTCCTTCTGTCGAAAACGAACTTTAAAACTTTGGAGGGGGTATGGGAAGGGAGTGTGGGGGACATGGGAAGAGCTGGGAAGGGGAAACAATGGAGGAGACAATAATGCTTGATAAGAAACGTACTCATTACCTTGCCCATGTAATTGTAACCTCTCTGTATGGTATTTTCACAATAATAAGTAAACAAACAAACCTATAATCAGCTTGCAAAAGAGGGTGATAGTATTTCTTCTGGGAAAAAAAAAGATTGTGTTAATAAGTAGTAGAGAAGCTGGCGCATATAGAGAAAGCTCCTACCCAGGTTTCCCCTGACCAATTTATGTAAATGAAAGATGCGTTGGGTCATCCCTATTAGGTAGTGAATGATGCCCCTATGCCACACCATGATTAGTTAACATTTGTATGTGAGGACGCTCAGTTTACATGTCAAGTTAGGACTTCTGGGGACTGTTTATTCTGGTGTTAGGATAGGAATAGTCCTGGAGGTGGGCTGGGAAGTGCAGCTTGTGGTCCTTGAGGAGAACTGTGTGATCCATCCACAGATTGCTGTCACCTTTGGTTCCCATGTGAACCAGGTGGTCTTGGGCCCTTCTTGGGATGTGCGTGGCCTGAGGCCCTTGAGGGCTCACGTGAGTTTGCCTGCGAATCCTGGGAGGTGCCAGGTGAGAACATCTGCGAGACAAGCAGAGGCCCAGGCCGATGAGGCTGCAATCCAGCACTTGGAGGGGGAATGATTTAATTGGAATCTCAGAGAGGCTTTTCTGCTTAGGCTGGCTTTGAACATGATCTTCAGATCTCACCCTCCTGAATAGTTAGAATAACAGGCCTGTGCCAACAAATTGCTTTCTCAGATACTCTTCATGTTTTCTTGTCATTTTATATTCTCACATCTATTTTCTGTATGAATACTATTTTTAAATCTACTCAACTTTTATTTGCATATTTATTAGCATCAATTAGTTGTTGATCATTACATGGTACTTTCATTTTTATATGTCCATATATACATACAATGTACCTTGAACAAATTCACCCAGTCACCTTCCTGTTTCTCCTCTGTCCCTTCTCAAAAGTTTGTGCTAGCTCATTATTCCATTTTCAAGCAGATACATGAAGTATTTCAAGCATATGCATCATCTTTCATCCTCTGTTCAACTTCCCCATTTCTGCACGTATGGGACCTGCTTTACAATTACTTATTGCTAGAGCGCATGTTAATTGTTCAAAGGGAGTCTCACATTCATGTTTCACAGCATATATATTATAAAGTGACTGACCATGTCCTACCTATGTCCTATCATTCAACAGCATTCAGTGAGTTTTACCATGCTTATTTACAGATGTACTATTTTTTCATTTTAATTAAAATGCAATACATTTCAATATTGTTTATCATCTAACATTCTGTTTTTGCACAACACGAATATTTTTGTGTGTACATATTATTCTGTATTAGTAGGACCTTTAGATCTAGCTAGAAATATTGAGCCAATAGTTCACCAAATATTCTAGATTTTCTAGCTTTATAATCACATCATCTAGAAATGTTGGTGGCTGCATATTTTCCCTCAGTTCTGTGCTCTGAATTTTTGTTATACTCCCTGTGTACTGATAGGGTTTTTAGGGCATTGTTTAACAGAAGCATGATTTCTACTGAAGACTTCTTCCTCATTTTAAAGTATATAATTTTAATATTTTTTACTTACAAGTCAGGTATTGATTCCAATTTTCATTAGTTAGGATGTGTCAATCATTGCCTTTCATTAATTTTTCAATCCAATCATTATAAGTAATATAATAGTATAAATAAGGTAAGGTAACGTTGCACACTTCACCGCTGCTTCCTTATTTCATGACAACTGCCTATGCTTTAAGCTCTACAGATGTTCACCTCTCTGCCAACTGCTTGGAGGAAAAGTCATACAATATGTGAAACTGAGCATCACTTTCCAACCCTGAGGTCAGTAAAGCTCAGATTTAATTTTTGGTGAAGGTGAGAATGCATGTAAATAACAAATAGGGATTTTATTCTCCTTGAGAGCCTGTTATTACAGATTTACTAGCACACCTTTATCAGATTGATGTTTCCTACAAGTTCAGTCATTTTCCTGTTAACTGAAAAGGAGATAAGGAAGTAAGAAAAGAAAGGAGAGCATCTATCAGTGTGTCTATTAATCTGTGCATGATGATTTTTTGTCTTTAGCTATGATTGTATTTCACTGGCCTCTCCCTTGTTCCAGTTTTCTTTAGCAGCTTTTATAGCTGTCCAGCAACCACAGCCCTATTGTCCTCTTGTGAATTTGCCCTGAACTAGTTCTTAGCTATTTTTCATTCTTAGAGCTATAAATTTAATTACACTTTATTTAATGAATTGTTATAATTTATAGTTTTCTTCTTATTATTTGTCTGTGGTTTTGCTAACTTTTCCTTATACTGAATGACATGACAATAAGTGCTCTTAAAGAAAACACAGGTCAGAAAAGGATCATTGGAATTTATAAATTGTATCCAAGTATGTCATCCCTTTTTAGATGAATGGATCAAGCAAATGTGGTATATATACATAATGGAATTCTATGCCTCCATCA
>NW_012267256.1:15549632-15581646 GCF_000151885.1 Dipodomys ordii
CCCTGCTTTCACTGTATTTGATGTCGGTATAATTTTTGGAGGGAAAGGGGAAAAACAAATCGTTTAAATAATGATACAGGTGGACCCGTTGCAACAATGAGAAGTACAAGTCGTTATGTCGAAAACGAACTTTACAACTTTGGTGCGGAGGAGGAGGGAGGGCCGGGGGGCCGGGGAGGATTGGGTTGGGGAGCAGGGGGGAGCATGGGAAAGGATGGGAAGGGGAAACAAAGGAGGAGGCTACAATTCTTGATAAGAAAGGTACTCACTATCTTGCCCATGTAATTTTAACCCCTCTGTACAGTATTTTCACAATAAAAAATAAATAAAAATTAAAAAAATTTTCTTATAGGAACTAAACAAATTTTAAATTAGCTCTACTCCAGATGGATTACTTCAGTGGCATTTAAATAGTGGCAATTCACCAGGCCTCTACTTACAGTAACAGATAGAAGATTGGATTAAGATAATTGGGCTGATTTAAGTGATGCTGGCAAAAGAAAAATCTGAAGAAATATGATATTGTGCATTTCTTTAAACTATCTTTATAATTTAAAAATAAATATTTTATTTGACAAAAAAGCATACACACAATCCAAAAGCTACAATCAAGAAAGCTTGAAATAGGTAAAAACAGAAACCAAGTAAGACAAACTCAAAGAAACTAACAAGTATGAATATTCAGGTCCTAATATTAAAGCAAAATAACTATTTGAAAAGTTTTGATGACCAAATGGAAAATATTGGCAGAATATTTGAAGCTACTTAAAATAATCAAATTGATTACAGGACTAAAAACTTACGCAGTTAAAGCTACAGACTGAGACCCAAAATATTAGGTGTAGCAATTTTGAACACCAAAATTATGTAATGTACTTAACATATATAGAACACTGCAAAGAACAATGGGAGAATATACTTTAACTTTTGTTCATTTATAAAAAGCAATTTTATTCTTTAGTATAACCAAGTAAGCATCAATAAAGTCCAAGTGATATCCCTGAAATATTACTTAATCTAAGCAATATAAGAATAAATAACAAACTATTAATTAGAAAGTAGTATTTGAAATCTATGAAGTACTCATTGATATTAGTATGATAATAAAATTCATATGACCTATCATCCTGGTTTTCACATAATGTTAAATGTTTATATCATTTTATTGTCACACTGGCTTAAAACCATGATCTGTACAAGTCGTTATGTTGAAAAATGAACTTTACAACTTTGTCTGGGCAGGGGGCGGGGAGATGGGAAGGGATGGGATGGGGAAACAAAGGAGGAGGCAACAATGCTTGATAAGAAATGTACTCCATGCCTTGTCCATGTAATTGTAACCCCTCAGTATGGTATTTTCACAATAAAAATAACAAAAAATAAAAATAAATAATAGTTTATGAACAGGTTAGAGGAAGTTGACTAGACAAGTGAGGTACTTATGAAAAACTAAAAGTTATTAATTTCAAATATATATGAGCATATAGCAGAACTACAGGAAGAAAGCCAAGACACAACTTGACACCTCTGTGATGTGAAGGTGCCAGGGCTAGTGCCAGGGACAAAGTCCTACGACTTCGTGGGAGGCTAGAAATCTACCATTGAAAATAAGGACTGCACAGGAAGCCTGTACTCAAAAGGGGTGGGCTGAAGCCAAGGGAAATGGGTAGAGGAATGAAGAAGAGAGGAGGAAGAAAATGCAGATGTGTAACCTACAAAATTAGGAAGAGTGAGGGAAGAGGTGGGGATGGAGTGGTTGAGAATTTTGAAACAGGTGACACTGACCAAGATACATTGTATTTTTAAACTCCTGTTAAATGACAGCTCCTTTCTACATCTACTTAATGATAATTAAAAAATAAAGTAAGGATTCCGTTTCATGCTAATGTTGTACAGGGAGATATGAGCTGACTCTTTGGAGATGTATTAATCTATTCATGCTAGTACTACTGAACATGTTACTTTTCCTATTAACAAAAAGGCAAATCAATTGATTAAATGCTAATATAGTTAAACTCAAATTTTCTTGTACTCTTTAAAGGGTAAAACTATTTTTCAGTGAAAGATGAACTAGTTTAGGAAGTACAACTTAAATTTAATGCTGCTACATTTAAGTTCCTTGTTGTAAATCATGTTGGTATAACTACAGAAATGAGTTTATTTTTCTCCTGTTTTAGATTATTTTGAAGTTGAGAGGTTAGGATTTGAGTTCAGTGCATCCCTTAACCATCACAAGTGAACATGTTAATTATTGCACTGTAGATGATTCTGATATGAAATATATTGTATAAAATATGAATGAGTATAATGATTGTGACTCATACAGGCTGTTGTTTTGGGTTTTGAAAGTTCCAAGCCTGATCTAGTGAGAAAAACTCAATGTTGGTTAAAATGCCCTTCCTCTATGTTTTGAGATTTGTAGATTTTTAAATGGTGGCATCTTCTCATTCCCTTAGCTTCACATTTATGGAGAAATCATTGGGCTTCCAGAGTTTTTATTAAAAATTAAGACTATTCCAATATCACAACTTGTTCTAAGAAGTTCATACACAGTAGCTGATCACTGACTCATACTTGGTATCTGAAGTGGATTAGAAAGTTATTGGGGATAGTTTAGGCTGGTACTACATGAGCTTAACCATCTTCTAACCACCCCAGTATAATTTCAACCCATAGAATATATGATTAACCAATTAAATAACCCACATTTTGTGCTTTCTATTTTTGCCTATTTTTGTGGTTCCATTCTTTCATTTAATTTATGCATATATTCTTGCTGCATTGTTGAATTATTATTTCTTAGAAAGTCACTAGCAACACATATAACAGAAGAGTCTTTGAAGGGCCCTGAGTGCACTGATTAGAGATGTGTGCTCAGGCCCAGGCATTCCTCCAGAGCAGGAAGAGAGAGGCCCCATCCTAGGGGTGCACCTCGTGACCCCTGACGTGTCACTGTATTTTGGTCAGGTTTTCCAGTTTTTCCAGGAGTTGGCTAATGAAAAATCTGGTTATTTTAGAGATAGCAATGACTTGGTATTATTTTACAGAGAATCAAACGCTCCTAGAGTGTATTTTTGAAATCTATTTCTGAGGTTCTTCTAGAGGCCCAGTTTGATGTCTGAGATTTGGTGCCAGATACACTGTTTGCAAGAGGACCTTAATTCAATATGATGTTGCTTTTTCACACCTTGAAATATAAACAAGTTTTTAACATTAAAATAACATTGAATTGCTAAAAATTAAAAAGTTCATTCATATTTCTCATATAAAGCATAACTGATAAAATTTGCAAAATTGATGACATAAGAACAGGCTGTGATATTCATCTTCATTTTGTTCTTCTTAATGTCCTTACAAAACCATACTCTAAATTTGAGATCCCCATCCCCCAACCCATTAGAAATATCTATCCACAGTTCATTTTGTGAGGGTTTCATTCTAACTCATTCTACATTTTGCTTTTGTTGGTTGTCTTTTTGTTTCCACAGTCTTGCTATATAAGGAACTGTGAAGGGTTTCAGATACTACTGCCTCCCAGCTGTAGGTGACATCAGTCATGAACACTGAGTGCAGGTGTAGTGACAAGGGACATGATCTTGTCCGAGGTATGTAATTGCCTAGGAAGTAACAGTGATGACTTGTGTCTCTCTGCTCTTCCTCACAAGTGCTTGTCTAATTATTAATTTCCAGACAGAAAGACCACTCTGTCCATATCTCACATACTGAAATCATGGGTTGTAAAGTCACGAGTGTCCCATACACCCTATACCCATTGGCAACACTAGACACACTGCTGTGATTTCAACTTTGATTTCAATTTACCAAGAGTGAAATTTCAGAATGATGTGATTTAATACAAACAGATATGATTTTTTTTGGGTCCGGTCGTGGGGCCTGAACTCTGGTCCTGGTGCTGTCCCTCAGCTCTTCAGCTCAAGGCTAGTGCTCTACCACTTGAGTCACAGCACCACTTCTGGCTTTTTTCTTTTTGCTTATGTGATGCTGAGGAGTCGAACCCAGGGCCTTATGCATGCAAGCCAAGCGCTTTACCACTGAGCCACCTTCCCAGCCCCCAAACAGATATGATTGAATCATTAGTTTCTACATTGTAGTTCTCACCTTCCTAATTCAGAGTAATTGATATTTTTGCTCAAATCATGGATTTACTATCTGTTGGTAGATCAGGAATGTGTCTAATGCTTTCCATGCAATTAATAACTGAGTATTTTAGGGATTATCTTATGAAAAGGGATCATATTTCTTTCCCACTTCCTTACAGTTCCTACTATAAATTTATGGTTTAGGATTTAGAAAGATAAGTAAATTAAAAAAGTATACAATTAAAAACCAGTATTTACTAGATCTAGGGTAGTACCCTAAGGGTACAATTCCTCAGAAGGGCAAAATCATGGACCAACAAAATAAACACCAGGAAAAATACTCTAAAAGAAGGAGTGCTGGGATAAAATGAAGGAAGTAAACAAATGAAGAGAGGCAAGGAGGGGATAAGGCAGTCATAAAAGTCAATTCACTTCTTAGAAAATTAAGAAACTTGAGATAAGAAATGGGGTTTGGAGGGATAATGGAGAATAATGAAAGGGATGATATAAAAAAGAATATTTACTTTTGCTTTTAAGATACTAAATAGGACTTCTATTTTCTATGTGCATATGGCCAAATAGCACACGATGTAAAATTTAATGTTTCTTAATTAAGGAATTGCTTTGTAAAACTTGGGAGAGGTTTGATGATTTGGCTATTGCTCATCATGCACCTCAAAACATGGTTATACAGATGTCTCCTTTGTAAGCTGACTTTGATTTATTTTGAGGAGGTAGGTATGTCCCCAGAGTTTATAGAAGGATTATATGGGATGTCTGGTTTGGGTTTTTGAGAAAACTCCAAAAAAATTTATTTTTCCGGTTGTGGGACTTGAATTCTGGGCCTGGGTACTGTCCCTGAGCTATTCAGGTCAAGGCTAGAACTCTACCACTTGAGCCACAGCACCACTTCTGGTTTTCTTGTGGTTAATTGGAGACAAGTGTTTCATGGACTTTGCTGTGCGGGATGGCTTTGAATCGAGATCCTTAGATCTCAGCTTCCTGAATAGCTAGGATTATAGGCATGAGCCACCAGCACCCACCCTCCAAACTAATTTCAATAGACTAGTTTACATTCTCACCAGTTCTCAACAATTCTGTTCCCTCTGCATCCTCACTAGCATTTGTTAGTGTGTGTGTGTGTGTGTGTGTGTGTGTGTGTGTGTGTGTGTGTGTGTGTGTGTGTGTGTTGATCCTGGGGCTTGAAATCAGAGCTTGGGCACTGTCCCTGAGATTCAGTGCTAAAGGATAGTCATCTGGCACTTGAACCACAGCACCACTTCCAGCTTTTTAAATCTCTGGTGGACTTTTCTGCCCCAGCTGGATTCAAACTATGATCCTCAGATCTCAGCCTTCTAAGTAGCTAGGATTACAGACCTGAGACACCTGTGTCCAGCTCTTATTTGTTTTCTTGATAATCATTCTTGGTGTAGTTTTGATTTGTATCTTCTTTATTCCTAAGAATGTTGAACAGTTTTTCATGTATTTACTATTTTACTTTGTTTGAAAAACAGATAATGAAAATATACACTACTTGGTCATTAAGAATGAAATGATCTAATTTGCTAAAAAGTGCATAGAGCTGGAGATGTTCGTGTTGGGTGAAATCAGCCATCCCCACAAAACAAATATCACAATTTTTTCTCTCATTTGTGGAAACTAAGAGAAACAAAATCAAACCACTAAGGCCAAAGATATAAAAGGGGGATTATAGTGAAGTGGTGTGTGTGTATGTGTGTGTGTGTGTGTGTGTATGTGTGTGTGTATGTGTGTGTGTATTTGACCAGTGCAATAGTAGCATTTGTTGAAATGCTATGGGTAATTTAATGCCAATGAAAACTTTTTAGATCTTTAATCTCTCATTTTTTGATGCAAAACTTATGACAATAAAATTTCCTTATATTTTTTTCTTAGGATCATAATTAATCATGATAGGTGTGAACCTCATGTTCCAGATTATTTTGCCTTCCATAAAAGTTTTTAGGATTCAAAGGGGGCAAGTGATGACCTGTTTTCTTTTCTTTGTGTCATTTCATGTTATTTAATTGTAAAGGTGATGTACAGAGGGTTATTAGTTACAAATGTCAGATAAATATGTTGAAAAACAAACTTCACAACTTTGGCCGGCTGGGGGCAGGGTGAGTGGAGATGGGAAGGGAAGAGAAGGGGAAACAAAGGAGGAGGCAACAATGCTTGATAAGAAATGTACTCATTACCTTGCCCATGTAATTATAACCCTCTGTACAGTATTTTCACAATAAAAATAGTATATTTCTTTTAAACAATTGTTTTCCCTGCCCATACTCACCCAGAAGTTGTATAGTTTATTTTCAACATACAGTGATCTATTTTTAAGTCAGTAAGCCAGTATTGTTTCTTTTAACCAAAGGGTCCTTCAGACATGTAATGGATATTACTAGGACAAAGGTAACAAAATTCCTGTACAAGTGCCCATGGGCTCTTCAATATTGATATAACATATTGAATATCAATATCTGAAGAGATAGTAGCTCTTGGTTTTTTAATGTTAGGTTTTCAAAAAGAGGTAGCCGAGTAAGAACAGCACCACACATGTGGTATTCAGGAAAGGGGTAGGTTTATTCAGTAGACCTGATGGGAAAGAGCTGGGAAAGAGAAGAGAATGCTGGGAAAAAGAGAGCTGAGAAAGAGATAGAAAAGATCAGAGAGAGCGCATCTGGGAAAGGTGAGAAATAGAAAGCTAAGTAAAAGAAGAGAGCTGGGAAAGAGAAGAGAAAAGAGCTAGAAAAGAGAGCATCTGGGAAAGGTGGGAAAGAGAGAATCTACTATGCTTTCTGGAATTCAAGGCAACTCAAACCAGTGACCCAACAGAGCCAAGGATCACTAGTCAGCATTGCCTTCCCTGCAGACCCCTAGCCTCCAGTGGCTGAGACAACTTCTGTGAGGATTCCCAGAGAAGTGTTAATGGCAAATATAAGACAGTCTTTGCTAGTCAACATTCTGTCCTAGGTGAGTAGCCAGCAAGTACAACAGATGATGTTCTAACCGAACCATGAATTAGGTTGAAGGACATCCTAGCAATCTGTCTTTGTCATCCTAACAAACTCAAAAGGCTTTGTGAGGCTTGTTTTTGCAGTGATTAAATGGACATGATAGATGAAATGAGGGATTGAGGGTGAGTCTTCAGTGGCATTATGTCATGTGCCCTTGCCATCTAGAAGCTGCTTTGAGGAAGATCACAGACTGCCCATTCCTACCCCAGCCGAAGGCACAAAGAGAAGCCAATACATCTCATGACATGCAAAGACTGTATTAAGCAATATGCATTAGAGGGGGTACTCATTCACAAAAAGCAGATTTGCTGTGCATGGACTTGAGTTAGTCCTCACCAAAATGAGCCTCGCAAGGAAGTGCATAAGCATAACACGTGTGACTGCCTAACCCACCCTGAGGACAGTGCCGTGGGCAATGGAGATGCTGTCCTGAGACATTTGTCTCCCTTGCCCTATTCTGGCACGCATGGCTGAGTAGACACACAGGCTTTCTGGGAAGCAAGTCTGTCCCAGTGTTAGGGTTTGAGATTCTCCTGTCATTGAGAGGACGGCTATGGCCAGTGGGGCCTGTTTGGGGAAAAGAGACCCTGCTGGTCTTCATTTGGCCTCCTTCTTGGTAAGGAGGAGCCATGTGGGAGTGGGAATGTCTATCTGTGAGGGCTTGAAATTCTTTGTGGAAAGTTTTGTTGGAGGCAGAAGGCCCAAGGTGAATTTCTTCTAGGATTCGCCCAATGGTGTTTTCGAGTGTCTGGGCTTCAGGCCCTCTACTGTCTTGGATTCTGCTTGTCGTTAAGTCTTGGTTCTTGCTATTGGATGACTGGATTTTTGAATTTGGTAATGAGTCTGCCTGACTGTTGTCTTTTGTAGGAAAATAAACTTTTTTATTCGGTTTCCAAACTGACTCTCTGGGGGATGCTGTGCTTTCTCTGACACAGATAGGCTGGAGTTCTTCCTCACAGTTCTTGTTTTCCCGACCTGGGCAGGAGAGTTCAGCTTCCAGCCTTGTGAGGGCCTCATTCCTGCTGGCTTTGCCTTCTGTGTTGTAGCTTTGGGCCTCTCACAGCTCTGTGTTTCATTATGCCCATGAAACATTTTGCTGTACCATGGCTGCTGGAGTTTAGATGTCTTAGGTTCTTGTTGCTTCGTGATTTGCCCTCCGCTTGGCAAGGGTGAGCATGGCTCATAGAAAGTGGATGTGCTGCTTCCAGAAAGGTTCTGTGAGGTAGTCAGAGAACTCTGGGAAGCAAACATGTCGTCAGCAATCAGCATCTTGGGGGCACCACCTTGCAGGATTGTGTCAGCATTGCACTCCTGCAGGATATCATCAAAAGTAGTGCTTTCTCTTGTACTGATTGACCCTGCGTGTTCTTTAAGGCATGAATCAAGTGGGTAGTTGGAAATTGAAATTCTGGAGTATAATGGTGTTTCAGTGGTCCTCAGTAGTTCTGAATTTCTGAGTTTCAAGTTATTCAAATCCATGTTAGTGGGCTGTTCTTCATACTCTCCCGTTTCCCTGAGATATTGTGTGCTCAGAAGTGGGTGCAACAAAGACCTCTCGGATGGACACACTGTGGCAGAGGTTTTCTTTCTCATTTGTTGCAGACATGCCCATTTCTGGGCATTTAGTTAGTTCTAAACTGCTTCCCTCTGATCCTGGCACAATGTTATGGTACCAGTTTCTTCCTAGTAGAATCCAAGATCGAGTGTCCGAAAGCAGTCTACCTTCCTGTCCAGTAGGAGAGACGTCTGAGGGACCACGGTTATGATTATACTGTGTTCCCCTCGGGGTTTCAGGTTGTGAAGGTGGTTGAGAAGGTTGTAAGGTATGACCTTCAGTTCTTTTTCTCTTTGCTCTTCTGTTCTTTGGGAAGGGCTTCTCCCTGGCATGCACCCTCCTTCACTGTGTGATAGGCCTTGAAGTTACTACAGGCCATGTAGGGTGAAGCTCCCTGTGAAGTTGGCACAGGGGGAGCCTTTTTCAGAGTAAGGATGTTTATCGGTTTGAGAATTTTTAGGCACAAGCCCCACTGGTGCTTTGCCCAAAGCTTCTTGATATGCACATCTAGCAGCTGTCGAGTGGCAGCATCAATGTGGGAAACCTCCTGGGAGGAGCTCTTGCAGGTTTCCCTGGTCTTTAAGGGTGGTTCTCCGCCAGTGTTCTTGCTAGAGTTGGAGTTTGCAAAGGCAGGCAAGGCGTGATCTGTCTTGCCCCAGGAATGACTAACATGCATAGGGACCTTGTCCTTACTGATCTGCTCCCATTTAGTGATGAGATGGGCTATTGGGGTTTCTCCTAGATAGTTCTTATTTGAATGAGTTGGGGACAAATATCCTGAATCACTACTTGGTCTCATCAAGTCACTTTCTTTGCTCTGTGTTTTGGCCTCTGGAAAATCCACTGAGCAGCTTTCTGCATCCCTGTCTAGAGCTCTCACTACTCTGCTCATAGACTGTTGCCGGTTCTTTCTAGAGTTCTCCCATCCCTGGGATACTGGGCACTCTAAGGATGCTTTTTGAATATTCTGGTAGCAATTATCTATAGATGTAGAGGTCTGTAAAGACTCATTTTTGTGGTCTGTCTGATATGTTCCTGTGAACCTCTTAGCTGGAGACAGCTGGATCTTGCGATTTGTTTTACGGTGTTGTAGGATCCTCTCTTGGAGGTGATGTTCCAGCTTTTTCCTCATCTCAAGGCTAATCAAATCACAGGATTCATCGCTAAAGCCTGTCTGGTTCCAGGGGCCCTGATCTTGACTAAAGGTTTTGTGAGACTCTTTGACCACAGAAGGTAAATCTCTCTGACATTCCAGGTGTTTCTTCTCGAGATGATGTTCTAACTGTTGAACAACAAGTGGGATAGTAGAGGACCTCACTGAGGATGATGGACAGGATAGGTTTGGTATAGATAATGGGCCATGGGCATGGGCCTGGATCTCAGACACTGGGGAAGGCTGGGGCCATGGTAAGGTTGGAGTGATGTATTGTGATTTGACCAAATGATGCAGTAAGGGCTGCGGTAGAAAGTGTGGTGAAGGTACTTTAGCTTGGACTTGTACTGGCACTAAGTGTGAGAAACTATTGAATAAAACAGAAGGCAAGTCTAGTGGATGACCAGACATTTGGACAGGAGCCACCAGGGACTCGCTGTGCAGGAAGGGAAGGCCCCAGAACAGTTGGCAGCATTTCTGCAAGACCATGGGGAAGAACAGCTCCTGAGAATCAGGAAGCTGCTGTGGTTTTCCCTCGGTGTTCCAGAGGGGCTGAGGGATGGCAGTGTCTTGTGCACTGCTCAGTGACTTCATCATGTTCCCCTGAGAATCCAGAGGGTGTTCTTTCTCCTGACAAGCTGATTTCAGCTTTGCCCTCTTACTAAGCACTCTGTCTGGCAGCTCCAGGAGATCAGAGTTGAGGGCTGGGATAGGAGAAGGCACCCTAGAGCTGTTGGTTGGAGAGCTCTGTGGGGTGGTTTCTGGAGGGACTTCCCTGATGTCACATGGGGGAAGACCCGAGTGTGAGTCGTGCCTGGGTGGAGTGCAGGCCACAGGTGGAGGAAAATGAGAACAGGGAAAAGACCCTTCTCCTAGAGCAATCGACGGCTCCGGAGGCTGAGACACACTCTGGGATGTGTGTGACTCAACAGAAACTGAGGAGCCTATGTGGACTGGTGACAAGGTGGAGGCCAGAGGCTGCAAGCCACTGGATGAAGGAGATGGGGAAGCCTTCAGGGACACAGTGCTGGAGAAAGTGTCCTCCTCAGAGTCCCTTGCTGACAGGTGGGCTGTAGCAGATTCTGAGTTGAAAACTTCACCTAAGGCATCACCTTTTAAGAAATGCTGAAAGCTTCCAGTGTCATCGAGTTTCCCTGGGGAGCTGTAGGAGACAGGAGACAAACTTCATTCAGCAACAGACAGACCCTGTATGGGCAAGGGTATTTACCTGCTGTCCAGGGCGCCCAGAGTACCACACCCTGTCATTTATACAGCCCTTGCTTTTCTACATCCTGTGGCTTCAGCCACATCCCAGGCCAACCTGAAGTCTCCCTCAACCCCAAGACAATTCCATTCCCTGGGGTAGAAATGCAGGCACACAGACATGTGAAAAACCTTACCTACTCAGAAGGGAAGCTAAGTCATGCATCTCCTCAAGCTCTTCCCGAATCTCTGTGCAAGCTAGAAACAGAGAAGGTGGTTAGGCATATACGGGAGGGCCTCTGGAACCTACAGGAGGCTGAAGGAAACATCTCTCTATTAAAGAACATGGAAGGCCTGGGAAGTTGGCTCAGTGGTAGAGCGCTTGCCTTGCATGCCTGAGGCCCTGGGTTCAATTCCTCAGCACCACATAAGCAAAAAGAAAAAAGCCGGAAGTGGCGCTGTGGCTCAAGTGGTAGGGCACTAGCCTTGAGCTGAAGAGCTGAGGGACAGCGCCCAGGCCCAGAGTTCAGGCCCCGCAACTGGACCAAAAAAAAAAAAAAGAACATGGAAGATCACATTGGATCCCAGATCTGTATCCATGGCTGCCAGATGAGTACCAGTGCTAAGAGGGCATATAGAGGGGTAGTGCTTCTTTATTTACAAGGGACCACAGGCCGTGCAAACCTCCATAACCTGCACAACCTCTTGGGGGACTGGGAGAAAGGACATCTCATTGCTAATACAGTTTTCAGGGAATTGAATTGAGCCACATGTGGGCTTGAAGTTCACAGCTCCTCATCAAGTCAGTGTTACCTCTCAGCCTCTCAGCCCCTCCCACTGTGTGACACACATCCACATCATCAGTGTGACCTCACAGCCTCCTAGCCCCTCCCCCTGTGTGACACACATCCACATCATCAGTGTGACCTCACAGCCTCTCAGCCCTGACCTGTGTGACACACATCCACATCATCAGTGTTACCCCACAGCTACTCAGCCTTGCCCTGTGTGACACACATCCACATCATCAGTGTGACCTCACAGCCTCTCAGCCCCTCCCCCTGTGTGACACACATCTACATCATCAGTGTGACCTCATAGCCTCTCAGCCCCTCCCCCTGTGTGACACACCACCACATCATCAGTGTGACCTCACAGCCTCTCAGCCCCTCCCCCTGTGTGACACACATCCACATCATCATTGTGACCTCACAGCCTCTCAGCCCCTCCCATTTGTTATGATGTATGTCGCAGCTTCATTCCACTCAGAGAACCTGAGAAGTGTCTCCAGTTCTGGTTTCTTTCCCAGGACTCTCCTCCTAAGGTTTTACACACTGAAATACTTGGTGGCCTGGCCCTTGCTGACAGAGACCGAGATCAAATCCCCTTGGGAGAAAGTGCGGAGCCTACCTTTCAGAGCAGCACGTTTCTTCCTGCACTTGATCTGGCCTCTTTTCTCCACAGGATTCTAAAAGATGAGAAAAACGTGACTTAGACCTCTTTACTCTTTTCCTTTGCCTAGACAAGTTGAGATATTTGGTGTTTCTGGATAAAATGATGTCTTCACCTGTGTCCCTGCATTTCCTTTCTTCACAGTGTGGCTGTTAATTATTTCTGTTTTTCTTATATGAGATAGACAACAAAGATCACCTCAGTGCTTTTTCTGTTCTCAGGACCAAGACCCTGATTTCCAGGTGCCTCTCAGTTTCCAGATTGGCTTTTCCTTCCTGAGTCCAAAGGTGATCTTAGCCTCTGGTGGGAGGTTGACATGGGCTTTGAACAGCCCTCTAATCAGCCTAACACTGGGGAGAGTGCAGTTTTCAGGCACCTGCTGTGACATGGGGCTGAGTGTTCAGGTCCTCAGCTCTCAGGACCTCAGTCCTTGGTTGCTGAGTTTCAGGGTTTGAATTAACCCTGGAACTTGCTGCACAACACACAGCTGTTCTGAGAGCTCAGAATACTACATTATGCTACTGACATTTGCCCTGTGCTGATAGTGCCTAGGAGAAGATGACTCTCTTCTTTTCTGGAATTTCCCCTCTAGAAGCCTTGCTACTTGTTTTGGAGAAGTACAAACATCAGTAAACAAAAGAACCATTTAAAAAATTATCATTAAGTAGTTGTAAACAGGAGTTGCCATTTCACAAGGCAGTTTGTGAATATCATGTATCTTGATCAATGTTAATCTTTACCACAGTGTCTCTCTTTCCTCTCCCACTCACTTCTTTCCCTTCTTACTGTGATAGATTATACATTGGATTCTTGTCTGCATTTCTCCCCATTGTCCATTGACTTCCCTCTTTCCCTTTGACCCCTTCCCACCCTGTCAAGTACTCTTTTCCTGTTTTTTTTTATTTTACTTAACTTGGATTTTTGGCTTTCTAATGAATCCCACTTTGAGATCTGCTTTGACTCTACCATATCTCAGTCAATACATTTGTGTACACATTCATAACACCCACCGTATTTTTGAGTATATAATCCAAATCTAGCTTCCACATATAAAGGAAAACATGAATCCTTTGTTTCTCTGAGACTGACTTAATTCACTTAATTTTCTTAAGTCTTCCATTCCTTTACAGATGCTACAATATCACTCTAAATGATAAGTAAAATTCCAATGTGTGTGTATTGATACATACATACATATATCATATATTATATATATATATATATATATATATATATATATATATAAACACACACATATATTTGGTTGGTCTGTCCTTAGGGATCTTACCATAGTCAGTTTGTTCTTTCTCTCAGGTGCTGGTGAGGATGGATTTTCCTTGAAGTAGGGAAGTAGCAGTAGCAGGAGGTAGAGCCCTACCCAACCACAATGGCAAGGATCATATCCATTGCAAAAGTGGTGAGTTCAGGGCTCACCCATAGAATAGCAATGGTTTTCAGTGACAAGAGAAGATTCTCCATCATCTGAATCGCACTATTGCTCTTGAGCAACTGAGCTCTGGGAGTTTCTTTGGCAATATGTAGTAAATGAAGGCCTACATCACAAAGACCTGGTTTTCTAGTAAGTTACAAGGGAGAGGAGTGATGTGTCACAAAGCCCTACCACTGCCACTAGCTCAGCAAGTCCTTCATTCTTGTGCCCTCTAGATTCCTACCTCCAAATTCACCTGCTAAACCTGTTAGAGGCATACTTCCATCCATTTCCTGTACCTTTCCCCTTGAACTCAGATATTATCTGTTTCTTTGGAGATCACTGTTTACAGTCCATATCATTAACAGTTTTGAAAATTTAGACTTTACTCTGGAATTTGTGTTGTTCACTTTGCTTTGTAGTCTCAAGGTGACCCCTGTCTGCAACTCCCAGCTCTCCTGTGTTATTGGAAATTGAGTTCCCTGAATTCAATGTCAATTCAATGTCAGTGAGAATGTCTTAAAGGAAATAAAGGTTTACAAATTTGCAGGCAAAATGAGACCTACTTGAGCTACTGTCTGAGAAAGAAGAGAAGTCCTTGTGGGTAGGGGAAGCAGACTTTTATGGACACACCCAGGAGCATGGACGTCCTGATGGATTTAAATGCTGAGGCATGAATTCTGGCCTAGTGGTGTTCATCGACCTGCTTATTTCCAAATGTGTTAACCAGCAGTCACCAGAGATGTAGTCATCGTCCTAAATGTTCTTTCAATACCATGGAAAGTAAGATAAGGAGAGGAGTGTGGTAACCTTGACTGAAGGTATGAGAATCATCCTGAATTTCCTCTCCAAGTGCATGGCAAGTTGGTAGGTGGATGGTTGGGGCAATAGAGTGAGAAAGAAGAGAAAAATGTTGCTTTTGAAAAACTCAAGTAACCGGAAGCATTCTGGTTAAATCATGAACTAAATCTTCACATGTGAACATATTAGATGTCGGATGCTTTTACATTTTCCCCACTCTCAATTTTACCCACCAATTCCTTTCCAAAGAGTTATTGTTGATGTCTAGCTGCTTCCTGCTGAAATGGAATAATGACCTTGGTGTCTCTCATCTGTAATCCCATCTAAGCAGGAGGCAGAAGTAGAGCACTGGGGTCCAAAGCCGCTCTGAGGAAAAATACCACAATGATAACTGAAAAAGATCTGAAAAATAACTCAAAAGCTAAAAAAAAGGTGGGGCCCTAGCCCGGCCTAATATGGTCCTGAGTTCAAATCATACTATTGCCAAACAAAACAACCTAAATAAAAAACTAGCAAGGAACTAGGATTCCATGTTCTTCCAGTTACTACCAACATCAACTTTCTGTTTTGTTTTTTTATGTGGGGTGATTTTGGGCTTGAACCCAGGGCAGAAGCCTCTTCCTGAGCTTTTTGCTGAAGGCTAACAGTGTAACACTTGAGCCACAGCTCCACTTGCTTCTGCTTGCTTTATAACAGCTATCCTAGTGGATGTAAAGTGGTGAGACCCTGTGATTTGGCCTTTTCCTAAATACTAGTGATGTTTCATGAGGCTGTATATCTGCTGTGGAAAAATTCCAGTTGATGTCCTGTGCCACATTCAAATTGGGTTTATTTTTAATTCATTATTTTGTGCCAAATCTGGGGCTTGAACTCAGATTCTGGGTGCTTTCCTTGTACTTTTGTGCTCAAAGTTAGTACTCTACACAGCTCCACTCTTGGCTCTGTTTGTGGGGGGATGGAGAGAGGTATCTGCATGATAAATTGCAGATAAAAGTCTTACATGCTTTGCTACCTAGGCTGGCTTCGATCTGTGATCCTCAGATCTCTGCTTTTAGCTAGGATTACAGACAAGAGCTAGTGGTGCCCACCAGGCTCAACCTGGCAAATGTGTGGGGTTTATGTCTGGTCTGCACTTCCTCGCGGACACCAGCAGGGGTGCTCCCGGCACCAAGTGTTGATAGTGGTACCAAGGAGCATCTGGGTTGGAGGCTCAGCAGGCTCCAGGGCACAGAGCAGTGTGCTGGAGGGTTGGGGTGGGGTTTACAGGTTGGAGCTTATTTGGGGGGGGGGCGCTGGCTACTTGAAATACACAAGAGAAGAGAGCAGCAAGGAGGCGTTAGCACCAAGCGGAGGACTGGAGTGATGGCCAGTGGAGGACACTCAGACGCGGACATGGCCCTGCTGCCCTGTTCAGGATGCTCGTGATTCTTTCTATGCAGACCTGGAACCCAGGAGTGGCGGGATACATTCGTGAGTGCAGAAAGTCGTTTAAAGCCTGTATCAGAAACTGAGAAAACGCCATTGTATTACTATAAACTTTTATGAAAACCGTGGCTGGCCTGCTTCTGAAAATGAAGCTAGCACGAGGTGGTTTATAGTTGATTTGCCCTCCTAAGTCCGGAAGATGAAAGTACTTTTGACTCTGGAAGCCCAGGTGTCTTGCAGTCCCCAAGAAAGCTCTCATTGTGGTAAAGTTAGCAGGAGCATGTTGAGAGAGGAGAGAATAGGATGGGATTGCTGGACAAGAAGGTCAAGCCAGTGTCGTCACTGGTGGTTTGATGTGGATAAATCTTCCAGGAACTTTGTTACTAAAAGAAATCACTGGCCTTGGCCCAGGTGGCTTGGTCCTGCATTAGCATCATAGGTGTATGGAGTTGGCACTCAACCCAGTAAGCAGACCAGAGAGATGCAGGCTGCCAGGTGGGCACAGCCTTCTCAGGAACAGAGAACAGGCTTTCTTTCTTTTTTCTTTTTTAAAATTAAGATTAATGATTTGACTTTTAAAATGTTTATTGCATTATTGAGGTGATAGGTAGAGTGCTTACAGTTACACAAGTCAGGTAAAAATTACTTTTCTCTTTGGACAATATCATCCCTTCTCTCTCTCTCTGTCCTAGTTTTTCCCTCCCATCCCCATCCACAGTTCTATAGTTCATTTTCAACATAGTGTACAGTGAGTATCTTGGAGCATTTGTTTATCCTTTGGCCCTCCATTTCTCTGACCTGAGGCTTTCTTAAAGGAGAAAAGGCCTACCTGGATCCCAGCTCTTCTAACAGTGTCTGTGCTGTGTGTTCTGATTTGCTGTGCTGCTGATTTTGGAGTTTTCTGTGTGGTAACATTCTTTTCTCACTTGTGCACTTGCACCATGAAATTATAGCTAAACAGAGCAAGCAAATTAACAGGCATGTAACCTTACAATAAAAAAAAGTTCCAGAAAGATTCATTCAAACAGTATCTCCATGAAGGGATCTTTCTTTCCAGGGGAATTTCAAGAATGTCCCTTGTGTCCTTTCCTCTACAGGAAGGAGGGAAGCCTGGTGTATGAAAACAGCTGGTTATGAAAACAATGACTATAGTAATATTCTTTGATGATGATGCTCCAACATAATCAATGACCCGTACTTGTTGATAGTCAATGGAGTGGTGTACTTACAAGCCGAGTCTCAGTGTTAGGAATTCTGGTTCTAGAGCTACATGCCAGCTTGTGGGGTCTCCAGAAACTTACATTCCCTCTTCTGTAGTAACTTACATTCCCTTTGTGTGTCTCTTTCCTCATCATTACACATGTAGATGTGGTGCGATTTGGAAATGTGGTGTAAGCCATAGATCCACTTGCCTAGCAAGTATGAAGCCCTGAGCTCAAATGCTTGTATTCAAAAATGAAAACAATGCAGTACCCTACCATATAGAATTCTGATGAAGATTAAATTAGTATGTATAAATGACACTTGAATTACACTAATTTCTCAATGTAATTTGTCTGAAATAATTGCTGAAATAATGACCGAAAGTATAAAATAGAAAAATGGCCATTGTCCTTGACCTTGGAGAAAAAGCTGAACAACTTTGTGAAATGCATGGCTATTGTTATTTCTATTGTCTGGATATTACTGTTAATAAGGCACTACTGTTATAAAATAGAAATATGAGCCAGAAGACTAGTATGAAATCAGAACCTCTTTCTGCTGAGCACTAGTTTCTCACACCTGTAATTCTAGCCACTCTGGGGGCTGACATCATGGTTGGAAACCAGGCAAGGCAGGAAAGTCCTGTGACTCTTATCTCTGATTAACCAGCAAAAAAATGCCCAAAGTATAGGTATGGCTTGAATAGTAGAGCACCAGACTTGAGTGGAAAAACATGGACATGAGGCTCTGAGTTCAAGCCCCCAAAGAAACAAAAATCAAACAAAATAAAACATCTTCCTAGAGTATATTTACATGGCTCAACTTTATACAAAGTTATATCTCTATAAATAATTTCTCTGATTTTTAGCTATTAAGGTCACTGGTTATTAGCAACTTAAACTCCCCCCACCTTTAAAAATAATGTAAAAGCGTAACTTCTCTCAATATCACATACTTTCCATTAGTTGGAATTATCATGCTAAATTTGTCAGATCAATGTGGCCTGGACAGCTGTGATTCTTATTCCTCGACTCTTGATTGGTTAAACCATGCTAGTCTCTGTGTGGAGCACACAGCTGTACTGGGGTGGGAGTCACATGTGCATAGACAGTGATGTTAAGCAGCACTGTTGGAATCTGAGAATCTTCTGGAAATTCCATCCCTTGAGTTCTCTCCTGTATTCATTTCTTCCCCAGGCTTCTCTCTAGCTTGTTGAACCCTTTTTATGTCTGGCTCTTCCCCTGGGAATGTGCCTTCCTGAAATGCTTGATATCTCCCTGTGTGTTCTCCTGTGCAGTTTTGGCTCTTTGCAGCCTCTGTGAAGGTCAGAAGTGGCTGCTCAGGCATCTGTGAGGGAGAGGGAACAACACTTTACAGAACCTGCAACTGCCACATGTCCTGGCTAGTGGGTATCTCCTGTCCCCCAAGATGTGCTATGCTTCCACCCCAGATGTCTGAGCGTACTTCTCACCTGAGGAAGATTCTTGCATAGCTCACTGCTTGGCCCTGGTAAGGAGGGGGTGTTTCACAAACCAGATCCCAGGTCCTCTGTTCATGAGATCTCTATCTGGTGTTCTGGTTCACAGCACTCCAAAGAGAAGCTAAGACCCATACCACATGTCTGCCTTTCGTGGTCACATTCTTTGATTATTTTTTAAAATGCCCTGCAAGGATAAAATATTTGCAAAACACTTACTGGTAATAATCTTTGTCCACACTAAAACATTAGTAAATAACAATAGTTATCTTGAGATCCACATAGTTCAGTGTTTAGACCAGAATTTCAATGGAATTGTGGAGCAACAGTAAGGGAAGTGGCTTTCCAGATTCTATAGAATGGAAATAATCCTCTGGATTAAGTAAATTGAATAATATATTGTTTTATGGCCATTTAATCAATTTCACCATTGAATCTGAGAATTTTGTAGAAACCTCCAGAATTGGGAAAGTTTGGGTTTAGCATAACATGACTTCTGTTTTGAAATTGTGAGGTCACTGTCACTGATGTGGATTCGGGCTGTGTGGTACTGTCCAAGAACCTCTTGCAGACAGGAGACGTCCTAAAAAAACTGCAGGTTAAGTCTGCCCCTGCTGACATCATTGAGTGACCCCAGTTACCTCCCTAGAAGTTCATCCATTGCACAGATAGAGGCCTGTGCTTCTGATGTGAATCCCTTCATTTCCTCCCTCTGTACACAGCCTTCTCCCTTGACTGCACATATATCCACCTGGTGTATCTTTAATATTCTGGATTGGTAGAGCCCAAAGCAGATTACATTTTGCAAATCACAATTTCAGGAGTGGAAGTATATGTGTAGATGGGGAAGTGGCTGTACATTTGCAACATACCTTAGGTGTTTTATATTGCTTTTGAAATTACCTACCAGGGTTCTCTGATTAATGACAGGGTCTGACAGTCCTACCCAGGGGACCTGGGAGGCCTAGGCAAGTGCAGCCACAGGACTCAGGGCTTTGGGGCAGTGGGCTCTCAAAGTCTCCTTCAAGTCTGTGTTTAAAAGCAGAAACTGCTGCTTTGCCTGTTCTCTGTATTTTATTTCACGAAATGGTCCAGACTATGCAGAAGTTATGGGTCCTGTCAGAAAGTGTGGTGTGGTGGGTTGTTGAATGTAGCTGGGATGGGAATGTGTCCTGATGTGAATGCTGTGGGAGCCTGCCTGGCTGCAGAGGGAAGCCTTGTTCCTAGACTCTGCTGTCCTGACTGGTGCTGTCACTCCTCTATCTCCCTGGCAAATGAGGACTGCACAGCTCTCCTTTTAGGGTTATATCAGCATTTTAAAGCTGAATGTTTATGGTCAATATGTGTTCAGGGTGATTTATCGCATAAATAACAGAGAGATTTAGAAAATTGTACAGGGGTTCTTGGATCAGTGGTCAGTGTAATTCAGGAAATACTCATCAAATGCCAACTGTGTGTCAAGCAGTGTAATGAAAACTGAGGAAATGAAGATTAAATCTGGTTCCTTATGAAAATGACCTGTTTTATTCAAGGTGCATTGGCAGTGATTTGAGAGTCACCTCACTTGTTGGCAACCTGTTTCTTTTGCTGAATGCAGAGCTTCTCCTTCCCTTTAGAATTATTTTGCTTCTCAGAAACCTGTCCTGGGTACATTTAAACTGCAGAGGGAGTTTGTGAATTGTGAAACTGGCATTTTCTTCAGAAGGACACACTTTGCAGTAGGTTTTATGGAGAGAAGAAAAATATATAATCCTAGTTGTAGCAATCTCTAGTTTCATGTGCGATTAGAAGCTTATGATTTGTACTTAGCTTGTTTCCCCTTAAGGTGATGATTCTCCAATGGGTTTTGACAGTTCACTTGTTAAAAGGAAATCACTGGAAATGGTTCTTGTAGTTTTGAAACTTTTCAGGAATCGTCCATATAAAAAGATATTTTTATATATCAGATTCTCTATAAGGCTCATCTTCAGTTTGCCAAATTGATATCTTTTCTGATGATGCAAGAGAAAGAAAACAAAAACAGGTCTTTTTTGTGTGTGTTCTGGTACTGCAACTTGAACTCAGGGCCTGGCTACTGTCACTTACCCCTTAGTTTTTCTGCTCAAGGCTATTGCTTTAGCACTTGAGTCACACATACACTTGTAGCTTTCTGGTGGTTGATTGGAGATAAAAGCCTCAGGAACTTTCCTTCCGAGGCTGGGTTTGAACTGGGCTCTTCAGTCTTCAGCTTCCTGAGTAGTCAGAGTTACAGATATGAGCAGAGGGACCCAATTTCTTCTCAGCTTTTGAAGAGAATGTCAGAGGCTCCCGAGCCTGCAGTGGTGTGCATATCAGCCAGCTAGAGGCAGTGCTGTATGTAATTAGCAGTGTTCCTGTCAGGCCTTATGGAAAGTGTCCCCTTGTGAACCCTTCCATTTCCCTAAGTGATTAGCAGTCAATTATGTGAGTTGATTCTAAAGCCTCTTATTTAGAGTGTAAAATAAGTGATAATTCATTAAAACTTGATCAAATTGTTCCTCTCAAGAGAAGACTGTGTCAGCATAGGTATTATTTCTTTTTCTGCACTAAGCTTTGCATACTTTGTGTCAGGAAAATAGAAAATGTTTTTTAATACCATGGATGTTATCTGCTCTTTCTTAGAGTTTCTACGAACTCAGCTTTGGCCTCCACATCAGGGCTCAGATTACAGACCAGACTCAATGGCAGAACCACAGAGACAACATTGTAGAGGTTTTAGTATTTGTATTCTGTGGAGTGAGATATGCCTACAGGTTAAACACAGAGGTCCTGAACAAAAGTGGAGGAGAGGGCTGATTGGTCCAGGTGTCATAGCAGAGAGACAAGACAAGAAAGACAAGCTGAACAGACAGAAAGTCATAGGTGGAAGTTGAGGACCACAGTTGGGAGAATATGGAGAAGTTAGAGAGGATATGGAAGTTAGAGGCCATAGAAAGGAGATGTCAGGAAGGTCAAGGGTTATATCAGATAACAGTGAAGGTGAGAGGGCACAGCAGAGAAGGAAAGGGAGAGCAATGTCACAGCAGAGAGCGCACAGGCAGGGGCCATGTTAGAGAGAGGACAGGGTGAACAAGGAGTACAGCAGAGGACAAAGAGGGCGGGGGGCAGAGCCAGCAGAAGATATAGTTCATGGGATATAGGCAAAAGATGCCAGGAAGGTCAGGATGTCACAGAACAGAGAGGAGAGGGAGGACATGAGGCACAGTAGACAGGACTCAGAGTGGAGGGCTCATCGCAGTCAAGGAAGTCTCAGTAACTTGTGTGGATGAGAAAATCCAGGCTTTGGGAGAGTGAAAAGCATTCTAAGGTCAGACAACTGATACCTGGCCCAGAGCTTTCTGTAGTCTGGTTCTGGAATCAGGAAGCTAATAGGGCAGAAGAGTGACCAGATTAGTACCATGTGAGCAGAGGGGACAGAGAGGGGGCTGGGCTGCTGTTTCCAGAGGCCATGAAAAAGAAAGGTGAAGGGGAGAAATGGAGCAGGTTGCTCAGTTAAACAGGTAAGGAAGTGAATCCCGGCTTGGCCTCAGCCAATGACATGTGTTTGGAGAGGTTGATTCCCTTCCTGGGATCCCTTTGTACACAAAAGGAATGGTGCAGACCGGTCTGCTGAAGACATCATTGAACCTGAGCTCCTTCCACCGTTGTGCCTGCAGAAAACCTCTCCCTTCCAGAATGTTCTGATATTTCCATTTTCCACAGTAACATTGAACAATTGAGTTTTCTTTGCACTTCCTTGAGCCAGGAGCTTGTTAGAAGTTTACTGGGCCTGTGAACATGGTCTCAGAGTAACACTCGTAAAGGCACGACACATGTAGAGAGGGCTGCAAAGAAAAGCCGTGAGACTGCTGTGTGACAGACATCCATAGATATCAATCAGCGCATCACATAACAAATTGGATGGAGAGTGTGGGAAGTGTGCTATTCTGAATGGATGAGAAGAGCAAACAGTGTGTCAGCCACAGTGGAGACTGTGGTTACCCTGGTAACAGACACAGCTGGTGCTGACCTGTGTGCCGTGCGCACCCATGACCGGAGGAAAGGCTGAGCCTGAGGCCCTGGTGAGTGAAAATGGAAATGATGTTGCAATAACCAGCGTGGCCCCGATAATAAGTGGGGCCCCGATAATCAGCGAGGCTCCGTGGCCCGGCCGCTGAAGGGGGCGGGAATCAAGAGGTGAGCCTCACTGCTGCACAGCCGGGCCACCGGAGGGGGCGGGACATCGAGAGGCTGGCACCGCCCCGCGGGGAGTGCCACAGGAGGGGCGTGCCATGCCGCCGAAGGGGCGGGGCAAGCCGCCGAAAGGGGAGGGGCGCAGCCTGTACCTAGGCTGCCTGTTAGGAGTCCTGAGGAGAGAACTGAGAAGGGGAGAGTAGGGGAGAGACCAAGAGTCCTGAGGAGAGTCCTGAGCAGAGTCCTGAGGAGAGTCCTGAGGAGAGTCCTGAGGAGAGTCCTGAGCAGAGTCCTGAGGAGAGTCCTGAGGAGAGTCCTGAACAGAGTCCTGAGGAGGGTAGGGGAGAGAGAGCAAGGAAGAAGTAGAACAAGGGAGAGGGGAGACACTGAGTGAAGAGAGGCGACAGCAGGGGAACCTGCCGAGTAGCGCAGGGCAGGCCTGAGGAGGCAGGCCAGCCTCCACAGCCATCCGGGACGTCCTCCAGAGGTCATTCGGGCCTCCTCGAGGGGCCATCCGGGACCTTTCTCTGGAGCGGCCTGTGGAGAGGCGCCTCCTGGAGCAGGGCGGGGCAGGCCTGTGGAGAGCAGAGAGGTTGCAGAGAAGGAGGAATGGAAGAAAAGGAGAAGCCTTCCCCTTCGGAGCTTTGCAGCTTTGGAGGTCTGGGGTTGGAGGTTTGCAGAACAACCGACTAATTTGTGGTTTGCAGACCAACTAATAAAGATCGGGGCTGCCTACTGGAGACTTGGAGGCTTCATGGTCGAGGCTGCTCTTGGTTCTGGGTATCTAGCCCAGGTCAATGTAGTCGCAGGACCCCTTTCTGGTGTAAATAGCGTAAATAAATTTGTTTGTTACATTTAACCATGCCTCGAAGGATTTTCTCACTCTTTAGAGGTCATTGGCATACCTGTGCCACTTGTTTCCAACCCCTGAGCCATGTAGGGCTGTTTGAACATGTATGAAGAATCCTCTTTGGCTCTGGACTGGGCTTCTAATAAATCCTTAGATAGTTTTAGGGAAATTTAGAACCCTCCAATACAGAGCCAGTCCTTACTTTTACAATCCAGTCTTTTTTTCAAAATAAAATTATATAAACTTTCAGTTAAGCAAAATGAAAGTAAATTTTCAAACCTCTCCACTAGTTATTGATTTCATGACACCTGTGTTTTAACCACAGTGGCTATTTACATATCTATTTGCATGGAGAAAATTCCATGTTATATGTGAAACAGTGCATCTCTTTCCAACCTATCCTGTGGACAGGTTCAATTCTGGTCAAATTGAAATACTTCCACCATGAGAAAAACAAATGCTACAAATCATGTTTTAATAATCAATGAGAGCCTGTAGTTAGCAGTTACTTGCATGTCTCAGTGAAAACTGATGTTTGCTACAAATTCAAGCATTTTTCTACCTCTTAATTAAAAATGAAGGCAGGTGAGAAAGTAGAGGGTAGGAAAATTTTTCTCAGTGTGTCTGTAGCCTGTGAGGGATGATGATGTTTTTGTTGTTGTTGTTCAGACAAGTGCGATGCTCCATTGGCCTCTGCCTTGCCCCCCGGGCATCCTTCAGCAGCAGCTCAGAGCTGTCCAGCAGCCACAGCCCTGGATTTGCTAGTTTACATAGGAGAGATGGTGAGTCTGCTATTGTCAATCCACTCTGATCTCTTCCAAAGACTTTGTATTCTTAGATATTTTCCATATAGCTGCAAATCTAGTTATACTGAAATTGAAGGAAAGAACCCATCATGTTATCATTTGTTAGCTTTCTTCTTGCTAATAAGCTTGTGTTTATTTTGTTTTGGTATCTTTCCCCTGTATTGAGTGACAGTAAGTGCTGATGAGGAAAACTCAGTCAGAAAAGAAATATTAGTGGTCATAGATTATTTCCAATTATTGCACCCTTTTTAGTTTTAAACTATTTCATTTTAAAATAGCATGTGACTGGTCAAGTGAGCTGATCATAAGAAAAATATCACCAAAACTAAAATAAATAAAGACATGAGGCAATTTCAGAACAACTGGGTAAAGTAACCAAGGTAGCACATGATGCCTCTGTAATGTGTAGGAGCCATGGCTTGTGATGGGGAGATGCCTGAGTCCCAGTACCTCAGCAGGAGGAAGCCAGAATGGTATCATTGAAAACAAGGATTCCTGTATATCCTAACCATGTGAAGGGAGCTACAGGATCACTCTTGGAAGATGTATTAATCTATTCATGGCAATCTAGCATTACTAAATACATTGCTTTTCCTATTGAGCAAATAACACTTTAGTAGATTAAACAATTGAATGCATTGAGAACTCACAGTTCTTTTACTCATTCTTTCTTTCCTTCTTTCTTGTTTTCTTTCTTTCCTTCTACTAAGTAGATGTACTAAGAGATTTCAATTCCTTAGTTGTCAGGTTTTGAGTATAATGCATTTTGATGAAACTAAATGCCAAATAAAGTTATATTTTCAAAATAATAATTTCTATTCTAATATCACAACTTCTGAATGGCTTCCAAATTATTATAATAAGTGAGTAAAGACTGAAGTTACTTTAAAGAGACTCAAGGCTTGTGTGTGTTTCTGACTTGCAGAGACAAGAACTTAAGAGTCCAGGTCTCCTGCTCTGGGTACTGTAGTGGCCATAAACATCGGGGAGAAAAATTTTAAAGTAGAAGTTCAACTTATTTCCAATATATTTAATGAAAACTACTCACATTTGACATATCATTATAACATGTCTATTAAATGACCATGCAAAGTTTATCTTCTATTTGGGTGCTTCTTCATATATTCAAATGAAACATTAGGGAGATTAAAAACTTCCTAATGGGACTGTGAAGGTGGCTCAGTGGTAGAATGCTTGCCTTGCATGTATGAGGCCCTGGGTTTTATTCCTCAGCACCGCATAAACAGAAAATGCCGGAAGTTGCACTGTGGCTCAAATGGAAGAGGGCTATAGTGTTGAGCTGAAGAGCTGAGGGACAGCACCCCAACCCAGAGTTCAGGCCTACAACTGATTTGAAAAAATAGAATTTCCTAATGAAAGAGCTGGTGATTGTAGACATGGAGAAAGCTGGTGATTGTGGAGATAGTATCATTTACTGTAGAATTAAATATTCAGAGTTTATATTTGAAATCTTTTATTGTGGTTTTTCCTAGATCTCCTGTGATGAGAAGAGGCTGGACTCTTGCTATGAATAGATAGCTTTTTGTCTGTATATAGTCTTTGGGAAAGCAGCCCTTTCTCCACAGCTTGTGCTCTGGAAAATTGCTGGAGACACAGAGAAGTCAGTCAACAAGCACTTAGACGCCTCTAAAACAGGGTTCTCCACTTTTTTCATCTTCAAATCCAGAGTCATTATGGGGAGAGGAAGGTATGTATCTAGATGACATCCCATTTGAAACAATATTACAGTGGCCTTGGAAAGAAGCTTGGCTTGGCACAAGTTTCAATGTAGTGTTTTTGCTTGACCTCTATACCTCCTGAAGAATGGGACTGTCTTTTATTTCACATTAGCCCACTTAGAATTTGTCCTCTGTGTATCTCTGCTCTTGTTCTTATTAAAACTTCAGGAAGACATGAACTTATTTTCAGTTTTCATCTAGTGAGTCTCATTTTTGTGAAATGATAAAGTATTTTAGGGTGTGTCCACTCTTGGACAGCAGGAACAGTGGTCATTTTTATTAATCACTGGTCAGAGGAAGGTGGACCCAGCCCACACCTGTGAATTTCTGTCAGCCTTTCATCTCCCTTGGGAAGCATCAGCCTGTGTATCAGGATTCTGCTAGAGGTGAGCAAGGGTTATATTGAAATAAGATAGGAACTTGCAGTATGTCTTCCCCCATTGAAAGTATTATCCAGGTAGGCCATTGATAAGGACAGTCTAATTCCTGGAATGGATATCACTAAAATGGAATTACCCTTTAATAGAAGCCTCACAGGATCCTAAAATGATGGTGTGTTTTCCTCATTTGCAAAGCACACTGCCAAGACAGCCACAGAGGGGCTGGAGAATTGGGATTGTGGTGAAGAAACCCTG
Organism: Dipodomys ordii; assembly: GCF_000151885.1. Lineage (NCBI taxonomy): Eukaryota > Metazoa > Chordata > Mammalia > Rodentia > Heteromyidae > Dipodomys > Dipodomys ordii. The sequence goes on from NW_012267256.1 coordinate 15,576,684, forward strand.
TGTTGTGAGCAATGTCATATATAATATCAAATTTTATTAAGTAGCCATGAATTAGAAATATATGTTGATTTGCTTGACGTTAGTTCACCAAACACTTAAGATCCTAGGGCACTAACAATGTAGTCGATTTTTTTTCTACCCTTAATTCGTAATATTAATACTCAGACCATACCTTACACTTCCAATTAATTGAACTAACGAGCAGTGTAGGCTAGGAAAGGGTTAAACTGGTGGGCATAGGGTTTCAAGAGGCCTTGCCTAAGGGCAAGAGCTTATGGCCAGATAAGATACTGCCCAGTCACAGAGCTGTCACTGAGCTGTTGAGGCCAAGTGGTGTCAAAAATCAGAGTTGTTTCCAGTGACAAAATGGTTCAAGGTACACAACTTATTTCAAGAAGACTTGAGTTTGGTTCTAGAGATGATTTTCAGGCACACTTCATCCTGAAGAATAAGTGAGTGAGTGAAATCAAGCTGAGGATTGACCTGAGCTGAAACTTCCAGGATAGAGTTGGAAATTAGGCACTTGTAAATCCTTGACACATAAGCTGGATGGTCTGATATTGGGTCAGTGTGTGCTGCTGTGTCCCTGTACTAGGTATTACTCCTTTTATAGTTCACATGAGGGAGTTGCACAAAACAAAAGATCTTTTATGTTTGGAAAGTTCATGGGCTTAGTACTTGTGGTATGATTTTATATATTTTCACACATGATTATTTATTGGCACGAAATATATATCAGTTCTCGCCTCATGCTGTGCCAAAGGATATTCACTGTTGATGTATGCAAATGAGATGTAAAATTTTTCTATCTGGCAATTATATTCATCTCAGGTCAATGCTATTACTTCACAAAATATTATAGCTCAAGGCTAGTCCTTAAAGCTACTGTTCTACACATTATACCGAAACCCAGCTGTTTCTTGTCACTGTGACATCTGGAAGGGCCTTGGTACCTCAGAGGAAGATAGTGAGTTATGTTTTTCTTGGTTTTCTTCCTTAGCTTTTCAAATTTTACCTAAAAATGTAATCTTCTTGTTGGCTCTGTCAATTGTGAATTGAACAATGAGCAAGTCATGAAAATTGTATCACTTGCTATTGTCTCTTTCTAGAATTACATGAGGCACTAATACCATTGTAAGATCCTTGATTGTCTTCCAGCATGAGATGGAGCTTGGAGGGAAATCAGTCAGTCTTATTAAATTTCTTCCTGAATGCTCATCCCAGCCCTATAGCTAACATGTGGAAAGGCTGTCAGTGTATGGGACCCCTGAGCTTTAGAAACTTTCTCTGTGCAGTGGTACCTTCTAGAAGTGCTTTTATTTTGAATCCTGGTATTTAATTCAGCTAAGGCTTCTGTGAATTGGCTGAGAAGGGAGGAGGTGGGGGACAGTGGAGAAGCAGCCTAAGCCACTAACAATAGGCGAGTTGTGGGACCAGTCTTTTGTGTGAGGTGACCAAGTAATTACCAAATGCTGGACTCCCTTTGGCTTCTACATGGAACTTTTCTTTTTTCTTTTTGAGATAGTCTCCCAATATAGCCTCAACCTGGACTTGAACTTACAGTCTTCTTATCTCAGCCTCCTGAGTGCTGGAATTACAGGCATGCACCACTACATCTTACATGGACTTTACACATCTGCAATATTTGATAAGACTAGCTGAACGGCTTGAGAACTACTGATCAGCACTGCTAATGAGTAGGAGGCAGCCATTCATCTTGCCCCTTTTAGAATGCCATTAGTGTGCTTTGTTTGGTTTGATGTTATGCCTTGTTATGTTATGTTGATGTGATGTTAGGTGAGAGTTGGCTCCCAACCTGCCTTTAGCTCTCCAATATTCATCAGGCCAATGCTTCTATATTTCCTGTTCTCTCTTTAATATTTTATTAAGTTTTAGAGAAAGCTTATTTGACCCTGACATGTGTAGATAGCATTTCTAAACCAGTCTACTGCAGCTTCCTCACCTGCAGAGACCTGGGTTTACCTGTGGCTGTGGTTCCTGCTTCAACAAACCCCCCTGGCAAAGAGGGGACTCAGCTGGTTTCTTACTTTGTTAGTGAATTCAGTCAAGCAGTTTAATTGGCAAACTAATAGCCACTCCTCACCATAGGTTCGAGGTGAAGTGTTCAAGGTTGATTAATTGCAGCTGTGGAAAGCTGCAGGGATGTGGGATGTAGGGATGTGGCTGCCCTGTGGGAGAGGCTGCTTCCAGGGCTACACTCTGGGAACATGCTGAACCTTTCATTTCTATGCACTCATTTGTAGAGGTTCCTTACAAAGATGGACATGTGAAAAAGAAAAGAACAGCATCAAAATTTATTGAGGACTGTAATACTAACCAGTAGTACCATGAGAATTTGGGGCATTTAGCCATTTCTCATCCAACATTTCAAGTGTACAACTTCCAAGGACAAGAAACTGTCAAGCCTAATTTCTAGCTTTGTCCCCCGCCCCATGGTAATATTGACCTCAGGGAGGCCAGAGATCTATTGTAATATTTTCATTCCTTATTTTTCCCAGTCCTGGCTCTTGAACTAAGAGCCAGGCCACTATCCCAGAGTTTTTTTGTTTTCTTTTTCTCAAGGCCAGTACTGTACCACTTGAGCCACAGTGGCACTTCTGTCTTTGTTTATGTGGCACTGAGGAATCACACCCAGGTCTTCATACATGCTAGGCAAGCATTGTACCACGAAGCCACATTCCCAGGCTTCGTTCCACATTTTTAACTTTAAATAGTAATTACAAAATTGTGGTAGGAATTTTAGTCAAGGCTATTAACTCTCAGCAAGAACTCCAGGAGCAAACACACACACACACACACACACACACACACACACACACACACACACACACTAATAAAGCTAATTAATCTTTATGGAAATTTTTTTGTTCCCTCAATTCAACTTTTCTGTAAATCTAAAGTTGTTTCAAAATAAAAAATAAATAAATAAAAAGAGGCCCTTAAAAACAACTAGCAGAACAATTTTAAATAATGGGCAGTGGGTTTTGTTTGAGGCAGCATAGATGGGTTTCTATTGTCCTCTATCAGGCTTCTAGTGCTGGGGATATAGGCAGGTACCACAAAGTCTGGCCTTATTTGAGATTCTGGAACAAAGCAATGGATCTTGGTCAGGACAAGCAGGGGGACACACAAAGGGAGAGAGGGCAAATGAGCAAATGCAGTCATTATATGCAATGTAGATTGTGTAAAATTTGAACTCTAACTTGAGGATAAGGATGGGCTGAGGAAAGATGAGAGAAAATGATGGAAAGAATGACATTGATCAAGATGCACTGTGCTTCTAACCTGACTTATGGAACTGAAACTCCTTAAGGAATAGTAAATTAGAAAAAAGAGCTGCATCATTGCACTTAGCAACATTTTCAGTATTTGAACACAGATTTTTGTTGAAGCAAATGAGTAGATCTTAGCATCTAAGCTCTAAAGCTTACAGATGCTTTCTATTCTACTAAGCACACAGCTATACCTATGTGCAGGGCTATGCAAAGATGATGCAGTTGAGAAATGATGTCTGTACCTCCCCAGTAAAACTCCACAAGTCCTAATGTAGGTGCTCTTGCACTTCCCTCCTCCCTGTCAGGTACCATGTCAACTATCTGACTTGTCCTCCTCACTTAAACATCAAGGCAGGATGTCAATGCTAGCAGCTCATGAGAGGCTCTCCCTTCTTTCTAAATAAACAAATTAGTTCTGGATACAGCCCTTGGAAACAGTATTCAGATTTTGCTATATAAAAGACTGTTTGGAGGACAGTACTCTTTTGCAGGCATTAATTACTAGAAAAATTAATTACTAGTAAAACTCAGTAATTTCTAATTTCTTAGCTTATAATTCAGAAAATTCAGGTACAGTCCATCCTAAGGGATCATGTGCTTCACAACCCAGATTTATCCAAGCTTCAACTGGCAAATAATTTGGAAATAATATTGTCCATGAAATGGAAATAAGCGTTTTTTCTTTGTTGCTGTTCTTCTCTTTTTGTCTTCTTTGTTCATTTATGTATCTATGTAACTATATATCTATGTGTCTATCTATGTATCTATGTATCTATCTAATCTATCTATCTATCTATAATTTTTGGTGGAGATGGGGCTTGAATTCTGGGCCTGGCCACTGTACCTGAGCTCTTCAGCTCAAGGTTAGCACTCTACCAATTAAGCCACAGCACATCTTTCTGGTGATGTATTTGAGATAAGAGTCTTATGACCTTTCTTGCCCTGGTTGGCTTTGAACTGAGATCCTCAGATCTCAGCCTGCTGAGTAGCTGGAATTACATGGGTGAGCCACTGGCACCTGGCTTCCTTTATGTATCCTTTTTTAATTAAGTTCTTTTCATGAAAATACTGTACAGAGAGGTTACAGTTACATGAGCAAGGTAAGGAGTACATAGTGTATCCAGCTTTGTTGCCTCCTCCTTTGGTTTTCCTTGTACCATCCCTTTCCTCCTGCCTCTTCAGCTAAACCCCCTCAACCCCCCCACCACACACCCTAATTTGTAAAGTGCATTTTTCAACATAGCTTCTTGTACATCTCATGGGAGAGAGAAAAACTGGAGGAAAGCAAGGGATGACATTGTCCAAAAAGAAATATACTCTTTACTTGACTTATGTGCTTGTAACCTCTTTGTATATCACTTTCTATACTAACAATAAAAATTTAAGAATACTTTATCTGTTGAAATATACAGGCATTTTTTGGTTGTCATTGGTTAACAACAGCATCAAATAATTTTTTATATTTTTATGCTTTCAAATTTTAAAAATTTTTAAATTTTTTTGTAAAGATGCTGTACTGAGGGGTTACAGCTACATCAGTAAGGTATTGAGCACATTTCTTGTTGAGCATTGTTTTTTTGTTTTATTTTATTTTATTTGTGAACATACTGTACAGAGGGGTTACAATTACATGGGCAGGATAATGCATACATTTCTTACCAAAGATT
>NW_012267256.1:15584738-15586572 GCF_000151885.1 Dipodomys ordii
ACTTCAATGTTTCTGAATTTAGACAAGTTTGCTTTGTGGCCTAAAATGTGGTCTATTTTAGAAAATGTTCTTTGTGCTGCTGAGAAAAACTTGTATTCTGATGCTGCTGGGTGAAATGTTCGGTAGATGTGTCTTAAATCTAGTTGATCTATCCAGCTGTTTAAATCTGCGGTTTCTCTGTTGAGTTTTTGCCGAGTTGATCTATCTAGTTAAAATGCCCAACAATTAATGTCTTTGGATGTATATGGGATTTGAGGGAAAGTAGTGGTTGTTGAATAAGTTTGGGTGCTCCATTGTTTGGCGAATAGATATTTAGAACTGTAATATCCTCCTGAAAGAGAGATTCCTTAATTAGTATATAGCGACCTACTTTATCCCTTCTCACAAAATTTAATTTGAAGTCTATTTTATCTGATATTAGGATTGCAACTCCCACCTGTTTATGGGGGCCGTTTGCTTGGTAGATTTTGTTCCAGCCTTTAATATTATAAATGTGTTCGTTTTAACAGGTAAGATGTGACTCCTGAAGGCAGCATATAGAAGGATCTTGTTTTTTAATCCAACTAGACAGTCTATGTCGCTTAATTGGAGAGTTCATTCCGTTAACATTAAGAGATAGGACTGAGAGGTATTTGGGAGTTCCTGCCATGTTATCCACCTTCTTGGGTGCTGCGAAAACTGTGTTCTTCCTAGGGTTCTTGGATTCTCAGTTTGGGTGCAGTTTCTTTGCCTTTATTGTGGTCTTGTTGGTTTTCTATGTGTAGGACATCTTTAAGAATCTTTTGTAGGGCTGGTTTGGTGGGGATGTATTGTTTCAATAATTCTTTGCAATGGAAGGTTTTTATTTGGCCTTCAGATATGAAGGAGAGTTTAGCTGGGTACAGTATTCTTGGTTGATAGTTGTTTGTTTTTAGGGCATGGCATACATCATTCCAGGCTCTTCTTGTTTGTTTGTCTCTGCTGAGAAATCTGAGGTGATGCTCATTGGTTTCCCTTTATAGGTGATTAATCTTTTCTCCTTTACAGCTTTAAGGATCTTTTCCTTGGTCTGAGTTGATCCTGTGTGGATTATAATGTGAGGGTGTGATGTCCTATTCTGGTCTGGTCTATTTGGGGTTCTAAAAGTTTCTTGAATGTGAATAGGCCTATCTTTTTGCATGTTTGGGAAGTTCTCTGCTAGGATCCTATTAAACAAATTTCCTAGACCTTTAATTTCTGTTTCTAGGTGCTCCTCTACACCCATTATCCTTAGATTAGGCCTTCTGATGGTGTCTTCCAAGTGTTGGATAGATCTATCATATTTCTTGGATTTGTCTTGGATGGTTGTATGTTATTTCTCTATAATATCTAGGTTGTCTTCAATCCCTGAGATTCGATCTTCTGCATGGTCTAACCTGCTGTCAAGACTTTCTATTTTGTTTTTTATCTCATTTCCTTCTAATTGGTCAGCTTTGATGGCTTCAAGTTCTTTGTTGAATCTCTGTTTTAGATCTTGTATGAATTTCTTTACTTCCTTAATTTGGTGTTCAGTGTTTATTCTCAAATCACTTAGTTGATTGGTTATGGTTTCCTTGGACTACCATTCCTTCTGTTGGGTTCCATTCAGCATTCCCTTTGTGGTCTCTCTGACTTCCTTCAGCTCTTTGTTAATGGATTCCATGAATGCCTTTAGTGATCTTTGTGTATTCTCTTCCTGCTCTCTCAATTCCTGTATTACCCTTTGATTAGCTTCCTGCCATTCATGGGATTCCTGCAGTTCTCTTTGAGTGTTCTCAGCCTGCTCATGCCATTTCTGCCTTTCTCTTTGAGTATTCTCAAGCTGCTCACGCAAATC
>NW_012267256.1:15587891-15601951 GCF_000151885.1 Dipodomys ordii
AGAAAAAGGTTCTTTGATTTTTTAGGGGAAGGGTGGGAAAAAATCCTGTATCTCCCTTGTGTCTGTAACCAGCCTCTTGTTGGAGTCTCTGCTCTGCTTGTGGTCCTGTGGCTTGGTTGGTTTCTCAAGTCAGTTTGTTCGAACAGGCAGAAAAATACTCTGCTTTACCCAGGATTTTGAGATCCTCCTCCCAGGTTAGTTTAATGGGAGGCTGGCCTGATTTGAGAATCACAAAAGAGGGGGATGCAGTGATGAGGCTAGGTTCTGGGTAGAGTTGAGGCCTTTCAACAAACAGTAGCTTTTCCCTGGGGCTATTTTGTGAGAAACTCACAGAGCCCAGCCTGGAGCCATTCTCAGGGTTTCTGTTTACTGATTTTCAATTGATTGTAGAGGCTGCTAGAGGGAGGGGCAGGCTCTGGCTCTGATTACCCAGTGAAGAAAGCCACTCCTAGGGCTGGCACCCGAGCTGGGTGACTTTTCCCTGAGTGGAGCTGAGTCTGTCAGGTCACTTTGCCATTAAGTTCTTGTGACCTGCTAAATGACTCGTTTTATTCCAAGGCCTGAGTTGGAGCTAGTAGCTCCGCCAAGCTTTGTCGGTATCCAAGATGGAGATCTCCGGTACTGGGGGGGAGGGGTGGCCTTCCCTCCTCTGCTCCCTGAGAAGGAGTGAGGATGTCGGGCTTCTATTCATGCCAAGTCTTGGTTCCTGGGTCGTCTCTGGTCTGCGATCTGCAGGATGAAGATGTCTGCTCCTTGTCGCTTCTTGCTGGTGTTGAATAGAATCCACTCACCCGCTGCGTCTGGCTCCTTCGTCCCGGACTCTCTGTGGCTCAGGTATGGTGCCCTGCGGTCGCCGCTGCCACCGCTGCCGCGGCGGCTGCTGGCAAGCGCTCAGATGTGTCTCCTTGCCTGGATTTTCCCTCTCTGGCCGGTCTCTCTGTTCTGTGATGGCACCCTTGGTGTGATTCTCTGGCTTATGACTGTTCACTGGAACTCTAAAACTGCTTTCTATGTGAGAGCTTGTTCAGATTCCAGCTTCTCCTCCGCCATCTTCTCGGAACCTCTCTTGTTGAGCATTTTTATTTCCTACTTGTTTCTCTTTTATTATCCCTTCTCTCCCCTTCTACCCCACTCCTACCTCCCCAGCAAATTTGTAAAGTGTCTTGTGAGTATCAATGTTGCAATGGGTCATCCTGTGTCCTGGTTTCAACATTTTGATATTCCCCTTCCCCTCCCCAAATTAGATAAATATATATACAAGATGCAAAGTACCAAAATCAAATACAATGAAAATAGGGATATACCATAGGAAGAAGAACAGACAAAAGAAACAAAACCAAAACCACATTGTACATTCAAACAACAACCAAAAACAAAAAATCACTTCTGTGCATATCTTGGGGTTCATTTCTCTCAGCATCAACTTATATAGTCATATATACAAAGCTTTTGAGCTTTGATGCTCATCTGATAAGATTATCCTAGAAATATATTAATTATTGCAAAAAAGGGAATCCATGAGACATCTTTCTTTGAGTCTAGTTTACTTCACTTAATATGATTTTTCCCCATTCTTTCCATTTCCTAACAAATGGGGCCTTGTCATTATTTCTGATGGAAGGATAGAATTCCATTGTGTGTGTGTGTGTGTGTGTGTGTGTGTATGTATATATACAAACACACATATATACATGTATATGTATACATCACAATTTGTTTTTTTAATTCTTAATATATATATTTTTATTGTAAAGATAATGTACAGAGGGGTTACAGTAAGGTAATTAGTACATTTCCTATTAAGCATTGTTACCCCCTCCTTTGTTTTCCTTACAAGCCCTTCCTTCCTACCTCCACAACTCATCCCTCCCCCACCAAGTTCTAAAGTTCATTTTCAACATAGTGTCTTGTACATCTGATTGTTACAATGTGTGAACCTGTATCCCTATTTAAGCATTTTGTTTCTTCCCTGCCCCTCCCCAAATTAGAAAAATGTGTATACAAGATTCAGGGCAAGTGAATCAAATACAGTGAAAACAGAGGCTATACCATGGTGGAGGAACATACAAAAGAAAAGGAGAACATCACACAGTACATTATAAATATGTTTAAAACAACAGCAAGAAAGAAAAAAAGCACTTGTGTCTCTATCTTGGAGCTCATTTCACTTAACTTCATCTTATATGGTCATATGTGCATAGCTTTTGACCTTTTCTGCTTGTCTTAGACGTTTATTATTTATTGTAAATAAGGGAAACCAGGGGACCTATGTTTCTTTTCTTTTTTATTGTGAAAATAATGTAGAGAGGGGTTACAATTACATGGGCAAGGTAATGATTGCATTTCTTATCAAGGATTGTTGCTTTGGGCTTGGCTTACTTCACTTAATATAATTTTTTCCAAGTCTTTCCATTTCCTATCAAATGGGGCAATATCATTCTTTCTGATGGAGGCATACAATTCATATATATGTGAGTGTGTGTGTGTGTGTGTGTGTGCACGCGCGCATGTGTGTGTGTGTATATATGTATATATATACATAGATATATAATTTTCTTGATCCATTCATCCACTAAGGGACATCTGGGTTGGTTCCATATCTTAGCTATTGTAAATAATGCTGTGATAAACATATTTGTGGTCATAGCTTTATTACATCCTTGTCCCACCATTTCTGTGCTCATACTTATCCTTGCGTAAACAGATAAACTTACAGACAAAAGGTACAGAAATCAAAAACAGTATCGATGAAGAAAAAAACAGGCAAACAAAGAAAAACAAAAAGCAAACAACATAAACTTCTTGTTCCCATTTCTTGGAATTCATTTCAATAAACATACTTTTATATGATCATATGTACATAACTTTTGAGGCTTGTGGTCCTCTCCTAAGAATGTTTATTTTCCCTGATTATTTATCATGTCAAAGTGTAATTTTTGATTTTTCCCATCCACCATGTTCCCTTACAGATTTATAGGCACATTCTAGGTACAACAAATGAGGGAATCCATGCAACCTACAGTTCTTTGGGTCTGCCTTTCTTTTTTTAATATACTTTTTCCAAAATCTTTCCATTTTCTTAAAATTGGTGCAATGCCATTCTTTGTGAGGGAAGCATAGAATTTCACTGAGCTCAAAAAATTAATGCTCCCCCAAAATAAACCCCTCACAGAAACAACAACCCAATTAATAAATTGGGTACAGAGTTAATGAGAGACTTCACTGAAGAGGAAGTAAGAATGGCCAATAGACACATCAAGATATGCTCAACATCTCTGACTATAAAAGGAATGCAAATCAAAAGAACACTGAGATTCCACCTCACCCCAGTTAGAATGTCCATTATCAAGAAATCTAATAACAGCAGATGCTGGAGGGGATGTGGTCAACTGGATTGTTCTGCAATGTTGGTGAGTGTAAATGTGTTCAACCACTCTGGAAAGCAGTATGGAGGTTCTTCTAAAGCCGACACATAGAACTTCCTTATGACCCAGCAATTCCACTCTTGGGCATTTAATAAGCCACAAACAGGGCCATACTAAAGCTACCAGCAAAACCACATTTCTTCTCATATTGTTTACCATAGACAAGATATGGAAGCAACCCAGATGGCCGTCAATGGTCAAATGGATAAAGCATAAAAATTATTTACATAGCATTTAGATTGTACTGGACATTAGAAGTAATGATTGAAAATGCACAGGAAGATGTGAATAATTTATATTCAAAGGCTATGCCATTTTATCTAAAGTACATGAACATCTATGGATTTTTGTATTCAAGTGGTCATAAAACCAATTTACTATGGATACTGAGGGATGTCTAGACATAACTTCCATCCTGTTAAACTAGAAGAATTAAGGGCATCCACAATATATCCTTATGAAGTGAGGAGACTGAGTATAAATCCTGTCACTTGGTTCACACAGGCATTCTAGTGCCTTGCTGGGTGGAGGGAGTTCTCTCAGCCACCGGCTATTTAAGAAAAACTTCCAGTTCTTCAACCTCTCCAAATGTGGCTTCTCGGTTTTCTTATAACTGAGACACCGTACCACAAGCTTCAGATCTAGATGTGACTTGGTGCTCAGTTTTCAGTCTGCTGAATTTAGCATTTTTACTCAATAGACACTGAAGTGACAACAAAAAGTAAGGAGGGGGTTTTTAACTTCATATCAGAGAAATTAATGTAGTTTTCATCCATTTTCACTTTTGTATTATATATGTATAATTATGAGATATTGTATGTTCTATATCTTGAAGCTAGATCTTTCTAAATTTATGTTCATATTCTTAATAAGCTAATGATACAAAAAGAGCTTTTCAAACTTAGAAAGGTCTAGCCTCTTTTCTTTGATGATGGAATAATTAATTCAAATAATATTTCATAGTCTGATTCCTTTAGCAGCACTATATATAGGTTGGATTTCTGAGTCAGTCTATGAGAGTTTGAATAGACATGGTGAAGGCTCTGAATGAGATTATTCCCCATAAAGCTGTTGGTGACTCATCTTTTTTAAAGAGTGATAATAAAGCAAGGGCTACATTTTAAATATACTATTTTATCATTACTGTGTTCACAAAAAGGAGGTGGTGGCTCCCCTTGTATCAAATCAACACCAGTGGCTGCAGATTGATCTTGGAGAGAGAATGCAAGTTATAGCTGAAGCTGGGTGCTCCAACTAGGTGACCAGCTACTTCCTGATGTTCAGTGACAGTGGGAGGAACTGGAAGCAATATGGACTAGAAGAAAGTATGTGGGTATGTTCTTGTGTTGAGAAATGTGATCAGTCAGATTGCCAAGTATTTTAGTGACTGTGTGTCCTGCAGCTTTTCAGACCAACTATTGAAACAGAGTCCAGAAGCATGTAAGATACAAGGGCAATTTTAAAACACTCTACTCATGCCTATTTATGAGAAAAGTCAAAGTAGAACAATTTGCTATTGTACTGAATACTGAGTGTCTTCTCATTAGTTCTTTCCATAGTATGATGTCTAAGTGATGAATTACTCACAGTTAGTATATTGTATTTTGGGTCTGATAAATAGCACTTTGCATTGCTTTGGCATTGCCTATGCAAGCAAACTCATCCTTCTGTGTTCTCTGATAATCAGTGAGCTTTACAAGAGCTCAGGAACACAAGTCCTGCCCTAACCCCAACACTGACCTTTTCATTCCTGGAGCCCTTTTCATTCCTGTACTGTGTATAGCTCACTTTGGGATTCGTAGGCATTGTAACTACTTTAAATTATCAGTGACATATTTTCTACCCATAAGTATGTGTTTGAACTTCTTTGTAAAGATTTAATATTCATTTGCTTAGCTTTCTGAATATTCAAAAATATGCACTACTTTACGGATTCAGTATTTAATGTCTATAAGACATGTGCTCTGAAGGAAAGGCTGTAACAAACGATGTTGGAGCTATTTGCACAATATTTGTAACACGATGGTGGAGCATGTGGTGGGAGGTGAGGCCTGAGTCAGATTTGTCATCAAAAGAAGAAATTTACTTGTGTGTGTGTGTGTGTGTGTGTGTGTGTGTGTGTGTGCATGTGCATGGTGATTGCTGAGGTTTGAACAGAAGGCCTTATGCTCTCATTTGGCTGCTTTGCTCAAGGCTGGCACTCTACCACTTCAGCCACTTTGGGCTTTTTGCTGATTAACTGCAGAGAAGTACCTCATGAATTTTTCTTCCTGGCTTCACTTGGAACCACAGCCCTCTCAAGCTGAGCCTCCTAAATAGCTAGGATTATAGGCATGAGCCACCAGTGCCTGGTGGTTTATGTGTTTGCTAGAGGGTGGAGACAGGACACTGAGGAGTGAGAGCATAATGGATATACAGATGATAGAAGTTCTGGAAATGGATGGTAGTGATGACTTCACAGGGTTGTCAGTAGCTTAATGGTGCTCAATTATAGATGTAAAAAGGTTAGCTGGAGGTAGCTATAGCTCATGCCTGTAACCCTAGCTATTCAGGAGGCTGATATCTAAGCATGTTAATTCAAAGCCAGTCCAGGCAGGAAAGTCTGTGAGGCTGTTATATCTAATTGAAAAAAAAAAAGACCGAAGTGGAGCTGAGCTCATGCAGTAGAGCACTAGTCTTGAGCACAAAAGATCAGGGACAGAACCCAGTCCTTGAGTTCAAGCCCCAGGACTGGCACAACAATAAAATAAAATGGTATGCTTTACATTAGGTATGTATGTATAGTTACACTACACATTATGTATATACCACATAATTGTACAAATGGTACAATTTGACTTTATTTAATTTAGTTGTTGTTTCTTTTTCCTTGTTCTGGCAAGTAGAAAGGTGTTAACTAAAAACCCATTACTTCTCATCATGTAGAATAACTAGAAGGTTAAAAGGTGGCAGAATGAAATATTTATGGAATATCCAATTGCTATCATTTCACCCTCATCACTAGCTTATTATGCTAGTGTCTGAATGTTTTATTAGTGTGCCAATAAGTGGTTAGTTGAATCAAGAATGCATTCTCACACAGAAGATGTAAGAAGAAAACACAAGAGAGTTTAGTTGAAAGAATTTTTAGAGTTGGCCCCAAATAAGGAGATGATCAAAAATAGATGTTAATGTTTACCTAATTCAAAGAAAACCAAGCCAATATCAGGATTAGGTAAACATTAAGAGATAATGTATTTGGGGTGAAAGCTTACCGGTGAAGCACTTAGGTAGCCTGAAAAAATAAGAACACAGAAAGGCCCCCATAGCTCACTCTTGTAACCTTTGCCACTCAGGAGGCTGATCTGAGAATCAGAGTTTGAAACCAACCCAGGGGACTCTATGAGACGCTTATCTCCAACTAACTACCAAAACTCTAGAAGTAGGGCTGTAGTTCAAGTGGTAGAAAGCTAAAGTTCAGGACCAGCACCCGACCCCTGAGGTCAAGCTCCAGAACTGGCAAATAAGTAAAAAATAAAAGCCCCAATCCTCTACCAACAACAGAACAGTAGAAAAAGAAAGAGATATCAGTTTATATAGAGAAATTTTGCTCAAAATGATTTTGGAAATTAGATAACTATTAGATAATGCATTTATTTTAAAAATATACTGTTCTATTATTGTAAAGTTGATATACGGAGGGTTTATTACATTTATATAAGTATGGTCATGTGCACATTTCTCTTTGAACGGTGTCACCTCTTCCTTTATTTTATCCTAGTTTTTCCCTCCGGATCCCACTCCCTTACAAGTTGTATAATTCATTTTCAACATAGTGTCTAGTGATCTTCATTTGCCCACCTTTTTGTCATACCTTTGCTCCCCCTTACCCTCCTCAAAACAGAATCGTGGCTTAAAAAACTGGAAATTGTGATTGTCCTGCATTAAGTAAGTTTTGGCCACAAAATAGGAATATCGAGCCACTTCAAACATTATTTTCTGGTTAATTTCCAAGCTAAAGAAACTAGTTGGAAATGTAGAGTAAAATGTAGAGTGAAATATTGCAAGTGTGAGGGCCAGTGCTTGAGTTACATCTAGAGTGCTTTATATATGTCAGAAGGGTCTGATCACTTGGTGAAAGCTAGATTGTGGCTACCTGTGTATCCATCATTCAGTGTGTGTTTGAAACATTTTGCAGAATCATAAAATAGTTAAATGGTGGTTTTGAATTTTAAAAATGTGTGCTTATTTATATAGATATGGAGGTAGGAAGATTGTATGACCCACATAAGTCATTGTGAGAAGGGATTAAGTTTGTCACATCTTACAGCAAGAACAGCTTGACTCAGAGGTAAGGTAAGCTGTTTGTGTGTAAGGAAGATCACATTTAGGTTAAAATGTTCTTGGAAGGATGGATAAGAAGAAATACACTTGACAGAGGTCTATTTTTTCAGTCAATGTGTATGTATAACCAGTAGTGCTTGAAGTCAAGGCCTCACCTTTGTTTGGAGGCTGTATGTGGGGCGGGGTGAGGTTCTAGGAATTGTTCTCAGGGTCTCTTGCTTTTCTCTGGTTTGTGTTTGTGTGTGCACACACCCCTGTGCATATCTGCCCATTGCTTCTCCAGACATAGGGCTTGAATTCAGGGTCACTGACTCTTGCTTGATTTAAAATTTTTTTTTGTGGTGAGGTACTTAAACTTGAAGGCTTGAACTCAAGGCCTCTGGATCTGAGTTTTATGTGGCTTTTACCTCTGTGTGTGTGTGTGTGTGTGTGTGCATGTGCGTGTGTGCATGCATGTGTGTGCATGTGCATAAACAAGTGCTCACATCTGTGTCTGTGCATCCTTGCCCCAGAAGTGGGGCTTGAATCGAGGCACTGTCTCTTCCTCTCATCCTCTCTCCCTTTTAGTCTCTCTTGTCTCCCTTGCCCTCCTCTTTTCTTTCTTTTTGTGGTGAGGTACTAGGGTTAGAACTTGAGGCCTTTGGTCTTGTTTGAAAGTTTTGGTGTTGGGGTTTTTTGTTATACATATATAAATTATTTATATAGTTAAAGTGTTTTAAGGAAGGGTTACACTGCATGAATAGGGTAATGAGTACATTTCGTAGCAAGCAGTCTTACCTCCTCCTTTGCTTTCCCTCTACCATCACTTCCCTCTCAACCTCCCCAACTCCCCCTGCCACCGACATTGTAAAGTTCGTTTTCAACATAGTGTCTTCTACATCTCGTCGTCACAGTGGGTCAGGCTGCATCCCATTTAAGCATTCTGCCATATCCCTTCCACTCCCCAAATTACAAAAATGTTTATACAAGATGCAGAACACTAGCATCAAATCCAGTGTAAACGGGTTATACTGTACAGGAAGAGCATACAACAGAAACAGAAGAATCACATAGTGCATTATAAGTACATTAAAAATACTACCGAAAAAGAAAAAAATACTTGTGTCCCTGTCTTGGGGTACATTTTGCTTAACATTATCTCATGTGGTCATATGTACATAGCTGTTGTGGTCATATGTACATAGCTGTTGTGGTCATATGTAGTACATAGCTGTTGACCTTCTCTGCTCATCCTAGACATGTACTAGTCATTGCAAACAAGGGAAACCATGAGACCTGTTTCTTTGGGCTTGGCTTACTTCATTTAATATAATTTTTTCCAAGTCTTTCCATTTCAATTTCTGATGGAGGCATAAAAATCCATTGAATTCCACATTCTCTTGATCCATTCACCTACTGAGGGTCATCAGGGTTGGTTCCTTTATCTTAGCTATGGTAAACATGCTTGTGCTGGTAGCTTTAGTATGGTCTTGTTTATGATCATTTGTGTAAATGCACAAAAGTGGGATTGCTGGGTCATAAGGGAGATCTATGTGGAGTATTTTGAGGAACCTCCATACTGATTTCCAAAGTGGTTGAACAAGTTTACACTCCCACCAACAATGCAGTAGGGTTCCCTTTTGGCCATAACAAAATGCTGAAATAAGGATACAGGTTTCCCTATTGTTACAATAAGATGTAGAATACACTATATTGAAAACAAACTTTACAACTTGGGTGGGGGGTGAAGGGGAGAATAGGGAGGATAAGGAGGACATGGGGAGCTCTGGAGGGAAGGGATGGCAGGGGAAAAATGGAATATGAATATGAAATGTAGTCAGTTACCTTACTAATATAACTGTAATCCTTGTATGCAGTATTTTACCATAAAAACTATAAAATTAAATAAATAAATATTGGTACTTAAAAAATTTTCAGAACACACACAAGTGGCAGTTTACAGAAGCATAGAAATCATTAGGGGCAGCAGTAAGTGGACAGCATTCTGAAGCTTGAGATCAGAGTTGGGACTGGATGTGGGGATCAACAAGAAATTGAAAACTGTGTTCCACACGGCCTATTGAGTTCTTCTGTTTTCCTGGTCCTAAACCAGATATTGGCTTCACAAGGTATTCTGTTTCCTAATTGTGTAGGTCTTCTTCTTTCCTGCCTTATTTCACGGAGCTTGACTCCACCTGAACACAACAGAAAATGAAGTTAAGACAAATACCCATTTGTTGCCTCTCTTCAGGGCTTTTCCTGGATCTCTTGTTATATCCACTTAATATTGAACAGGTAAGGGTTAAACCTCCTTGATTACTTGCTCTGTCATTTCCCAGGCTTTGCTTTTAAAGCACAGCTTTCCCTACTATTGTGAATAATTTATTCAGCTTATCCTTTTCTTTCTTTTATTAAGAGGAAGTATCCCGCTTACACATGTGTCTAGCCCCTCATTTCTTTTTATTCCTCCTTACAGAAGTGCATTTATCTCCTTGTTGCTGAGCACTTGTCTTTCCCTTAGCCTCACATTGGTGGTGTTCACTTTCTAGACTTAATATCTTGGTTTTAGTCATATGATTCATTAATATGCCTTTGAGGTTCCATAACCTTGTAATGACAAGGTGGATCACCTTAACAATGATAAGAACAGATTCCTGGATCATTTCCACACTGGTTTTATGTATGCTTATAGACTTTTTATGTTTTTTTTGTGCTGTGTTATGTTGCTGAGTTGTTTCTGGTGTGTAACAGTGTTGCTCGTGTAGTGTAATGTCTATTGTTTTCTTTTAGGCTCTTGGTCACCTCTTGTGTCTTGTTCTTAGGATGGTGGTGAGCCATGTAATGGATGGAGATTTCTTGGATGGTACCTGGGGTTAGTAGCCCAGTTTACATTGTGTCCATCCTAGAAAGTAGGTTTCTGTGATGGTGTCATCCTCACCCAACCCTACACTTTTCAAGAATGTAGCTTGGTCTTAGGTGATCTTTATAATCAATTCAGACTGAGAAAGATGTTACAGTCTGAAGTGAAGGTATTCCAAGTTCTCCTTGTAATCCCTCTTAGTAATGGTCATGTGATCTCTAACACTTCAAAAACAGATTGTAGAAGCAACTCTCACTCAAGAAACAGCTCCAGATTTTCATTTACCTTTGAAGATGTCAGTTGGACTTGATGCCATTGTTCCTCAAGTAAATCAAGTGTGTTTTGCTTATAGTGTTATATCATAGAATTAGAACTTGTTAACATGACTACTTTTAGAAAAAGACCCATTATATGTATGCCTTTATTCACTTTTAGACTTCATCAAAGAATTTCCATTTTCATATATCACCATCCCACTGATTAAGGTAGGTTTCATGGTAAAGCAAGCTTAATCATGGATAAGTTCCACAGAAGTGGATTCTTTGCAGTCCTGTGAGTGTAGTGGAAATACGTTGTAAAGTCTTTGATTGGTTTTCTTTTCTTTTTCTTTTTTTTTTTGGGGGGGTCCGGTTGTGGGGCCTGAACTCTGGGCCTGGGCGCTGTCCCTCAGCTCTTCAGTTCAAGGCTAGAGCTCTACCACTTGAGCCACAGCGCCACTTCTGGCTTTCTTCATTTTGCTTATGTGGTGCTGAGGAATCGAACCCAGGACCTCACACATGCAAGGCAAGCGCTCTACCACTGAGCCATCTTCCCAGCCCCTTGGTTTTCATTTTTAAGTGGGTGCTTACATTCCAAAACCTGCCATTGAATGCTAACATTTTTTTCTGAGAACAAAATACCTTTTTTGGCCTTTGTGACAAAAGTAGATGGGGTTAGGTTTTTTTTTTTGTTAGATTCACTTTTATTTTCCCAGGTTTTTAATATTTCATGTTGTATACATTTTGTATTGCATTGAAATTCTTCTATCAGCATGTTTTTCAATTGGTACAACTTTTTAGTGAGTATGATTCTATAAGGCCTGACTCCTCTTCAGTGGAGTGACTTGTCCTAGATAGTGCAAATTTTGTAGTGTCAATGAAGTTCTTGTGACCTGTGGATTCCTCTTGTTGGTTTGGCTTTATTACACCTTTAGCAGGATGGTTTCTAAAATATTTTTATTGATGGTCATCTTAGATATGCTATTCATTGTTTTTCTCTGCAGGCTAATATATTTGAAGATAATGAAGTATATTAAGAATGATAGTCTTGGAAAATTTAAGAGAGCATAATTTAGAAGTCTGCTTGTAAGTTCATGAAACCTTTTTAAGATTTGTATACTGTGTGTAATTGCATAGAAAATGTCAAAAATAATACTAATAATTAATGACCACTTACATTATTTTTCAATGACAATTCACCATTCCAAGTCCCATGGTGTTTTCTCCTTATCGAGGTACTATGGGTGTTTGAATGAATTTAATTGTTTATAGTGGGAACTCAGTCTTATCCAGTCTTATACAGGTGTATGTCCTTGGCACTAAGTTTCAAAGCCAGCATATAATAGTCCTCAAGGGATTTCTGCATGTGGAAGGAGAAACAAATGAAGGAGTTTATAGTCCTATTTCGTGGGTCATTTCACAATTGGTACAGTTCTAGAGTGAATTTTACCTGAGATAGGTTCATCTACTACTTCCTGAGTAGAATTGCTAGCAGATCACATGTAAGTGATCTGAATTTGTATAAAAACTCACTTTGTCTCCCAAATAATTTTCTTGCAGGAGATTTGATGAAGTCATTCTGAGTGCTCTGAAGTATCATGTACACTTCTCTGTTTTATTCACCAATCAAGACCCTCAGACTTACCAATGGTATGGTAGCCACCAGATCCCCTGTTTACAATCCTGTCTTATTACTTGTGTTGCTTTTCTGCTTCTTTTAGTCATTCCTCACTCTCTTCCAGAAGACTGTTGTTCTCTACCTCACTCACCCTGTAGTCCATGAAGCCAGCCCAGACCCATCCCCTGCATGGTGCTCATACAGTGTCTGCCCTGTACAATGTGGAGTGAAGTAGAAGACAGAGCATTAAGTGAACTTGAGCTGATTTCCTGAGGAAGGCCCCAACCTGTTCTGAATTTGTTGGTGGGTTGAGAATGTCAGTGTCTTCCTCAGTCCAACTTCCTCTGACATACAGTTCTTTTTCTCCTTTGACTCTCCTCAGCAACGTCTACCTTTGAACACCGAGCTTTATTGGTAGACAGATTTCTTCCCTTACAGGAAGGAGGTAAGTCCTTCATTGTTTGTTGAGAGAATTTTGGACACTATGTTTGTATTCAGATTTTTGAGCTTTATTTTCCATGACTTTTCATGCTCTCACATTTCCTAAGGAATGTAATTTCAATGTAATTAATGAAACTTCCTTTTATACAGCAGCATATATTTTCCTGAAGATTTTGAAATACAGTGAGTGATGGTGTCCAAATCAAAAAAATTAACGGTAATTTCTATGGGAATTTTGATGTCTGGGAACAGTTTGTATTTTAACTTCTGATACTAAAATGTAAGGTTTGTAAGTTTTACATACTCCTCATTTGTTCTTACTTTATGTCTACTGACTAGGTGGAAACAAAAGTAGAATTTTAGATGTCTTCACAGTGTTTCCTCATGGAAACACATTGCATAGTTGAAAATTTATGGGTGTCACTTTTAGATCTGCCCTGTCTTTTACTTGTCTTCAGTGTTGTCCTTGAATTCATTGCTGCTCATGGTCTCTGAGCTGCTGTGGGATCCACAGACAGGTCAATTCTGTTCTTTATGATTTCTGCTCAGTCAAGAATCACATTGCTGCACCTTTCTGCTTCCTAGAGAGAATAAAGATCCTCTGCCTGGACCACTGGTTTGATTGTGTTTAGTATGTGGTTAATTTGAACCAATACTTTTCAATGGACATCTATTCATATTGTTCTAATGATTTGAAATTTTGAAGGTGAATAAGAATGTTTCCTCACTGTCTGCTGATCTCCCATTATTGCCCCCATCAGTGTTGGTAAGTAGTAACATTTCCTGTTGTATTCATTTTTTAAATTTAATTTTATTATTTTTTTGTGAACATACTGTACAGAGGGGTTACAATTACATGGGCAGGATAATGCGTACATTCCTTATCAAGCATTGCAGCCTCCTCCTTTGTTTATCCTTCACATCCCTTCCCAGCCTCCCCCCCCCCCCACCAAATCCCCCCCACCCCCGCACCAATGTCATAAAGCTTGTTTTCGACATGACAACTTGTACTTCTCATTGTTGCAACAGGCCCACCTGTATCCTTAAACAACTTGTTTCCCCCATCTCCTCCACAAGTTATACTGACATCAAATATAGTGAAAGCAGGGGTTATACTGTGGGGGAGGGACATACAAAGCAACAAAGAGATAATCTTA
>NW_012267256.1:15605251-15613476 GCF_000151885.1 Dipodomys ordii
ACAAGTTTGCTTTGTGGCCTAAAATGTGGTCTATTTTAGAAAATGTTCCATGTGCTGCTGAGAAAAACGTGTATTCTGATGCTGCTGGGTGAAATGTTCCATAGATGTCTGTTACATCTAGTTGATCTATGCAGCTGTTTAGATCTGCGGTTTCTCTGTTGAGTTATTGCCGAGTTGATCTATCCAGTGGGGAGAGTGATGGGTTAAAATGCCCAACAATTAATGTCTTTGGATCTGTATGGGATTTTAGGGAAAGTAGAGGTTGTTGAATAAATTTGGGTGCTCCATTGTTTGGTGAATAGATATTTAGAATTGTAATATCCTCCTGAAAGAGAGATCCCTTAATTTGAATGTAGCGACCTACTTTATCTCTTCTCACAAAATTTAATTTGAAGTCTATTTTATCTGATATTAGGATTGCAACTTCTGCCTGTTTATGGGGGCCGTTTGCTTGGTAGATTTTGTTCCAGCCTTTAACATTGAAAATGTGTTTGTTTTTATGGGCAAGATGTGACTCCTGCAGGCAGGAGATAGAAGGGTCTTGTTTTTTAGTCCAACTAGACAGTCTGTGTTGCTTAATTGGAGAGTTAAGTCTGTTAACGTTAAGAGATAGGACTGAGAGGTATTTGGGAGTTCCTGCCATGTTATCCACCTTCTTGGGTGCTGCGAAAACTGGGTTCCTCCTATGGTTCTTGGAATCTCAGTTTGGGTGCTATTTCTTGGCCTTTATTGTAGTTTTGTTGGTTTTCTATGTGTAGGACATCTTTAAGAATCTTTTGTAGGGCTGGTTTGGTGGAGATGTATTGTTTCAATTTTTTTTTGCTATGGAAGATTTTTATTTGGCCTTCCATTATGAAGGAGAATATACTTGGGAACAGTATTCTTGGTTGATAGTTGTTTGTTTTTAGGGCATGGCATACATCATTCCAGGCTCTTCTTCCTTTGATTATCTCTGCTGAGAAATCTGAGGTCATGCTCATTGGTTTCCCTTTATAGGTGATTAATCTTTTCTCCTTTACAGCTTTAAGGATCTTTTCCTTGGTCTGAGTTGATCCTGTGTGGATTATAATGTGACGGTGGGATGTCCTATTCTGGTCTGGTCTATTTGGGGTTCTAAAAGCTTCTTGTATCTGAATAGGCCTATCTTTTTGCATGTTTGGGAAGTTCTCTGCTAGGATCCTATTAAACAAATTTCCTAGACCATTAATTTCTGTTTCTAGGTGCTCCTCTACTCCCATTATTCTTAGATTAGGCCTTCTGATGGTGTCTTCCAAGTGTTGGATAGATCTATCATATTTCTTGGACTTGGCTTGGATGGTTGTATATTCTTTCTCTATAATATCTAGGCTGTCTTCAGTCCCTGAAATTTGATCTTCTGCATGGTCTAACCTCCTGTCAAGACTTTCTACTTTGTTTTTTATCTCTTTTCCTTCTAATTGGTCAGCTTTGATGGCTTTAAATTCTTTGTTGAAGCTCTGTTTTAGATCTTGTATGAACTTTTTTACTTCCTTAATTTGGTGTTCAGTGTTTATTCTCAAATCACTTAGTTGATTGGTTATGGTTTCCTTGGACTACCATTCCTTCTGTTGGGTTCCATTCAGCATTCCCTTTGTGGGCTCCCTGACTTCCTTCAGCTCTTTGTTAATGGATTCCATGAATACCTTTAGTGATCTTTGTGTATTCTCTTCCTGCTCTCTCAATTTCTGTATTACTCTTTGATTAGCTTCCTGCCATTCGTGGGATTCCTGCAGTTCTCTTTGAGTGTTCTCAGCCTGCTCATGCCATTTCTGCCTTTCTCTTTGAGTATTCTCAAGCTGCTCACGCAAATCCTGTATCAGTTTTTGAGTAGCTTCCTCACGCTTATTATATTCCTGTATAAACTTTTGGATTGCCTCCTCTCTCTCCCTATCATGCTCATTCAGGGTCCTTTGTATGTTTTCAATCTTTTCATTTATCATGTTTGCCAGCAGTGTTTGTAGAGCTATTGGGGAACTCTCCTCTGGATTATTCATTATCTGTTCTGTCCCCTGATTATCAAGATTGGGAATTGAGATACCCAGATTTGCCATTTTTCTTGTGTTTTTCCGGCTTACTCTGCCCATTTGAGATTAAAATAGGACCAGTTTTGTGTTACAACACTATCTTAAGGCAAGCATCAACCAAAGTCTGAATTTGCACAGTCAATAGTCTACAGATACAATTTAGTCAACAGATAGATCTATTCAACATCAAACAACTATGTGTTAATGGGCTAGGAACCGCAAGGAAGAATTTGGAAAACCAGAAATTATTACAGTTAAGGAGAGATGTGGGTAAAAAATAGGAATAGATAGATGTGGGGAAGCACAGGAAGAGTTAACTTAGTCCTAATTTCAAAGCAGGAAATAGTTTGGGTAGGATGAAAGTAGAGAGAGAAAAAAAAGAAGAAAGGGAAAGGGAAAAGAAAAGAGACCAGAAATAATAGAAGAGTAAAAATTAATAATATTATGCAGGTCGAAAACAATCTATTTAGAGAAGAACGTGAATATATTGAGAGAAGGGGAGGGATATAAAGGAGATATGAAAAACTTAAAAATAAAAATGCTTAATATATTATATAGGTATAAAGAGGTAGTACTGCTTTTAAGGAATTTAAGTCTTAGATGTTTTGAATTGATTAATAAATTTGTGGATTAAGTGTGTACACAATGGGGGATAGGGTCTAATATTCAACTATGGGTTTATCTGAGGATGTGCAGGACAAGAGTTAAGTCACATAAAGAAGAACAAAAGAGAGGAAAAGGTGAAAAGGATAGGAAAGGAAGAAAAAAAGATCAGAAGTTTAGTAGAGCTAAACAAAAAACAAAAGGATAATTAAAAAAGAAAAAAGAGAAAGAAAACAAAAAAAGAAAGAAAAACGCACACTCACACATCCCTAAAATAAAAATTATAAGAGGAAGAAAAAGTTACTGGAAAACAATTTTTTTTCAAAAAAGGCAAAAATTAAAGATTAAAAAAAGTTTTAGAAAAGAAAAAAAATATTTTATTTATAAGGTACCAAAAAAAAAAGAAAAAAAATGTTCTTTGATTTTTTTGGGAGGGGTGGGAAAAATCCTGTATCTTCCTTGTGTCCGTAAACAGCCTCTTGTTGGAGTCTCTAGTCTGCTTGTGGTCCTGTGGCTTGGTTGGTTTCTTAATTCAGTTTGTTTGAACAGGCAGAAAAATGCTCTGCTTTACCCAGGATTTTGCAATCCTCCTCCCAGGCAAGTTCAATGGGAGGCAGATCTTCTTTGAGAATCACAAAAGAGAGGGATGCAGTGATGAGGCTAGGTTCTGGGTAGAATTGAGGCCTTTCAACAAATAGTTGCTTTTCCCAAGGGCTAGTTTGTGAAAAACTCACAGAGCCCAGCCTGGAGCCATTCTCAAGGTTTCTGTTTACTGAATTTCAATTGACTGTTGAGGCTGCTAGAGAGAGTGGCAGCCTCCGCTCTGATTACCCAGTGAAGAAAGCTACTCCTAGGGCTGGCGCCCGAGCTGGGTGACTTTTCCCTGGGTGGAGCTGAGTCTGGCAGGTCACGCCACCGTTAAGTTCTTGTGACCTGCTAAATGACTCATTTTATTCCAAGGCCTGAGTTGGAGCTAGCAGCTCCGCCGAGCTTTGTCGGTATCCAAAATGGAGATCTCCGGTACTGGGGGGTGGGAGGGGTGGCCTTCCCTCCTCTGCTCCCTGAGAAGGAGTGAGGACGTCGGTCTTCTACTCATGCCAAGTCTTGGTTCCTGGGTCGTCTGTGGTCTGTGAACTGCAGGATGAAGATGTCTGCTCCTTGTCAGTTCTTGCTGGTGTTGAGTAGAATCCGCTCACCTGCTGGGTCTGGCTCCTTCATACCGGACTCTCTGTGTCTCAGATATGGCGCCTGTGATCACCTGCCACCACCGCTGCCACCGCCGTGGCGGCTGCTGGCAAGAGCTCAGATGTGTCTCCTTGCCTGGATTTTCCCTCTCTTGCCTGACTCTCTGTCCTGTGATGGCAACTTGGTGTGATTCTGTGGCTAAGGACTGTTCACTGGAACTCTAAAACTGCTTTCTATGCGAGAGCTTGTTTAGAATCCAGCTTCTCCGCCATCTTCCCGGAACTCTCTGTTGTATTCATTCTTGAGAACTATTTTCTTTTCTCTGTCCCTCTTTCCCTGCTTCCCTTTCTCTTATTTGTACTGGGATTTGAATTCGTAGTTTGTAGGGAAGTTTTCTACCACTTGAGCCACAATCTCAAAACTCTGTTTTATAGTCTATTATTGTGCTGTTCTTGGTTCTTTCACAGGTGGTAGTGCAGGAAGCTTCAATAGTGCTGACATAGGGTGGATGTTGCTATGCTGAGGAGCTGTTCGGTGTAGATTCTACTGCATAGTGAAGATACCGGAACAGTAGGACACAGAGATGCTTGCCATGTGACAATGGGGAAGTAACATTTCTACGTTAGAAATCAGGCAGTGCTTTCAGTTCCTTGTTATGGCACAAGAGCTTTCTAATCTCTGTCTAATGGGACTTCATTTTGGTTCTGGGTCCTTATTAGCATCATGTATCAGGTTGGAGACATTGACCCTGTGTTTCTAGGGGAAGACATGACTAAAAGTTCCCTAATGTGGTGGATACAGCTTCACTGAGTTCTCTTCCATTATGAAATGGATTGCTATATGTATTTCACCTAGTCTCTGAGGTGTTGAAAAAAAACCCCTAGATATTCAAGACAAACAAGTGAGTTCTTGACTTGGTCTGCTTCTGAGGTAGTTAATCCCAGCCATTTCCCATCTTTTTAAAAGAGCTAGCAAATGAATGGCCTGTGATATGTTTCCCTAGTTCATAGAAGTGTGCAAAATCTTTGTTTATTTTCTTTTATGTTCTTTTATTTGATTCTGTGTAGAGCTAGTTGGTGAGGATCATATTTGATCAACATCATGTCATCAATCATGCTGGATTAAATGTGCCATAGTACCACTTGCTATGTAGCTGTGGAATATAGGTATGCAATACATTCTCATAGAGGCTGAACAAACTGTAAGGTTGAGAGAAGAGGATTTCAGCCTATTTCATAAGTGATGAAATCATCTAGGGAAGGGAGGTTCAGGCAAAGAGGTAGCATTTAAAATACAGTATAAATTCTGGGTTCTATATTCATGGAAAAGATTAATATTCATTTTAGAAGTGTAGTTTTCACCTTGGAATTGTTGGAGACATTTGATTCTTTTGTTTGTTTGTTTGCTTGCTGTGGAGTTTGAACTCTGGGCCTGGGCACTGTCCCTGAGCTATTCAGCACAAGGCAAGCACTTTACCTCTTGAGACACAGCACCACTTTTTTGGAGACATTTGAAAAGAATAATACTTATCCCCCTCATCTGGGGTGTCGAGAAAAGCTGTAAGGAAAGGAAGAGTCCATGATAGAGTGTATTTAGAAAGAACTCAGGTAACTCTCTTGTTTCCAGAAGTAAAAGTCCAAGGCTCTGTTTAATCACCTGGATTAGCACTTGACCCTTTGCATCTTCTTTGGAACTGGTGGCCTCCATCTTCCCCGTTTTAGATGTCATAACTCCCTGTATGACCAATGTCATGTTTAAGAGTGAATCTTGTATGTTGATGGTTGGAGTTGAAACTCCCTCCAAAGTTTCCAGGGATGATGGGTATTTCTGAGGTACATGTTTCTAAAAATGTCAGCTGCCCTCAGATTACTGTTGAGGTTCACTGTGATAAGTAGTGCATAACAACGTGTCAAGGATTTATGCTTACATAATAGAAATGTGTTAGCAATGTGTCCATATAGATTATCACATATGTGCATCTGTAAAGGAAGCAGTCTATGGTTATGTTTGCCAATATTGAGGACTCACAACTAATTTTATTTTCTGCCTGTCTCCCGTTTTCAAATCCTTTTCTCATGTGTGTAACTGCTACTGTCTATCTTTTTGTTTTTCTGTTTATGGTTTTCATTGAGTATAGGTAAGATAGAAGGATTTGTGGGGGCTCTCTGCATCTCTCTCTCCATTTTAACTCTGTGTTTAGTGAAAGGTAACATTATGTCTCCCTTGAAAATGGACAATGTTGAATCACGGGTGATAGGCTTGTTTTGATCCCTGATGTCTAGTGGGGCTAGAGATGTCTAGATTGCCCTTTGACATGCTGGTCCTATTCCCAGATTTGAGAGCACAGGGTTAATGTCCTGCCTAGTGGCTACAGGTTGAAGGGATATGTGGCGTGTTATTGTTGCAGGTAAGGAATCAGAGAAGAGCAAGAAGGAGGGAAAGGAATTGGCTCTACATGTTGGGACAGCGTCTGAAATATTTCTTTTTTGGGGAGGGTCTGGTTGTGGGGCCTGAACTCTCGGCCTGGGAGCTGTCCCTCAGCTCTTCAGCTCAAGGCTAGCACTCTACCACTTGAGCCACAGTACCATTTCCGACATTTTTTCTTTTTGCTTATGTGGTGCTGAGGAATTGAACCCAGGGCCTCAGGCATGCAAGGGAAGCGCTCTACCACTGAGCCACCTTCCTAGCCCCCAGCATCTGGAATATTATAGGATTGTGTTGAGAATGAAGAAATGGAGAGATGATTCTTAGGAACCATCTTTCATGCATTTGGAGACAAAAACATATCCTATTCTTCAAGGAACTAACCTGTTTACCCTAGGGATATTCAGCATCATACCATTGTTCTTTTGGGCACGTTTTCTAGATTCAGAAGTGAAGAGAGTGACACTAGCAGATTTATAGTGAATAAGGGCTGAATGAGACTGATCTGATTCTGAATAAAAACCATTTTTATAGCCAGCTGTGTCTTAGTCTTACATTGAGGCCATTGAAACGCTTCTATCTTGTTACTGTCCTATTATGAGAAACTGCTAGATTAGACTCAGAACGATTTTTTACTGGGAATTAGTTAAGGTTGTATCTTTTTCAGAGTACTACTTTTTATCTTCATTTTCTATTTTTATTCATTTCTGCATAGCTTTGGATTTTGTTTCCATTTAGGAGAGGATAACTGCTCTGAAAATAGTTCTGGCCATCTACCTGGTGAGAGATCCATCCATTTCTTTAATTATGGAAACTGAATCAAACTTAGAAATCTGTATTTTGATATTTTCAACTATTGCCTCAGTCATGAGGAGTCTCACATTATTCATAGTATACTGAAGACTGACAGTCATGGTCAGACATTTGTAGTATCTCCCTATTTAGCCCATTTTGGCTTGAAACTCATGATCCACCAGTTTCAGCCTTCTCCATTCTGGCTTCTAGGCACTGCCACAACAGCTTACTCAGAAAAAAATTTCCATGCTGATCACTTCCTGTGGGTGTTACTTCTCGATATTGCATTGTACTGGGCACACCAATGGAAAAGTGGAGTTCTACTGTGTGCATATTCTTAAGCATGTCACACATCTAATGTAATGCTTTGGGGATAGCACTCAACTGGGTTGAGTCTAGAGGTCTGTAACTTTCAATGTAGTCTGCACAACTAATTTCCTGGTGATATCAGTAGGAAAGTATTGTGGTCCGCTCTGAAAGCTGTGAGAACATTGAAGCATTTCATTGTATATCATTTATGGTTCTTTAAATAGGCATTCATACATTGTACCTATGATATATCAAGTCTGTATGGGAGTGTAGACTTGAAAAATGAGGAAGACTTAAGATTGTTCCCTCAAATTCCAGTATGATAACAAATCAAAGAAAGGCTGGACAAATGGGATTGCATGAAGCTGCAGAGCTTTTGCATTGCAAAGGACATAGCTAGCAAGATCAATAGAAAGCTCACGGTTTGGAAGAAGATCTTCACTAGCCATACAACCGACAAGGGTCTCATATCTAAAATATACTTGGAACTCAAAAAATTAAATCCCCCAACAACAAATCCTCAAAGAAACAACAGCCCAATAAATAAGTGGGCTAAAGACTTAAAGTGAAACTTCTTTGAAGAAGAAAGAAGGATGGCCAATAGACACATGAAGAAATGCTCAACCTCCCTAGCCATAAAAGAAATGCAAATCATAACAACATTGAGGTACCACCTCACGCTAGTTAGAATGGCAAAAATCAAGAACTCTAACAACAACAGATGCTGGAGGGGATGTGGACAGAAGGGAACCTTACTTCATTCTTGGTGGAAGTGTAAACTTGTTCAACCACTTTGGAAAGCAGTATGGAGGTTCCTCAAAAGACTTCACACAGAGCTCCCCTATGACCCAGCAATCCCACTTTTGG
>NW_012267256.1:15613526-15613970 GCF_000151885.1 Dipodomys ordii
GCCCACTTATTTATTGGGCAGTTGTTTCTTTGAGGATTTGTTGTTGGTGGATTTATTTTTTTGAGTTCCAAGTATATTTTAGATATGAGACCCTTGTCTGTTGTATGGCTAGTGAAGATCTTCTCCCAGTCGGTGGGCTTTCTATTGATCTTGCTAGCTATGTCCTTTGTCATGAAGAAGCTCTGCAACTTTATGCAATCCCATTTGTCCAACCTTTCTTTGATTTGTTGTGTTTCTGGGTCTCTATTCAGAAAATTTCGACCTGAGCCAAGGAGACCTAAGGTTTCTCCTATTCCATCCTGTACTATTTTCAGAGTGTCTGTTTGACTTCAAGATCTTTGATTCATTTGGAGTTGATTCTGGTGCAGGGTGATATATAATGATCTAGCTTCAGTTTTCTACAAGTAGTTAACCAGTTTTGCCAGCACCATTTATTGAAGAGGC
>NW_012267256.1:15614020-15636663 GCF_000151885.1 Dipodomys ordii
AACTAAAGCTAGATCCTTATATATCACCCTGCACCAGAATCAACTCCAAATGGATCAAAGACCTCAGAGTCAAAGCAGACCCTCTGAAAACATTACAGGATGGGATAGGAGAAACCCTAGGTCTCCTTGGCACAGGCCAAAATTTTCTTAATAGAGACCCAGAAACACAATAAATCAAAAAAGGTTGGATAAATGGGATTGCATGAAATTGCAGAGCACCTGCATGGCCAAGGATATAGCTAGCAAGATCAATAAGAAGCACAGGGATTGGGAGAAGATCTTCACCAGCCATAAAATGGACAAGGGTCTCATATCTAAAATATACCTGGAACTCAAAAAATTAAATCCCCCAAAAACAAATCCTCAAAGACACAACTGCCCAATAAATCAGTGGCCTAAGACTTAAAGAGAAACTTCTCTGAGGAGGAAAGAAGGATGGCCAATAGACACATGAAGTAATGTGAAACACATAAAAGAAATGCAAATCAAAACAAAATTGAGATACTACCTCACCCCAGTTAGAAGGGCTGTAATCAAGAACTCTAATAACAACAGATACTGGAGGGGATGTGGACAGACGGGAACCTTACTGCATTGTTGGTGAGATTGTAAACTTGTTCAACCACTTTGGAAAGTAGTATGGAGGTTCCTCAAAAGACTCCACATAGAGCTCCCCTGTGACCCAGCAATCCCACTTTTAGGCATTTACCCAAATGATAATAAACAAGACCACACTAAAGCTACCAGCACAAGCATGTTTATTGCAGCATTATTTACTGTAGCTAAGATATGGAAACAACCCAGATGCCCCTCAGTAGATGAATGTGTCAAGAAAATGAACCTATACATAATGGAATTCTATGCCTCTGTCAGAAAAAATGGCATTGCCCCATTTGTTAGTAAATGTAAAGACTTGGAAAAAATTATATTAAGTGACATAAGCCAGGCCCAAGGAAACATAGGTCCCATGGTTTCCCTTATTTGCAATAACTAGTATATGTATGAGATAAGCAGAAACGGTCAGATAAGTTGATGTTAGGTGAAATGAACCCCAAGATAAGGATTCAAATGATTTTTCTTTCTTGCTATTGTTCCTGATATATTTAGAAGATGAGTTCTTTGTTGCTTTGTATGTCCCTCCACCACAGTAAAACCCCTGTTTTCACTGTATTTGATGTTGGTATAATTTGGGGAGGGGAAGGGAAAAAAACCAATTGCTTAAATAGGGATACAGGTGGACCCATTGTACCAATGAGATGTACAACATGTTATGTCGAAAAATGAACTTTACAACTTTGGCACTGGTGTGAGGCAAGGGGAGGTTGGGGGGGTAGATGGGAAGGGATGGTAATGGGAAACAAAGGAGGAAGCAACAATGCTTGATAAGAAATGTACTCATTGCTCATGTAATTGTAACTCCTCTGTATGTTATTTTCACAATAAAAAAGTTAACAACTATTAATCTATAGGAATTATTTGATCAATAGCAGTATGCATCTTCTGCTAGCCCTTCAATATTTATTTTCAATTATATTTAGCAAAAAGTAACAGAAAGGAAAGCATTGTTACCTTTTCCTCTTTTGTAGTGAATCACAATGATATTCTGAGTTTCCTTGGATAACCAGGCAAAGACTTCTTTATAAAATAAAAACATCTCTCTGGTTTGAACAAAAAAAGAAAAAAAAGAAATATGAGCAGATTTTCTGTTTCAAATCAAGTATTACCATTGTATGGCTATAACACAGGGATCTCTACACTCAACACTTATTTCTATTGAGACGACTTTGTGACTCTTGTCTCACCTGTGTCCAGTTTATGTCTACATCACTTTGGCAGTTAAATACCTGTTCTTTACCCAGAGACAAACCCTCCTGGGTTAATCCCTGATTTTCCAAAAGGAAGATACAAGTTCAACATACTACAGCAAGAGGAACTAATTCAAACTGAATAAGAAAAGTGTGTTCAATGAATCAGTAGGGTCTATCTAGAATATTGGAGGACAAAATTCAGAATCCAGAAGAGGGCAGAGTAGTTGTGTGCATGTGCACACATGTTTATCAAATAGTGTGTGGGTCATTTAAAAATCATGAGCAATGCCTGGATAGTACTTCTGTTAGCCTGCCCTCCCCGATTCTGTCTTGGTATCCTCCATCTCAGTTCCTCAGGCCCTGCCCCAAAACCGGTTGATCAGGCCAGGCCTAAGCACAATTGGTTTGTCTGCCCTGGTTGTTGCTTTCACTTCACTTCCCAGAGTCACATGTTATCCCTATCCTGCAGCTGTAGCCATAAATTGTTGCCCCACCATAATGGCATGCCTTGCCTTCATGTACCTCACTACTCCACACCTCACACAAACCAGACCACAGACTATTCCCTGTCCACAGGCTCTGGTTCTATGACGCGACCTTACACAAAGAAAGGCTGTCATCCCTACCTGAGAGGGTCAGCTTGCCAGCTTGCTGACATTACACTTTCCTGTACATGACTTAGTAGCCATGTGGTCTTCCATGCTTAGGCGGTCATTGGTGCCATCACTCGGAACTAGGTTCCCCTAGTGGTCCTTACTCTTTCCCTCAGGAAATTTGAGCAGACCCAGGGTGGCCATCACAGGCCCACCCACAGGACCACTGAGGTGATTGCCTCCTGACTGAGTGCCTTTTCTACATCCAAAAGTCACAAATCTGACATTTTTTTCTGGGTGAGTGACCATTTAGTGTCAGGGCTGGGGGTTCACAAGTGTGAAAACCTGGTACTGAGTTCTGAGCCCTTCCTATGAGTCTTAGGCCTATAGCTGTTTTGTATAGGCTGGGGGATCCAACAATCCTGACCCTCTTGTTGCTTCCCTTTGTGTTCAGGATGAGCAATTGTGGGTGATGACTCCTCTTGCTGCCTGCTCCCTCTGATAGTTGACCAGACTCCCACTGGGCATGCCCATGGATCTCTCGCATCAACTCAGCACACTCACTATGGGAGGAGCCCAATCCCAAATTCCTCAGGATTGCCTTCTGGGCTGCCTTTACACAAACTAGAGGCCCTTAAGCTTTTGCCTGAGATTAAACCTCATGAGCTTAGACACATAATCGAATTGAGCCCCAATATTCACTGGGCAATGGGACAGTAGACACTTTATGGGACCTATATAATTTATGTAAGCACTCGGAAATATGGAAGGAAATCATCTATGTACAAAGCTTTTCCTCTCTCTTTGCCACTGTGCTTGGGCCCTTGAGAGCTGGGACATGGGGAGGGTCAACAGACACCAAATCTGGGTTCCTTCTCAATGCTAGCCATCCTGCCTAAATGTTTCCTTAGCCAAAACTATGTCTCTCTATGCTCCCCCTCTTATTTTCGGGGCCTTTTTCCACTTTTGTTCTAGTGACTTTATTTTCCCCCTTTCATTCAGTAAACTGTCTGTTCTCTTTGAGCATACTCCTCCTGTGTCTACCTTCTTGTGTAGCTGGCCCAAGTTGGGATGGTTGCAAGCCTCAAAAGGTAAATCAACAGTGTCTTTAAATGTAGTCACTACAACGAGATAACCACCCTGCTTGATCTCCATCACTGACAGATCCTGGCCAGCAAACACATAGGGGCCAGGTTCTCCTTTTTACTTCTCTCTCCTTTTCTCACCCAAAATCCATAAGGGGAGCAGTTATATGTCATACCTCAAATAAACCAGTCCTTTGTCTTTCCTGAATCTACTCATTTCAGAAGCTGGATGCACAATACATCCCTTCAGGCAAAACTCCTCTAGGAGTTTACGTTAGGCACTAGGAGGAACTCTTCTCTCACCGCAGTTCTCTACAGACCCTGGAGACCCACACCTGCCTAGGAAGAGACAAAGGCCCCACGGTGGGTTTTCACATGATCCCACTCTTCCACCAAGCTTACGCCTTCTTCATTCCTGTAGGTATTTTTTTAAGTTAGTCTAGTATATAGATTTTGCTTGTTTTTTATACATTAACTATACGGTACTATCATGCAATTGGCAAAAGTATTTTGCCACTGCAATTCCAGAAAACAAATGGCCAATTCTCATTTTTCTAAAAAATCCAAGCATGCTTTATTTTGTACCCAAATGTGTTTGTGTGTAAACATGTTCAAAGTAATCTTATAAAAATTGTCATTATGTTGTAAAATTATTTGTTTTTACTCACATGGCTTACATTTTCAACAGATACTCTTTAAAATTTTATTAAAATTCTAAAATATCAATATGGCCTATTTTGAGGTGTGGGTCAGACAAGGGGATTGAACACTGGGCTGTCCCTCAGCTCTGTAGCTCAAGGCTAGCACTCTACCACTTGAGACACTATGCTACTTTCAGTTTTCTGAGTGGTTTATTGGATATAACAATTTCACAGACTTTCCTGTCTGGGCTGGCTTTGAACCAGGATCCTAAGATCTCAGCTAGGATTACAGGCATGAGCCACTGGCACCCATCCAATAAGACTTTTTAAAGCTGTTCAAGTGTCCTAATCACTTGCTTTAGAAAGGTAAAAATAAAGTCTATTAGTTGTTCAATGTCAAGATTTAGAACTTAACTACTACATTGCCAATGTTCTTTCAATAGAGAAAACAAACTGAATTCAGAAACACATTATCAAACATATGTAAATTTCATGAATGATTACAAATGCATCTGCCTTCATTTTCAATGCAGCTAATCATAGAATATTCATAAGGAAGATTTTGCAATATACATTCCCTTCATTAAGGCAGAAGATGTTTGAAGCATTCTTTTTTTTCTTTTTTTGTTCGATGATGGGGCTTGAACTCTGGGCCTTTGTGCTGTCCCTCAGCTCTTCAGATCAAGGGTAGCATGCTACCACTTCAGCTACATCACCTTTTCTGGTTTTCTAGTGGTTTATTGGAGATAAGAGTTTCAAAGACTTTCCTGCCTGGTCTGGCTTTGAATCCCGATCCTCAGATCTCAGCCTCCTGAGTAGCTAGGATTACATGCATGAGCCACCAGCGCCAGGCTTGAAGCATTCTTCACAGCACAACTGGTCTGGTCAGGAGGTTCAGCTGTCAGGATGTGTCTCACTGATGTAATTGGCTGTTTCTCTTTCAGTATGTCTGGTTCTTTTTGGGCCAGGGATTCATTGGCCTATAAATAACTTTGTGTCCTGGCAAATATCCAAGAGGAAGTACTGCACTGGAAGAGTTGACAGGTGCAATTCTGGGTCAAGAGCAGTGGGTGACAGGTTTTGATAAGGCTGTGCTGAGAACACAGATTACAAGGACTCTGAGAATGGGTGGGAACAGTCCTCAGGGGATTGTAGAAAACTTGACAAAAGTGAGCTTTCTGCACAGATTTGTCAAGTCTGTCTACAGCACAAGTGTAATCTCTCAATAGATGGGGTCAGAGGCACAGGGATGTCCATGGAGAGGTGGCAAGTGGCATGGCCCGCATGGGAAGGCATAGGGTAGCACAGCAAGCATACAGGGTGCCCAGGACGCACAGGGAGAGGTGATGGGCGCGGCAGTACGCGGTGCGCAGCAGCAAGCAGAGAGGGGCGGCAGAAGAAACAGGGGAGGGCAGCCGCTGGCAGATGGAAAAAACAAGGCAGGCGGCGCCATGCAGATAGCGGGGAAGGCAGGGGATGGCAGCCACCAGTGGTGCAGCCAGCTGTGGAAACGGTTGCTTGGCCGTTTGCTGACACTGGTGGCATGTGGTGGCCCGTGGCGGGTGGCGGGTGGTGACAGTTGAGTCCCGTGGCTGTGAGTCAGCCAGGGGAGGGAGAGGCAGAGTGAGCAGCAGGGGAGGTGGCTGGGCAGGAGGCAGAAGATGGAGGAGGAAGGCAGTGGGCAGTGGCAGCAGCGGTGGAAATCAGCAGCCTGCATATCCGCAGCGCGACAGGATGCTGGGCACAGGCTCCGGAAGTGGGTGGCGAGCTGCGAGATCAGCGGCAACTGGTCACACGTATGGCACACAGCGGCAAGCCGCACGCGCTGGATAGAGAGCTGTGCGCGGTCTAAACGGCACGATGGTCCCTGGCGAGCTCTGCAGCAGGCGGCCTGTGAAGCCCTGCTTCACACAGCATGGCTGGCCACAAGCTACTGCAGGTGGCGGCCAGCTGTGGTAGGCGACAGCAAGAGGTCAGAGGCTGCAGACCGTGACAGGTGTCAGGTGGTGGCACACAGCAGCAATTGGAGTGGCCAGTTCAGCGGAGGTCAGTGACTGTGGGCATGAATGGGAGCAAGGACGCCCACTGCAGGTGGGGCCCTGCAATGGCTTGAGCTGCCAAATCAGGTCCCGGTTCTGGTGCCAAGACGCTTGTGTGGTCTCTGCATGCTCAGAACTGTGAGCCATTGGATCCTCTGG
The DNA here is from genome assembly GCF_000151885.1 of Dipodomys ordii. Taxonomy (NCBI): domain Eukaryota; kingdom Metazoa; phylum Chordata; class Mammalia; order Rodentia; family Heteromyidae; genus Dipodomys; species Dipodomys ordii. The sequence goes on from NW_012267256.1 coordinate 15,620,346, forward strand.
ATCTGGGCACAACCTAGGCCCTGGCACTGGCCAATACTCGACTTCTGGTCCTGCAGCTCTGGGAGACCTACCCGGCCAATCGTCAGATACTCTCCCTGCCCAGAGCTTCCCTGAGACCTCGGCCAGCTCTTGGCTCCAAGCTGCCTTGAGAAGCAGGTGGTTCCTCAACTACTCATCCTCTTGTGCCTGGAGACATTTCTTGGCCCTCAGCTGCTCAGCCCAGCTATTTTTAGATCTGTCCCCAGTCCTTTGCCCAGGTTTTCCGTGAGACCCTTATTGACTATTATCCTGTCTTTCAGGGCTTCCTGGAGAGTCCAGCAGGCACTTGTACCCTTGGTCTGGGCTTCCTTGTGACCAACTCAGCAATCAGTCCCTAGTCACAGGCTGCCTTGAGATCCTGATGCACTACTCTTAGCCACTTGCCTCATGCCTCAACAAGATTCAAGCAGCCTACAGCTTGAGTGACCCTAAGACTTCGCTGGCCGCAGGCCATCCTGAGACCGACCAGATGCTCAGTCCCTCACCTCGTGTTGCAGATGAGAGCCTGCTGGGACCTTGTCCCCATGCCCCAGGCTTTGCCAAGACATGGGAAGGCCCTAGGGACCTGGTTCTGGGCTGCTCTGACACCCTGACTGATCTTTAGTTTCCCCAAGCTGCTCTGAGACCCTGCTGGCTGGTTCCTGGCCTGTCATGCCAGCTGCCCCCCTTTCCTGCTAGACTGGCCCATAGCCTCTTGACCTGTTATTCAGATGGAGTGAAATGCACTCCACCTGCCAGATGCCCCTCCATGACCTAGCGTCGGTGCTCACTGCACTCACAAAATATGACTCCTTATCTACTTGTCCATGCTCATGTCATCACCCAAATTCTAGTAGCCCAAGGAAGAAAAACACAGGCAAGAAAATCACTAAACATGAATGGTGGCATTGCCTTCCCTACAGAGCTTTAGCATCCAGTGGCTGAGACAGCTTCTGTGACAATCCTCAAAGAAGTATTAATGGCAGATTGAGGATAAACATACTTAGACTAGGTCAACATTTCTGCACATTGTGTAGCCAGTAAGTTATACAAAATTGTGCCAAAGAACAGGTTCTAACAGGTTAAAAAACATCTGAATAAACTCTCTTGCCATGTTTTCTCACCCTGACAAATCATAAAGGCTTTCTGAAGTTCATATTGTAGTGACTGAATGGAGGCTCCTAAGGTGAGATGAGATATGTAGGCTGGGGTGAGTCTTCAGTGGCGTTAGCTCACCTGTCCCCATCCTTCTCAAGAAAGAAGCTGCATTTTGGAAGACCCAATCCTGACCATCCTTACTCTGAGTGGTGTCACAAAGAAAACACAAAATGTCTCATGAGGGAAAAGTATGTATTAAGAAGCAAGACACAATTGAGGAGGGACACTTCATCAGTTTGCTGAGAATGTTCTTATACACAAAGAGATTTGCTGTGCATGCTGAGAAAATGCACCTTGCAAGGAACTATGTAAGAAGCATAGTATGTATGATTGACCACTAAAAGAATAAGAGGACCGTGTAATGGGAAGTGTGTATACTGGCCTGAGACATGTTTCCCTATGCTGGCAGGCATGGCAGAGGAGATACACAGGCTTTTTGAAGGCAAATCTGTCCTAGGATAGTTATGGTATGAGACTCTCCTGTCATTAACAGGATGGCTATGGCCAGTGGGGCTGGTTGGCAAAAGAGACCCTGCTGTTCTTTACTTGGCTTCCTTCTAAGTAGAAAGATTCCATGGGGTAGTGAGAAAGGTGAGCCGTATGATAGTGGGAATGTTGAGAGAGGGGAGGTTAAAATACTGCTTTCTGCAATGTTTTCTTGGAGACATAAGACTCACGTTGAAATCCCATTTTCTTCCTATGATTCATCTCTCTTTTTCATCAGGCCCATTAACCATCTTGCTCTACCATGAGTCCTGGAAGCTGGATGTCTTGGCATCCTGTTGCTTCTTCATGCATCCTCTTCTTGGCTCTGCAGAGCTTAACTCATAGGAAGTGGGTGGAAGGCAGCATGTATGCTGCAAGCAGCCCCTTGTTGACATACAGTCTTCATGGAATGTGTTAGCATCACATCCTGTATGATATGATCAAAAGCTGGACTCTCACTTGTACTGCTTGACTATTCCTGTTCTTTCAGGCAGGATGCTTGGAAATAGAAATTATGGACGGGAATGGTGTTTGAGTGATCTTCAGAAGTTCTAAACTCCTAAGATACAAATTATTGGAATTCCTGTGGACTGGCAAGATAATGGGCAGTATCTCTTCACCCTCTGCCATTTCCCTGAGATCTTCTATCCTTTCAGATGTGGACTCAACAAAGACCATTCCTACTGACACACTGTGGCAGAGGCTTTTTTTATGTCTCAGACATGCCCATTACTGGATTTGTAGATGGTTCTAGACAACTTTTCCCTGAACATAGGACAATTTCATCATGTTGCTAGTTTCTTCCTACAAGGCTATTCAATCTGGACTCAGAAAACATCCACCTTCCCCTCTCCAGTTGGATAGATCTCTGAGGGAACACAGTTGTGACTATAGTGTTCATTCCTCTCAGGGTTTCATGTGATGAAGGTCGTTGAGAATGCAGTGTGGCATGACCTTCAGTTTTTCTGTCCCTTTATTTTTTGGTATTTTGTGAAGAGTTTCTTCCTGGAACAGGACCCACATGACTGTGGGATTGGTCTTTAATTCTCTACATGTCAGGTTCAGAGATGCTCCTTGTGAAATTGGGGAACTTTTTACAGAGTAAGGTGATTTGAGAATCTTTATGCACAAGCCCTATTAGTGCTTCAGCCAAAGGTTTTTTAATATGAGCTTTCTGTAGTTGTCGAGTGGCAGCATCAAAGTGGGAAACTTCCGTGGAGGAGCTCTTGTAGATTTCTCTAGTCTCTAAGTGTGGATCTCTGACAGTTTTCATGATAGACTCACAATGTTTTGCAGGAGGAGAGGGGGCCGGGCCAAGGCCTGGTCTGTCATGTCCCTGAAATGGCTAATGTGCATAGGATCTTTGTCCCCACTGATGGGCTCCTATATTGTTATGAGACCTGATTTTATGTTTTTGTCTAAGCAGTTTTTGTTTTAATGATTCAGAGAAATATATTCTGAACCATGACTTGATGGTCCATTCAAATCACTTTTTAATTCTCTCTGTTTTGGCATCTATAAAATTCACCAAGGAGATTTCTGTGTCTTTATGCAGATCGCTCACTATCCTGCTCTTAAAATGTTTCTGGTCTTTTTGGAATTCTCTCATCCCTGAAATTCTTCTGGGTACTCTGAAGTTTCCTTCTGTATATTCTGGTAGCTATCATCTGCAAATATGGAGTTCTATAAACACCTATGCTTGTGCTCTGCCTCCTGTGTTAATGGGAATTTGCCATCAGGAGACAGCTGGATCTTGAATTCTGTTTTATAGAGGCCTGGGATAGAAGAAGGCACCCCAGAAATGCTGGTAGGAGAGCTCAGTGGGGAGCTTTCTTGTGGGATTTCCCTGAAGTTCCATGGAAGTTTGAGTCAGGTTGAGTGCACTGCAGGCCACAGGTTAAGGAGAAAGAGAAGGGGGAGAAGACTGTGCAAGTGAGCACAATAACTGTTCTTTAGAGCAATCAAAGGTTCTAGAGGTTGAGACACACTCTGGGATGAGTGTGATCCAACAGAAACTGAGGAACACATCTACACTTGTGACAAGATAGAGGCCAGAATCTGAGAGAATGCAAGTGAAGGGGATGGAGAAGTCTTCAGGGTCAAAATGCTAGAGAAAATATCCTCCTCAGAGTGCCTAGGTGACTCGTCGGCTCTGGGAGATTCTGAGTTGAGAACTTCACCTAGTGCATTTCCTTTTAAGAAGTGCTGAAAGCTGCTGGTGTCATTGAGCTTCTCTAGTGGGCTGAAGGGCAGCTTTTATGGAAAGGCCCAGGAGCTTGGACTTCCTGGTGGGTTTAAGAGTTGAGGCCTCATGTTTGGCCTAATGGTGGTCTTGGGCCTGCTTATTTCTAAATGTGCTGACCATTAATCTCTGGAGATGTATTTCTTTTCCTGAATGTTCCTTCAGTATCTTGGAAAGCAAGATAATTAGAGGAGTGTGGTAACCTTGCCTGGATCTATACAAACCATCCTGAATCCCTGCTCTTGGGGAATTGCAATGCAAGGTGTTGGATGGGGGGGGACAACAGTGTGAGAAAGATAAGAAAATGCTGGCTTGTAAAAACATGTAACTGACATCATCCTGGTTCATTCATGATCTAACACTTCATATGTGAGTACATTTAGATGTCGGTTCCTGTTACATTTGCCTTACTCTCAAATTTACACACCCATTTCTTTGAAAAGGGGTATTATAGATGTCTTGCTGCTTTGTTTTGAAGTGAGTAATTCCTGGATGACTTAGTGTCTCACATCTGCAATCCCAGCTAAGCAGAAGACACAGGTAGAGGATTGAAATTCAAGCTGGCTTTCGGGGAAAATGCAGGAAAAGAACTAAAAAGCAAGAAAAAGTGGAGCCCTAGCTCTGCCCAGTTCCACATGACTGCCCCCCAAAATTAAACAAAAGAAAAAGCATGGAATTAGGGTTTGTTTTTTTCACATTTCTACCAACATCGATTTTCTGCTTCATTTTTTTTTGGGGTATGCCTGTTGTGGGGCCTGAACCCAGAGCCTAGGAATTGTCTCTGAGGTTTTCCTCAGGGCTAGCATTCTACCACTTAAGCCTTATAACAGTTATCCAAGTGAACATAAAGGAGTACTACCCTATGGCTTGTTTTATAATGACTGCTGATGTTTCATGAAGTAGTACAACTACAATGGAAAAATTCCAGTTGATATTCTCTTCCATTTTCAAATTAGGTTTATTTTTATTTTTTAATGTATTTTTATTTTGTGCCTTTCCTGATGCTTGAACTCTGTTTCTGAGCTTCTTTTTCTCAAGGCTAGTGCTTCAGCCACAGCTTCACTGTGGATTGTGTGTGTGTCTGTATGTGTGTGTGTGTGTGTGAGAGAGAGAGAGAGACAGAGAGACAGAGAGACGGAGAGAGAGACAGAGAGAGAGAATGAGAGAATGAGAGAAAGAAAGAGAGAAGTACTAATTGGCATCAGGTCTCATGTGCTTTTCTGTACAGCTGGCTTCAATTTGTGATCCTCAGATCTTAGCCTTCTGATTTGCTTAGATTACAGGCATGAGCCACCAGTTCCTAGCAGTTCATAGGTTTCTGTTCATTTAGTGACTATTACTCTCAAGTTTCCAAGCAGAAATAGGCAATAAAACCCTAACACTATTTTGTTCTATGTCAGTATTTTCTTAAAGCCCCAGTAGTTAATTCTGTCCTAACCTTTCATTTTCAACTAATTTCCTATTTACTAAAGTCAATGTTTGATATCATTGTGCTGTGCAAGACTCATGCACAGGCATCACTCATCTCATAACTGAGCTCCTTAGAGTGAAGTATACTGAACTGTGGAGGAATTAATAGTGAGCGTCATTCTACTATCACAGCTATTTATGAGTTCTCCTTGCCAGTTTCCTAGCCTGGCAAGTGGTGAGGGATTTGTGGTCTGGTATGCACATCTTCGTGGACACCAGGCCAATATCGGCACTGCGGCAGCCACCACCAAGAGCTGCAGGCTCGCTTGACTCAGCATGTACACTGTAGTGTGCTGGCAAGTGGGGTGTGATTATGGCTCATCTTCTTTGGCGCATAACCTCTCCTAAACCACAGAAGAAAAGAGAGGAGCCAGGAGGCATTATTACCACGCAGAAGACTGAAGGACTGAAACCCAGTGTGAGAAGATCCCAAATATGGACATGGACCTATAGCAGGAGACTACCTAAGGATGCTTGTACTTCTTTCTACACAGCCCTGGAACCCCGGAGTGACCTGAAACACTGGTGAGTGCAACATATCATTTAAAACTTACACAGGAGACCTGGAAAAGGCCATTGCTCTCCTAATACTTTTGATGAACAGAATCTCTGGCCTGCTTCTGATAATGAAGCTAACACGAGGTGGTTTATAGGAAATTTCCCTTGTCACCCTACCAGATAGAAAACATGTTTTGATTGTGGAAGTCCAAACCTAGGCTGCTGTTTTACAGTCACTGAGAAAACAGGTGTTTGGTTGTTGATAAATCTTACCAGAACAATGTAAAAAAAAAATAAAAGCAATTACTTGCCCTGGCCAAGGTGGCTTGGTCCTGCATTAGCATCATAGAAGTATAGAGTTGGCACACCACCCAGCAGGCAGACCAGAGAGGTGCAGGGCTGCACAGACAGGCACAGCATCCTCAGGCACAGAGAACAGACAGGTTCAGGGAAGCACCTACTCCTGTCACCTTCTGAGGCTTGCTTAAAGGACAAACAGCCTGCCTGGATCCCAGCTTTCTCACAGTGTCTAGGCTGTGTTTTCTGATTTTTTTGTACTGCTGATTCTGGGGTTTTCTGTGTAGCAATTTACATTTCTCTCTTCTACATTCCCTACATGAAATTCTCTTCAAGTGGAGTGGCAGCTATTAAATTTTTCAATTAAGAAATACTACAAAAAGTATCATTCAATCAGAATCTCCATCAGAGGATCTTTCTTTCCTGGAAGAATCCTTGTGACCTTTACTTTGCTAAAAAAAAATTTTTAAGTAATTACAGGAAGGAGGGCAACCTGGTGTAAGAAAACACCTGATTATGAATACAATGACTGCATTAACATTCTTTGAAGATCCTCTGATACAATGAATGACCCACACTTGTTGAGAGACAATGGAGTGGCTTACTTCACATAGAGTCTCTGAGTAGAAATTCTCATTTCACTGCTGCATGCCAGCTGCATGGTCTGTAGTAACTCCAACCCATAGGAAATGTCTTCCTTTTATAGTTAAATTCTTATAAGTCTCTTAATATTGTTTAAGTCCCTTTAAATGGTTTTATGTCCCTTCCAGGAGAAAACATTTAGGAAACACATCCAAAGTACTTACTGCTAATAATCTTTGCCCATCTTAAAGTTAAGTCATAATAATACCAATTTTGAGATTCACCTACTTTATTAATGTTTTTCCCAAACTCAAAAGAATTGTAAAGAAACACTAAATGGAATATCCTACAGATTCAGTAGAAAGGAAATAATCCTCTGAATTTAAAAAAAATGGAATTTTGGATATTTTGTGACCATTTAAACAACTTCACTTTGACTCTGAGAATTTAGTAGGATTCTATAGAATAGGGAAACTTTTGGGTTTAGGATAACATGACTTCTGGTTTTGAAATGGTGAGGTCACTGCCCTGATGTTGAATAGGGCTGTGCCATACTGTCCCAGAACATCTAGCAGACAGGAGACTTCTTAAGAAAACTGCAGGTTTAGTCTGGGGACATCATTCAGTGATCCGAGGCACCTCCCTAGAATCCATCCACTGCACCGGTAGAGGCCAGTGCTTCTGATGTGGATCCATATATTCCCTCCTGCAGTTCATAGGCCTCTGCCTTGACTGCACATATACCCACCCACTGTATCCTCAATATTCTGGCTTGGTAGAACCCATAGCAGATTACACTTTGCTCAGAAGTGGAAGTATCTGTGTGTATGGAGAAGAGAATGTACACTTGTAAAATGCCCTACATGTGTTATACTGTTTTCGAAGTTACCTACATGGTCCTATGATTAATGACAGGGTCTGAAAGTACTGCCCAAGGGAGATGGGAGACCCAGACAAGTACAACCACAGGACTCAGTGCTTTGTGGCAGAGGTCTCTCAAAGTCCTTCAAGTCTGTATCTGAGAAACTGCTGCTCTAACTGTTTCTCTGTATTTTATTTCACAGAATAGTCCAATCTTAACAGACTATGCAGAAGTTATGGGTCCTTTCAGAAAGTGGGGTGTGGTGGGTTGTTGAATGTAGCTGGGACAGGAATGTCTCCTGATATGAATGTTGCAGGAGCCTGCCTGGCAGCAGAGTGAAGCCTTGTTCCAAGACGCTGATGCTATTGCCTAGCCTAACAGACACCTGAACAGATGACTGAAAAGCCAATAATAGAAAAGGACAGGTAGAGTTGGTAGAAGTTAAAATTTTATGCCCCCTCTCAGTGGAAAAGTTTGAAATCACAAGCCTTGCCTTATTTTTGATCCAAACCCTTAACCAAGTAACGTAATTTTCTTTTTTTATTTCAGGTCATTGGACCTGAACTGTGGGCCTGGGCACTATCCCTCAGCTGTTCATCTCAAGGCTAGCGCTCTACCACTTGAACCACAGCTCTACTTCCGGCTTTTTCTGCTCATGTGATACTGAAGAATCAAACCCAGGGCCTCATGCATGCAAGGCAAGCACTCTAGTGAATTCACAGGATTTTGAATAAAGGATATCCTGATTTAGAGACAGATTTTCCACCACAGTTTTATTAGTGCATGTTAATTGTACACTGAGAGAGGTTTACTGTTGTTGCTTTGTGTGCATTTAGATAGATAGGCTTGGAGCATATTCGTCCCTTCTATTCCTCTTTTTTCCCGTTTCTCCACGTTATCTTTTGTATCTTGTTTATTTTAATTTATATTATCCTTAGTTTGTTATGAAAGACCCCAGACCCACTGGGATGCTTTCTTCAATGGGAGGGCACCCCAAGAACCAAGACTCCAAACCAGCAGATGCAACAAGCAAGAGGATTTTATTAGGCGTTTGCGCAAACGGGCTCCCTGTCCAAGGCAGACTGGAAGCCCCGAGCAGCGGTTACAGGCACTTTTAAAGACAAAAACCACAGGATTAGCATAAGACCCCAGGCTCCCCAGGATTGGCTTAGCTCTGCGCAGGAAGTTTTGTAACACTTGTTGGAAACTAGTTGGTTCCCTAAGGGGGGAGGCTTCTCTGGAGGGGAGTCCACATAGTTATAGGCTTATGATTAGTTGACATTTGACCTAGTTTGCTGGGCTCACCAGATGGTCTTTGTCTTGAGCCCCCTGCTGTGAGTTTTTACACAGGAATTCAGGAGAACATATTCTTTTGTTCTTTATCTATGTTTGCAGACCTTGTCCCTGGTCCTGCATCTGGACTTTGTAACTTTTTAACTTATTTCTGGGAGGGGAAGAGTCAGTGTTAGCACAAGCAGGTTTACAGAAGCAGAATTAGCAGTTAGCATATTGTAAAATGGACATAGCCCATATTGTAAAATGGACATAGCACCAATTTCAATCTTTCATTCCCTCCTCTTGTCTTTGGACTAATTTTAATCTTAAAATTTAGGGTGTCTCTATATTATCTTGTGGGGTGTCAGTTGTTCTCAATGCTTGGTATTTGGGTCTCAGAACTAATAGATGGACTGCGCTGATCTTTTCTTTTACAAGTCTGTTGAGTATACAAGGTCCGATTGTAACAAAAATAACAGTACCAGAGCCCCTTACATTTTTTCCCCACCAGTCCTGACTCCGTGTATCACAGTTAACTTAATTTTATATCAGCTGTACTTGTGAGCTCCAATTTTAAGACATACTCATACCATCTGCGACATACTTAAACTTTCTGAGGTTTGTCTTAAAGACAATCTTTACTTTTCAAATCCTTTCTTATCCAAAGGGATACCAATTTTTCCCCAATTCCTTTCCCAAGGCTTTCTTTACTACCCCCCTCTCCTTTTCAGTTTATTACTTCCATTGATAACACACTCAGGTTATTACCATACCAGAGCCAAACTAGGCTGTGACCATCGAGTGGATTTCCAGTCACTATGCACTGAATCGCCTAAGGCAAGCAAGCCAGTGATATCCTTGTCCTCAATATGCACTGTGGGAAGAGAATGTTTCTGGATATCACCTAAAAGAATGTCCCACAAGTTCTTAGATTTAGCAGCAGTCAACCAGGAAGCAGACTCAGGTGATGGAATCAGGCAGGAGTTCCTCCAGGTGGCTGTCAGGCTGTCGTTGAACTTTACCCATTAGGGTATGCAGCAGCAGCAGCAACCGCAGCAGCAGCAGCAGCAGCAGCAGCAGGGTCTCTCAGTGGCTCCAAGGGACTGTCACACCTCATGCTGGGCTGCAAATTCCTACACAGACTGATTAAAGATAAATTGCATAGGCTTGGCAGGTTTTGATCCTGCTGGTTTTAAGATCTTCAAACAATAGCCCAGGACAATTTACCAAAATCACAACATTTTACTAACCAGATATTTTTGTAAATAGATACAGAAGGCTCAGTCTTGTAACCATCTCTGACAGATGCAGTCTCCACACCTTGCACACCTACAACAGTTGACACTATTTTTTATGCCTTTTTAAAAAATTATTTTATCTATTTTGCCTCATTTCTCCAAAACTGACTCTGGACCCTTGATTTTAAAATGGGGGTAGAAGGGCGAAGGTCCATCTTCTGTAACTTTTTCAAGCTGACTTCAGGGGCGTTGATCTTACCTAGCCAGGAACCTATAACCTTAGCCTATTTTACAAAGAGGCCATCAGGGTTAGATGTCATTAAGAACAATATTTTGACAACTGTGCACAGACCTTTTCTCCGGCTACAGCAGTGTAGCTTGTTTAGCACTCTGGTTTGTAAAAACATCCTTTTGGATGACTTAGGAACGTGATCTCTAGTGACCCTAACAACGCCTAAGTTACCTTTGCAGGCCTTTAGACAGATATCAATGGACTCTCTGGTTTACAAACTTTTTCCTGAGCAGATGAACTTCATGTAACTAGTGTCAGCTCAATTAGAGCTACCAATTAGAGCTTTTGGCACATAAAGGGGTTGAAATTTAAGCTATCGCCCACATTTTATAACATTAGCTTTTTACTATCAGAGAGGACTGGCAAGTTCCTGTCCGTTACAAGGTAGATAGTCATGGACATTAGGCATGCTTACAAACTCTTTTTATGACCTCCCGGCTCTGACCAGTTTTGAAGGGCCACGCACAAGTGACTCTAGGATCTGACATTTCTGCCATCCAAGCAGTGGCTTACTGCCTCTGGATGCTCCTCCATTGCTCTTGTCCCAGGAGTGTCTTCTCCACATTGGGATAAATGCCTCATTTGCATTTCCCTTTAGCTGGTCGCTGGACTTGAACTCGGGTCTGAGCACTGTCCCTCAGCTCTCCAGCTCAAGGCTAGCACTCTGCCACTTTGAGTCCCAAAGCAACTCTGCTTGCTCTTTCAGCACTCTGCTGGCTGAGTAGAGGTGACAGTCTCACAGGAACCTTTTTCTGCCCGGGCTGGCCTTGTACCAGTTTCAGATCAATGAGTCTTATAAAAGGCCATTTTACTCCAATTAAAAGCAACAAGGAGGTCAACATAGAAGTAGCTTTTAAGCATGCTCTTAACTAAAACTTATTAAGAGTCAAAGTTACATCTGACAAGCTTTTAAGAATCCTCTGTGCTTTGCTCTGGACTTGGCTGGAAACTTAAAAAAACAACCTATAAGAGCAAACTGGAATAGCAATTATTTTGATAATCCTAATTTTTCCTCTGTGCACATTGAGGCCAATGTTAAGAACAATTTTATTTTTAAACTTTATATCCAGAAATCCATTTCTAATTTCTTAAGGCCTTCCTTATTTTAATGTTAACATATCCAAGAGGAAGTTTTAGCAATACTAATCAGATCATCACATCACTCATTTTAACCATCATGTTTTCAGTCTGTATCTGCAGGGAAAAGAGAGAGAACAAAGATGGGCCACTTAGCCCCTTCTATGGAATGGGCACGCACCCAATCCGACTCTTTAGGGGCGTTTGTGCCAGCTTACCCTCTTTCACCATGCGTGGACTCCTCCCAGGGCCTGTCCCACCATGCATGACCAGCTGAACTGCACTTCTGCTTGTTCACCCCTTACCCCTACAGATAGGCCTTCTGTTGGCTTTTAGTTTTCCCTTTTCTTATCTCTTGGTTCTCGAATGAAATACACAGTTTTAGACAGACAGAACAGATAACATCTTTGACAGTGTTAAACTAACCTTTACATTTAAATTTTAACTCACCCAATTGTTACAGCATGCTGACAATTCTTATCTTTGAACACGTTCACAGACATACACAAAACACTCACACAGATCTTAAAGTGTGCAAAAATCAAAATCAGTCGTACATACACCTTTTAGTTTTTAAACAAAAATTTAAGACAGTATTTCTTTTAAACTAGGTACCTTTGTTGGGCTTTATTTTCCCAGAGCTTGTTTGTCTAGCAAGGCAATTCACTAATTAGTCTTTTGAATCCCTTCTGTTGGAGGAGGGCTGGGGGAGGGGCCACTTTAAACTGGCCAGATTTTTTTTAATCCAATTTCAGACAAGAGCACTTTACAAATTGTTACATTGTCAGGACTAGCTGAAAAAGTCCAAACCAGGCACACAGCCTTCTACACCCTCCCTGCTGGCAGCCTCCACAAGGAGAAAATACAGCCTGAGGCTAGAAGGGAACCGAACTAGCCCAGTAACCTTCCATGCCTCACAGGGAGGGTGGGCATAGCAGGTCTGTGACCGAGCCCAGCTGGAACTTTTATTCCCCCAGAGATGTTCAATTGAATAACAAAAACACAGATAAACACAAAAACCAAGGATCCACATTTAAAACTGGTACCAATTCTAAAACAGAACTAGACAAGAACTGAAGACTGAGTTGGGGACTAATGGGCCCCAATTTATCCCTACTGGAACTCTGTGCTGCTCCCACTCAGCAAGCTGAATCCAGAGTCTGCTGAGTGAGCCTGCCACACTCACCCAGAACTTCCCTACCCAGAAAACATAAAACAAACACACACTAAAGTTAACAAGACAAACAAGTGGCCACAAAGACAAAATCAAGTCTCAGTGAATGGGGTGACATCTCACCACCATTCACTTACCAGGGGACTCAACCCCCCTACTCACCTCCGGAGGATTTTTCTCTTAGATTCCTGCAGACGTTGACCCAACGGCCTTCCAAGGTGGAGGAGAATTTCCAGTCATCTTGGGGCAAGGGACAAAAGTCCCTAGCGGCAGTCTCCTCAGACTGACAGGTGCTCCCCCATGCTCAGCCCCCCCCTCCAGCCAAGGCCCAAGGTTGAGATCTAACTGGGGCTACTTGCAGGTGGTCAGTGGCAATTTCATAATTGAAAAACAAGCAAGTTACAAAAGCAAACGAACTAGGACAAGGTCTCGGGGTGTTCCATGGGGATTGGCATGTTTTTAGGATGCCCAATTTTAGCAGCCTTAGCCTTTGTATATGTGGCCTGATTCCATTTTTAGCTTCCCTGCTTAGTGGATACTGACCGACGGCTTAAATCCAATGGCCAATCCCATTCCCGCTGTCTCCGCCCAAGCCTGAGGGAAACCTAACAACCACTTGGGGTCAATTGAGACTGGCTGAGGGCTTTCATGCAAACGATGCTCGTCTTCTAGGCGTAAAGTCAGGACTTGGAGAGGTTGTCCTTGGGGTCCCCTAACGGAGGCCCCCCCTTCTTGGAAGTTAATTTGGGCCCCTACTTTTGAGAGGAGGTCCCTCCCCAACAGCGGGTAGGGGCAGTCAGGAACCAGGAGAAACGAGTGTGTGACCAACCCCATTCCGAGATGCACTTTTCGCTCAGTTGTCCACTGGTATAATTTTCCTCCAGTGGCTCCCTGCACCCAAGACTTTTTATTACTTAGGAGACGTTTTGGTTGAGTCAGTACCGAATGCTTGGGCACCAGTGTCAACCAAGAAGGTAACTGGATTGCCTCCACTCGTAAATCTGGGGCTCAGGGGGGGCTCCTGGCCCTGACTGGCCTAGTCGTCACTTCCTAATGACAACACCGGTGCCGGTCTCCTGGCTCCCCTGGCCTGTTTTCTGTCATTGGGGCAGTCCTTGGCCCAATGCCTAAATTCTTTGCAGTATGCGCACTGGTCCCGGCTTAATGGTGGTGTCTTTTTGTCTCCCGGGTTCCTCACTGGCCTACTCTCTCTCCCTTCTGGCTGTCTGACTACGGTGGCCAGGATCTTACTTAACTCTCTGGTATGTTTCTTGTCTCGCTTGTCCTCCCTATCCTCCTGCAACTTACGCAATCTTTCTTCCTTTTCTTCCTGAGTTTCTCTCTTATTGAAAACTTTCTCCGCCTCCTTGACTAAATCTTGCAAAGTATACCCCTGAAGTCCCTCCAGCCATTGCAGCTTAGTCCGAATGTCCGGGGCTGACTGCCCGATAAAGGACATAATAACATCGGATTGTCTGTCTACGGCGGAGGGGTCGAAGGGCGTATACATACGATATCCTTCCATTAATCTTTCTAAAAACCCCGCAGGCGTTTCTTCAGAACCCTGCACTATTGCACCTACCTTGGCCAAATTAGTGGGGCGTCTCCCGGCCCCTTTAAGACCAGCCAACAGAACCCGGAGATAAAGACGGAGCCGCTCCCTACCAGCAACGGTGTTGAAGTCCCAGTTAGGGCCGGTCAGCGGGAATACTTCATCGATCTCATTCGGCAACTGCGTCGGTCTGCCATCTTGTCCTGGAACATTTTTGCAAGCCTCTAGGAACACTCGACGTTCCTCTGTAGTGAGGAGGGTCTGTAAGAGCTGCTGACAGTCGTCCCAGGTGGGTTGGTGGGTTAGCAAGATGGACTCAATTAAACCCGTCAGGGCCTGGGGGTCCTGGGAAAAGGGCGGGTTATGGGTTTTCCAATTATATAAATCTGAGGCAGAAAAAGGCCAGTATTGCACTTGGCCACCCACGGTCCGGAGGGGGAAGGCATGAGCCGTCCAGACTCTTTCGCTCTCCCCGCCTGGATCGCGGCAGAGACGAGGGCGGCTGCTAAGCGGGGGCAAGGGCGCTCTGGACGCCGATGGCACCTGTGGCTCCGCCTCTGGCTCAGTGGAATCGGGAGAAGGCATAGGTGGAACAAGGGAGCTCTCTTGTAGCCTCCTGCGTTCCTCCACTGGAGCGGGCTGAAGATAGGGCGGCGGTGGGTCTGGCATTTGGGGAGGCTCTAACAATACCAAGTCTGTCTGTCAGGCAGAACGGGGGGGATTTGGAGGGGTGGGGGTGGAGTCCTTTGTTTTAAGTTTCGACAATTCCTTTAGGGGGTAAAGGGAAGACTGGGATAAGGGTGGTGGGGGAGGAGTGAGGGGAGTGGGTGGTGGAGGGACAGGCAGGGGAGGAAAGGTGGGCTGGATGGGGGCAGGAGGAAGAGGGGTGAGGGGAATGGGAGAGGGTGGAGGGGCTGAGAGAGGGATGGAATGGGAAAGGAAAGGCTTAATCCACTTCAGGGGATCCTGAGCAAGGTTTTCCCAAGTAATTATGTAGGGGACCTGGTCAGGATGTCCGTGAGGGCCGGGCTGGAAGACTCGAGCCTTCACCTGTAAAATAATACCAAAATTAAAGGAGCGCTACTTAGGCCACCCCACATTGAAGGTGGGCCACTCAGAGGAACAGAAAGTTATCCACTTCTTTTTCCGGACCTCCAACAACAAGTTGTGGGCCTGGGCGAGACTTCTTTCCAGTGATCTAGAGTCAGGCTTAAGGGGGTGGTTAGTTGTTGTCCCATTTCTTTGAGAGTCACAAAACAGACACCAAAGACAATCAACGTTAGACAGACGCAGACAAGACTAGACAAACGCCGCGCGGTCCCCAAGCACAAATGAGGAGGGAAACTTCAGAAGGGAGAGGCCGGCTGTACCTTAACTCCCCCGAACACAGAGACACTCGGATCTCGTCCCCCCTCCACGCGACCCTGGAGTAGGACTTCAGGGCAGGACTAGGGTAGTGGGCACGTCTGCTTTTCCCTCTAGTTCACCACGAATTCACGCGACCCTGGAGTGGATTAGGACTCCAGGGTGGGACCAGGGTAGTGGGCATGTCTGCTTTTCCCTCTGGTCCACCACACACGTCCTGTACAGGCACTTTTGGATCCCCAAAACACAAAACGAACACGACAAGCATGGAGAACACAGAAAATTAGAGCTCTGTCTTACCTCCAACAGGTCTTGAAATTTTGGGTCTGGGGGCGCCTTATCCCGGATGAGCCCCCAACTGAAAGACCCCAGGCCCACTGGGATGCTTTCTTCAACGGGAGGGCACCCCAAGAACCAAGACTCCAAACCAGCAGATGCAACAAGCAAGAGGATTTTATTAGGCTCTTGCACAAACCGGCTCCCTGTCCAAGGCAGACTGGAAGCCCCGAGCAGCAGTTACAGGCACTTTTAAAGACAAAAACCACAGGATTAGCATAAGACCCCAGGCTCCCCAGGATTGGCTCAGCTCTGCTTTTGTAACACTTGTTGAAAACTAGTTGGTTCCCTAAGGGGGGAGGCTTCTCTGGAGGGGGGGGCCACATAGTTACAGGCTTGCGATTGGTTGACATTTGACCTAGTTTGCTGGGCTCACCAGATGGTCCTTGTCTTGAG
>NW_012267256.1:15636816-15641376 GCF_000151885.1 Dipodomys ordii
AGCAGGTTTACAGAAGCAGAATTAGCAGTTAGCATATTGTAAAATGGACATAGCCCATATTGTAAAATGGACATAGCACCAATTTCAATCTTTCAGTTATACCAAGGTATTCCAACTTAACATGATATTTGGGGAGTGCATCTTCACCAACCTCACCACTTTCTTCATTATCTTCCATCTCTCCCAACCCTGCTTTTCATGTTCTTGTAAATTTTTGAAGGGATTTCATCTTATCTTCTCATACTGTGTACAGTGTACTTTAGCCACACTCCTGTGTTGCCTTTTGCTTTCCTTATTTGTCACAGTCTTTCTGGAAGTTCAAAAGAGGATACTCCACAGGAGGCCTTTTAATGAAAAGTGCATATTGAGCTCAATGTTCGCTACCAGTTGGATTTTAGTAGTTGAGAGCTTTTATGTAGTTTAAATTTTTCTTAAAAATTTGTGAAATATTTTAACAATGCTATGATCTAAAAATGGACACACTACCAGTGTGATCTACTCTATAAGACTTCAGCTTTCTTAGATTACGAAGTATTTTATTGCTTTAAGTTTATACTGAGGACACTTGCCTGACTGGCAAGAAAAGGAGAAAACCTTTCACATATACAACTGAATGCCCATCAAGATGAAAAGTCTCATAAAACACCCCTACTAGGAAATTTGCTGGACTGCGTATGTGAATCATATTTTTGCGTGTACCAGGGTTTAAACTCAATGCTTTACACTTGTTAGGCTGGTGCCCTATCTCTTGAGCCAGGTCTCAGGCCAGCTTTTAGCAGGTTCTTTTTGAAGATAGGGAGGCTTGCAGACTTTTCCGATGGTGCTGGCTTCAAACAAAAATTACCTACATCTTAGTCTCCTGACTAGTCTCCCCATACATGAATGACTTAGACTACCCATATATATGATACCCATATGATACCCATATAGACAATATGATATTTTTTGCTTGTACGAGGATTAAATTCAATGCATTATACTTGTTAGGATGGGGCCTTATCTCTTGAGCCATGTCTCAGCCCAGCTTAATTTTTGGGTCCAGTTGTGAGGCCTGAACTCTGGGCCTGAGTGCCATCCCTCAGCTCTTCAGCTCAAGGCTAGCACTCTACCACTTTAGCCACAGGCCATTTCTGGTTTTTTTCTTTTGCTCATGTGGTGCTGAGGAATCGAACCCAGTGCCTCAGGCATGCAAGGCAAGTGCTCTACTACTGACCCAACTTGCCAGCCCTCAGCCCAGCTTTTTGCAGGTTCTTTTTGAAGATAGGGAGGCTTGCAGACTTTTCTGATGGTTCTGGGTTCAGACAACAATCACCTACATCTTAGTCTCCTGACTAGCTAGGATTACATGCATGAGTCACAAGCACACACACTACAGAAGATTCTCTTGAAATACAATTTGAGTCTTAGTTAACAGTGTGTGTGTGCCCATGGGTTCTTCTTTTCCACATGCACATTTTAAGTGGTTTATTTGTTGGGAGGATGGAATCTTGCTATGTCACACAGGCTGGCCTTTAACTTATAATCCTCCTGCTTCAGTAGGTATGAAGACTACAGTCATGCACCACCACATCCTGCTAAGAGTGTTCTTCCCTTTCAGGCATGTACATGGGGATGAAGCTTTGAATGTTGCTGAAGAGGATTTTGTTCACCGAGCATGCACTATCCTCTGTACAATTACTTTTAAAATTTGCCTTCCATGCAAATCCAGGGAGTTGTAATAGGACAGCCATGGTTTTCCTACTGCAGCACAAGGATGTATTCTCCCCAGGTTCCAATTCCCAAATTTCCTTCAGAGGCCATCTCAGAACCACTGTAACACACAGCTAACAGAACTCCAGGTTTTTCTAACCAGCTTCTCAAAATTCTCCCAGTCTCTTCCTATTATCCAGTTCCAAAGCTGCTTCTATAATTTTGGGTATAGATACAGCCATGAATGGAAACACCCCTCTTGGTGTCAATTTACTTTAATGCTTCATTTGTTGATGCTATATTGAAATACTTGATACTTAACATGTCACAGAGAAAAGTGGTCAATGTACCTTTCAAGTTTGGAAGTTACATGTCCCAGATGAAGTGGCTTTGTCTGTTTACCCTCTGGTGAGGGCCCCTTGTCTAAGTCTCATCATAGCAGGTGGCATCATGGTAGGAGTGCTATCCATAGGAGAAATGATCATGTGCTGAGAAAGGAAGCCAGAGACCAGTGAGGGATCATCTTTCTTTTTCAAAACCACCCCATCTCACAGGAACCAACTTCAAGGATACCAGATTGTCCTAGAAAACCTGACCACCTTCTCCCTCCCATCTGTTAATACCACCTTGCTATGGAGCAAGTCTTCAGTACATGAATCCTTCAAGGAAACCACAGCAAGTGCCTAGCAGGGACTAATAACCGAAAACCGCAAAGTACTGTTTGGCTATGATATAATATTTTTAAAGGAGTTGGTCTATACCTTGCATAGGGAAACCTTCAGAAAATGGTCATTGGAACCATCCTTAAAGATATCCTTTATACATGCAGTAAATCATTAGCATACCAAGTTTCTAGTTCCTAAACTGAAGCTACTCAGCATCAATATGCCTGTGAATCATCTGGAGGGTTTCTGAAACAGATAGCTGGGCCCTAGAGAACCATAGTAACTTCCAATTAATTAGGTCCAAGGGTTTCGCATTGGTTCTGCTGCTGCTGCAACAGCAGTAACTGTTCTGGGGAACCCTCGTTTGAGAACCACTAGCTGTAGTGAGTAGAAGTCCATGTGTGTTTGCTCTCTTCAGTACTGAGTGTTCTCTGAGTGCCTCACAACAGAGATGCCCTGGCAGCACAGATACAATGGAAGCTTGTCTTTGAGTTTCACTCTCTCACCTGTTTATCTGCAAATTAATCTTCATGCAAGTCAGGATCCCAACATGCAAAGGGCCAATTTGCATTCCAGAATTCTCTATGCTATACTTCAGCAGCTCAATTAGAGTGGTCGCTCTGTGCTAGAGGCTATAGCAATGCCTTTAGATATGACGGAACAACTCTTTTCTGGGGGAAGAAGGTACTGAGGTTTGACGTCAGAACCACCTGCTCACTAGGCAGGCATTCTACTACCTGAGCCACACCCTCTTACCATTGCGCTTGGTTTATGCCCAGGCTAATATACTTGGCTTTTGCCTGGGTTTGCCTTGAGCTGTGATCCTCCTGATCATAACCTCCTGAGTAAGAAGGCTTAGAGTCCTGTTTCATAGAGTATCTCTGGCTACTTGGTTCTTGATTTCGAAAAACCAAGAGAGAACATTAGAAGGAAAGAAACTTCTACTTCTGAAATGTAGGAGTTGTAAAGAAGCCTCAGAGGATGGGATGTAGATTGCGCTGTCCCAGTGGGATATGGCAATATGCAAGTGAAGTTGTTACACATCCAGTGTGTAGACAGTCACTGGGAGGTCCAAGTTTCTGTAGGAAGTTCACGTCAGAATCTTGCCTCAGACTCTGGGGAGATCCTCTGTGTGCACTGATGCATGTTGGCAAGCATTGCCTCTCCTTCCACACAACAGTCGTTGTTTGCTGTTTAGTCCTTCCCATCTACTGAAATCCCTTTCATCACAATTTTTCTACCTCTTGCACATCCTGAACCATCTGTCAGTTACACATCTCATCCTGTGAAGAAAAGCTTGCTCAATTTTTTACCTGTTCCTGGGATTGAACTCAGGGCTGCCAGCACTCTTGCTCTTGAATTACATTCTCAGTCCTCTTCTAGATTGTTTTAAAGTTGCATTCCTACCGTAGTCCACAACTGTAATGATTCGACCTTAACCTTCCCAAGGAGCTGGGATTCCAGACATGTGCATTGATACTCAGTTGATGGACTTCTGACCAGCTAGACCAGATCCCTGGATCACATGTGAAGAGCGAACTTAATCACTATGTAACCAAAATTAATGTTACATTTCATAGCGATATAATGATATATGTATCATTTTAAATCTCATTTTATTCTAAATATTTATACTATTTAAGTCCATGAAACCTTTTCTCATGTATTGTCTTATTGAATCTCCTTCTGAATTTGTGGATTCTTCCTTGTCATGAGTAAGCTCTGTAGACAAATGTGGAATGTGCATAGTAAACCAATATGTGTCTAAGACTGTGCTGTGTTGGGTGTGCTACTGCTCATGCTCCTGTGGAATCAGATGGGATTGACTGTATTCTTTCCCTGGGAGGATGGCTCCATTCTGTATACAAAAATGATGCATGTAGAGTATATGATTTCCACCTATGCAGCTTAGATATGTACACACATATGCTTTCTGTCTAGCCCTGGTTGTGTGACATTCGTACATAACTATTTATTTATGGCTGTACAGCCTGGAGTTGACCCCTGGCTCGTTTGTGGCTGACCCTGCCGTGACTTTCACATGAAAGCTAGCTGGCGATAAGCAGACACCGGTTGATTATCCCCATTCTTTCCCCTTCACAGCCTCCCTCTGCAGTTCACAGCCATCAGGCTTTTATAGAAAACATCAGTTCAAGGATGCTTGTACTCATTATTTTTACAGCAACTCTTCTCTCTGGCTCTTGTC
>NW_012267256.1:15641656-15643725 GCF_000151885.1 Dipodomys ordii
CCAGTGGAAAAGGAATCCTCTGAAAGGGAGAGAAAGACCCCCAAATGCAGTAGGAAATCACACCACGAAAATGTGCCAGAACCTACAGACTCGAGAGTGGACCAGATCTGTCTGAAGGGTACAAATGATGAACAACTTTAAGGTAGTTAGAGTTTGGAAGGGAGTCATTGGAAGGTACTTAAATCAGTGTATTGACACAATGGACTAAAAGAATAAGAATAAGCCCAGTCCCATGTCTAGAAAAATTCCTACTGGAGCAGAGAGTTCCAGGCAAAATGAAAAGGGAAGAAAGAATCTGTCAGTTTTCAGCCCCTAAGCTGAATGCATGTTTGTGTTTTCAATACATTCCTTTGTTTTGGTGCCAGTCCTAGGACTTTGAACTTCAGGGTCTGGGTGCTGTCCCTGGGCTTTTGTGCATAGGGTTAGCACACTACCACTTGAGCCACATCTCTGCTTTTGGTTCAACACGTCCCTGCCATGGTGGCTAATTGGAGCTAAGAGTCTGATCTGCCCAAGGTGGCTTTGAATCACAATCCTTAGATTTCAACCACAGGAGTAGCTAGGATTACAGGTGTGGCACCAGTGCCTGAAACATTTTTTATATTATAACATGAATCTATTGGTGGAGTCTCTGTTAAAATTATTATATTGAACTATGTTTAAAAAAACTCTAAACTGGCATCTACTCACTGAATAAAGAAAAAGAAGTGTCCTAATATTTGTGCACCTATTGTGTATAAGTATTACCCTATTAAATTCTTTTTCTCATTTAATCTTCACAATTACTCTGTGTAATAGATCTTACAGCCCCTGCTTCATAGATTAAGAAACTAAGTCTCAAAGATAGGAAGGATTTGCTTGCAATATCTAGTAACTAATTTGCAAAACCATGATTTGAACTAAATTTTATTGGATTCTAAAGTCTAGTGGTCTCCCTATGGCAGTGTACATCAAAAACAATTTGAACACTCTTTTGCTGAGTTGCTCTCAACTATGTGTGTCTTTTCTGAAATAGCCTGCATCCTGCTTCAGCCACCAGGATGCCCATTGGAGGACCACTGACCTTCCATTGGGATGTGTAGCCAAAACAGACTTTTAAAAGATTGGCCACTTTGATTGTAGAATTTATGCTTTTCTCTTTACACTCTGAGATATCACCCTGTTCATTACTTTTATCATCTGTGTGACCAAAATAACTAAGGACAGTTTGGAAGGAAGATGTATTTTCACTCACAGCTTCAGAAGACTCAGTGCATGGTCACTTGGCTCTGCTGCTCCTGGGCTCATGGTGAGGTGGAACCTCATGGTGGTGAAGCAGTGTGGAAGGGAGCTGCTCACCTCATGCCCACAGGCTAGCACTCAGGGCCCTGCTCTTGAAGGATCCTCCCCAGGGACCTCTGCCCTCCAGTCAGGCCTTAGCATGCAATGGTCCTGAACCACCTGCAGTCACTACAAGCTGGAGACCAAGAATTCATCACATGAACTCTTGGGGAACATTCATATTCAAACCATAACACCATCTTTGACAAACAAATCTCACTTCTCTATATTTGCCATCCTTGAGCAATAAGTCATTTTTACCTTGGTCCCCAAATCATACAATCTCCAAGGAATAAAAGATAAGAATAATTAAGTTGTTGAGGTCTACAACTATTATCCTATTTAATGAGCAAAACAAAACATAATTATATTAAGTGGAGTAAGCCAGGCCCAAAGAAACATAGGTCCCATGGTTTCCCTTATTTTCAATAACTGGTATATGTCTGAGTCAAGCAGAAAAGGTCAGAAAAGGTGATGTTAGGGAAATGAACCCTAAGATATGTATTCAAATGTTTTTTTTTCTTTCATGTGATTGTTTCTAACACATTTATAAGATTATTTCTTTGTTGCTTAATATGTCCCTCCCCCGACAGTATAATCCCTGCTTTCATTGTATTTGATGTCGGTATAATTTGTGGAGGCGAAGGGGAAAAACAAATCATTGAAATAGGGATACAGGTGGACCTATTGCAACAATGAGATGTACAAGTCGTTATGTCGAAAACGAAGTTCACAACCCTGGTGCCGGG
>NW_012267257.1:0-39643 GCF_000151885.1 Dipodomys ordii
AATGACTCGTTTTATTCCAAGGCCTGAGTTGGAGCTGGCAGCTCCTCCGAGCTTTGTTGGTATCCAAGATGGAGATCACTGGTGCTGGGGGGGGAGGGGTGGCCTTCCCTCCTCTGCTCCCAGAGAAGGAGTGAGGACGTCGGGCTTCTACTCACGCCTTGGATCCTGGGTCGTCTCCGGTCTGCAAGCTGCACGATGAAGATGTCCGCTCCTTGTTGGTTCTTGCTGGTGTTGAGTAGAATCCGCTTGCCCGCTGCGTCTGGCTCCTTCATCCCGGACTCTCTGTGTGAGCGCTCAGGTATGGCCCCGGCTGGGGTCTCTGCCGCGACCCTGCCGCCGCAGCTGTGGCGGCTGCTGGCGAGCGCTCAGATGTGTCTTCTTGCCTTGGCTTTCCCTCTCTTGTCTAACTCTCTGTCCTGTGATGGCACACTTGGTGTGATTCTCTGGCTTAGGACTGTTCACTGGAACTCTAAAACTGCTTTCTATGCGAGAGCTTGTTCAGATTCCAGCTTCTCCTCCGCCATCTTCCCGGAACTCCCTGTTGTGTTGTTTTGATCTGGGTTGTCCATACTGATTTGGGGGATGGAGGACATAGCTTAGCAAGGCATACAAGTGAGGGTGAAAATCTCAGGCACAAACACCAGGACAACTTTATTTCACCTTTGTAACATGATTACCGGTGTTGGCAGGTACTGACATGTTACTTCACATATGCTACTTCACCAGTCCCTTCCAAGATAGGAAAAGTAAAGAAAGGAAGCCACAACATGAGCGATGGATGAGAAACAGAGCAGGGAGGTTGATTAGGGACACATTGCTCACATGTATGGAAATGTCACAATGAGGGGCTGGGAAGGTGGCTCAGTGGTAGAAGCGCCTGCCTTGCATGCCTGAGGCCCTGGGTTCGATTCCTCAGCACCACATAAGCAGAAAAAGCTGGAAGTGGTGCTGTTGCTCAAGTGTTAGAGCACTAGCCTTGAGCTGAAGAGCTGAGGGACAGCGCCCAGGCCCAGAGTTCAGGCACCATGACCAGCAAAAAAAAAAAAGATGTCACAATGAAGCCCTTTTGTGAATCTAATATTTTAAAAAATTAAGGCAGACAACAGTACTAATTTTACTCTCTTCATTTAGCAGCAAGTGCCAGCAGGTGCTTACTTGGCTGACCACTGCTGAGCACCCAATACACAAGCCTTAGCCCACTATTTGTCTCCAAACTGTTGATTTACAAGAGGAGTTGCAGTTGAGAACTTTCTATAGCAATTTGACAATGACATGACATTCAAGTACACGATAAGTGGATTCCCTTGTTAAAAAAGTATGACCAGGGGCTGGGAAGGTGGCTCAGTGGTAAAGCGCCTGCCTTGCATGCCTGAGGCCCTGGGTTCGATTCCTCAGCACCACCTAAGCAAAAAGAAAAAAGCTGGAAGTGGCGCTGTGGCTCAGGTGGTAGGTAGAGCGCTAGCCTTGAGCTGAAGAGCTGAGGGACAGCGCCCAGGCCCAGAGTTCAGGCCCCACGACCAGACCTTAAAAAAAAAAAGTGTGACCAGTTCAGGTGTGGAACTCACTTGGCAAGTTGCAAGTGGAATAATTTGAGTATTTGGTGGTGTGCAATGGACGGGAAGAACAATTGGTCCTTCACTCAGAGTGGGATAACAAGACTATAAGCAATGCATTCTCTGTAATAGAATAGCTGATAGGCTGGTACTGCATTTTTGGAGAATAAGGCCTTATTAGGGGAACTAACTCTAAAATCAGGAATGTAAGAGCCCCAAAGACTGTCATGTTAAATAGCATTCTTCAACTTCTATTTTCAGATTTCACTTTGATTTTATGTTCTAGAAAACTTTGTCAAATACTTGTAAGAGAAAAGGCCTGGATAGCCCTGGTTTAGAGATTGTGGAGGAAGAAAGGAAACGACCTTATAAACTAAAAAGGAAACTCCTGTTCCTCACGCACAAGCTGAGGCAGAAGGAAGGAACCATAGAGAGAAGGCAAAAGCGGACCAAGATTAAGTGATGACTTTAGCGTGAGAAGTAAGCCAGAAGGGAACCAACACCATCTACTTCCTGGACAGAAACATTCCTAAGAGCTATGTGCCTGATGGAATTGCTTTCTTCATAGTGATATAGAGTTAAGAATGTGGGGCCAGGGCTGGGAAAGTGGCTTAGTGGTAGAGTGTTTGCCTAGCATGTATGAAGACCTGGTTCCATTCCTCAGTACGACATACACAGAAAAGGCTGGAAGTGGTACTGTGGTTCATATTGTAGAGTGCTAGAGCAAAAAGTTCAGGGACAGCGCCCAGGCCCTAAGTTCAAGCCCCAGGACCAGAAAAAAATAATTAATGACTACAAGTAAGAACTTTGTTGGCAAAGACGTCCTGGGGCCTCACACTTTCTAGGCAGGCTCTCTGCCACGTGAACCATTTTTCTAGCCCTGGATGGCAATCCTCCTATTTGGTATGACAAGTGTGTCCACATGAGAGTCAAACTGGCCGCAGACAGCAATCTCCTGGTCTTGGCTTCCCAAGTAGCTAGGACTATCGCTAAGGCTAAGAACTGCTAATAACTACTCATCTCAATTAAGTTCAAGATCTAAAGTACAAAATAATTGTATCTTGTATCTGAAAAGCTAAACTTGCCATTTAAATCCCTAAAAGCTAAGCAATAGAAAATTATATTTCTCATAAAGCCTTAAGTAAGATCTTTCACTAACTTCTCCAAGCCCATTTAAAAATGTTCATAATGCTTATGTTTTAACGTCCATTGAGGAAAGAGAAGATCTACATTTGTGGTTATAAATGCATAAACTATCTCCAGAGAACACCGAGGAATGGAGTGATAAACATACCCAGGTCACTACGAAGTTAAAGGCGTGGGGAGGAGGGAGCCAGACTTACTTCTCATGATGTACCTTTTCGTAATTTTTCCTTATTTCTAGCCACAGGACCATATTGCAAATTCACTAACAGCTTTTGTTTTAAAGCATGTGATTATTCCATATGATGAAGTATAATATTTTTTAAAAATACAAAACTAGACTAAGACCCAGGAGACATGGCTCTATCACTCACGTGCTATGAGATCATGGTGAGACACTTAATATCTTCTTGGATTTCATGGCCATAAAATAAAGAAATTAATGCCTCCCAAACCACCTCTTCTGGGTTTGTGTAAGGACCAAGTGAGATTATACAGGTGCTTTCCAAAGCACAAAGCAGTAGACAAACAGAAGATGGCATTATTGTTGCTGGAACCAGTGTCCGTGGTTATTCTGTCTCCTGAAATGACAGAGGACTGAAGTTTTTGGTTTCAAAAATCAAGGCACCTGGAGGAGTATATGATAGCCCTTACATCAAAATAATAGCTTTAATCTAAATATCACCTGGCTAACAATAAGCACCAATAGATGAGTTGAACTCCAAATGTACACATGTGCTATGTACCAATTAGGATAAGGGTGAAATATCCAACTACCAACTTCCCTGACTTCTCTAAACACAAAAAGAGGCTATAAAAATTTCCAAGGGAAAGAGGAATATCTCTTTGCCAGTTCACCCTGTCAACTGGAAACTCAAGATGTACATGGAGAGCAAACCAAAAACCAGGAACAATTTTGGACTCTTCAGAGATTGAGGCCTCTGTTACTAGAGGTGAACCCCATGTGAAGTTAGCTCAGCTCCAGCTAACCAGCCCTCTAAGCTCCCAGACAGTTCTTGTTGCATAAGGAAACGTGTTGTGTGTGCCTGACAAGCTCACATATGAATACTTTGCATAAATTCACATCTGACAGCATCATAAGAAGCTTTTATGGGCTTTGCCTTCTAAGAGTGAACCAATATTAACTAAGCATTTATTGTGGGTCAGGCTCTGTGAAATATGTAATCTTGTTTACCAATCAAAACTTATGAAAAAGCCACTATTAACCCTGTTGTGTAGTTAGGAAGTCTGAAGTTCTGAGCCCTAAAAAGGAGCCTGCCCATTATGATCCGATCCATTTAACTCCTACATATTCTTTCTTTTTATCCTGCTGCTCCCTTCTCTCACAGAGAAACCTCAAGCATTAAACATTGTAAGATTAACTTTAAACATTGCTGTATAGCTACAGCATGTGAAGAGCTAAAGGGAAAAGCAAAATTCAGACCATAAATCAGATATCTAAAGTATCAGCTTAAAATACAGCTGGGCCAGAGGCAGTCTGGACAATAGTTAAATGCCACCATGTTCTGACACTTATGCGCTGGAGGTGACTGTGAATCTTTCTCAGGTTGTCGGACACTGCTGTCTGTCAGGTTGTAGACCACTTAGCAGTTATATGCCCAGTGTCTCTCACAGGCGTCAATGTACATTCTCAACATCTGCCCACAGCATCCCAACTCCTACTTGGCTACCATTTGCAATTATGACTACAAACATTGAAGTCCAATCTACCACTTTCATGTTTGGCAAGGAATGGCATCTCTATGGAAATAAGGTAACTGTAATACCTGGTACCTGTTACCATCATGGGTCTGCTGCCAAGCAGGTAGTACATTGAAATAAGATTTACATACAAAACTAAGGGCATTGGAGAGCCACAGGGGTAGCACAGAGCTTAATGGGAAGGGAACTGTTCCAACTAGTCCTAAAGAGAGGAGGTGGTAGCCGTGTTACCATAACCCACAAAGAGATGAGCATCTGTACACATCAAACCACAGAATTGCTATGGCCTTCAATGGGTATATACAGCCAGTCTGAGCAACCTACCAGCCATGAGCCAAGGTAATAAATGTTAATCCCACTCATCCTTCCCTTAGACTTTCTGCCAGAAATTCTTTCATTGGATAAAACTACCTAGAAGCCAGGGATTCTATACAGCCTTTATGTGGTTCTCACTGGCCAGCTGTTTGTAGCAGAGGTCTAGGAGATATAAAAAGATGCAGGTGGGGAGGCATTATGGATAGGGGACAAAAGGAAGCCATGGCACAGCATGGAAAGAACTACATTATCCACCTACAGAACAACATCTCTACTTCTATTCTGCTTCCTATCTTTTAGGACACTGTTAATGAACCTTTAGATCTGACTTACGTTTCTTCCAGTTGTTTTTCCTTTCACGTTTGAAGACGGCACCTGGGAAGATCATATTTGAAAAGGAATATGCAAACATGTCATAGTTCTTCCCATTTGGGAGAGTTTGTGGGTTTAAGTATCTCAATTCTCTTAAATAAAGGGCTACAACCCTATAGCTGCCATCAGAGAATAGCATCACTGGAAATCCCCCCTCTAGCTTGTCCGTCAGGGCAACAAGATACTTCTGGTGGCAACCAGCAAATGAAGACAGTGAGAAAGTCTTGAGCCACCTGTTCCAACCTTGGTGAATAGTGGGTTGTGCCCTAATTTCTTTCTGGAAACTCATTTTAACTCTTATTCTTGGCCCATCAAGACCTGGAGGTGAAATGCATAATTACCCCCTCTCAATAAGGAGAATTTCCACCAGAAGTAGCTTTCATTGTAATTCAGTCCACTTGGGGAATCTCAGACCTGTGGGAGCCTCTGGGCTCCCCACATCTTAGTAACTACCTTCAAAACCAAAACCTCTACAGTGCAGTATCAGGAACTAAAAAGAGAACTGAGAAACATATTCTCTACCAGCCTGGAGATAAATGCTATGCCATTATTCATTTCCCTGGAAAGTTGACAGAGGGCAGGCAATACCGTCCTATGGTATACCAAATCTCATAGAGTTTAAGATAGCAGTCTTGTAGTCTACATTCAAATATTACTAAAAAATAAAAAATATTGCCAATCAGTTGCATTAACTCCTTAAAAAAAACTTCATGACATTCTGAGGGATGTGGAGATTCTTTTGACCTTACTTGCACTGCTTGTCTTATCAAAAAAGGTAACCCTTTTCCACACATCCAATAATGCATGTATCACAGCTCTAGCTACATGTAGCCGTCTGTCTTAAGTCTCACAAAGCCCTTTAAACATAGAGAAATGTCTCCATTCTGTCAAGATGGATCTCTGCTTGACTGACATTCTGCCTTATTGCTCTCTTTCTTGCCTCTGTGTATACAATTACTTCAGCTAAGAGCTGAATCATAATGTAAACTTTCCCAAAATGAACATAATTCAATTTAAATGAACAATCGTGGCCAACAATGAGCAAGTTCACACATGTACAGGAAGACACCAGCAGATGCCTCACTAGTGGCAAGGGAAACATCGCCATTTGCAAATCTCAGCCTGAGTTCAAAGATGCTAAGATATGTGGTTAAGGAATCATATCTTATGATCATTCGAATGTGTTATCTATTTAAATATAGCTATGTTTAACTGGCTAAAACTCTATAGCAAGGGTAAATTTTGAATCCATTTGTTTCTAGTATATGAATAAGATCCCAACAGGAAGTAGATGGACCTATGAAAAGTAATGAGTAAACAGAATTTAACCAATTGACCATTAATTGTGGTGTGGGTAAAATTAGGGGGAAATAGCAAGAACCCTGGGATTGCAACAGCAAGAAATTGCTACAGTCCTGACCTGAGAATACTTGAGAGGAAAGAGAGATTACTTGGTCCCAGAGTACCTTGCAGAACAAAGGAGAGGCACCCCACCAGGAGCTGAGGCCAATGGGAGAAGAAGACAACCACGTCCCAAGAAATGGGTCAGAGGGTCCAGGAAGGATAGGTCTGTCTGCCTTCAACCTGCTGCCTTGGGCTCCCAATCCAGTCATCATGGGGTATATGGCTCATGGAGGTCAGAGATCAGGGTAGAGAGAGAGATGAAAGTGAAAGTCAATGATGTTCAACATTGAAAGTTCACCAGAAGGCTCACCAACTTCAGCTTCAAATTCAGCACACTATAATTGCCTTGTTACAATTTTATGATGAAA
This sequence comes from Dipodomys ordii, assembly GCF_000151885.1. Taxonomy (NCBI): domain Eukaryota; kingdom Metazoa; phylum Chordata; class Mammalia; order Rodentia; family Heteromyidae; genus Dipodomys; species Dipodomys ordii. The sequence continues at coordinate 6,878 of NW_012267257.1, forward strand.
GCAGATATTCCATAGCTCACGAAGAACTTGACACCCCAACTTGACATCTAAGTGTTAGACTGGATCCAAATGTGTAGACTAAGAGAAATCTAACTCTATTTATATAAAAAATATTACTGATATTTAAGTAAGCAGGTTGATAAGTATACAGATGTCCCCAATAAAGCAGGTCTAAAGAGCAAAAACAGAATGGCAAAGGCCTCAAAACCAGTTACACATAAGAAGCCATGCATGTGATCTGCCACTATACGTGGACAGTCATGTTTCTGTCTTCTACTATCCCCCACTTAAATTAGCGGAATTGACTAACATGGCACATGCCTTTTGTGAGACAAAAAAGGGAAACACTTCCCATCCAAGCTGTTCTAGGCTACATGAAACTAGTTCTGCTTCTGCATGGTCAGGAAAAGCAGCTCCTATTAGCATTCAAGAAGCATGAACAAAGGCAGCATTGCTACCCCAAGGTATTGGCTCAGGTCCTACATCAGCTTCCCCTCCCTCACCACAGTATTTGTTCCTTTCAGATGAACCACAAAAAAAGAAACGGAATGCACAAAACCACACAGAGCATCATCTCCTTCTCCTGGGGACTATCTTACTCATTTGGTATAATCTTCTAAAGCTGTTATATATGTCTCTCCTCTGGTGTTGCTTCCTGCGTTATTCTGCCTTCCTAACTCCTCCACTATTTTCTTTCTGCCAGCGAATTTGTTCCATATGAACATGTGTCCATGTGCCTTTTTAAAGCACAACTTTGGCTGTATTCCCAGAAAAGAAGGAAGAAGACTTTCTGGCCAAATTAATTCAACAAGCTTCAATTATCCATAGAATAGTTATTAAGCAGAAAGAAAGCAATGGTTATACCATTTGCTACTTGTCCATGATCTGTCACAAAGGAAGTCACCTGTCCTCAAACGCAGGACTCGTTAATGACCAAAGTGGGAAATTGGTTTAGCAAAAAGCTCATGGAAGCATGTTATTTATCCCTTGTGGTACAGGTAGAAAATAGGGTTTATGAGAGACAGGAAGATAGCAAACTGAAAAGTAATGAAGGACAGGTGGTTTCCTGAGCCCTCATGCTTCTAGGGCTAGCTAGCTCTTGAAGATAGCAAAGGGAGAGTTGAGAACATATCTTTGATATGTAAATTAGCATCTAAAGCTACACCTCCTCTGTACAGCTCATACACTTCCATATATAGTATTCTTCTGTCTTTTTCATCCCCTGGCCAGGGACCAGGCAAATAGAAATTACTCTATCGGATCCAAAACTTGGTGAAGTTCACATCAAGATCTTTGAGTATATATAACACAGTGCTTTGTCCTGAGTCCCCTCTCTGTTTCCTCTTTTAGTAGCACTTCACTGATTATCACACACACACACACACACACACACACACACACACACACAAACAGGCTGGGCATTGGTAGTTTATGCTTGAAAGTTGAGCTACTCAGGAGGCTGAGATCTGAGAATCATGGATCCAAGTTAGCCCAGGCAGGAAAGTCTGTGAGACTTTTAGCAACAATTAAAGACCAAAAAAAGCCAGAAGTGGAACTGTGGCTCAAGTGGTAGAATTCTAGCCTTGAGCAAAAAAAGCTCAGGAGCAATGTCTAGCCTCTGAATTCAAGGCCTGGCACATACACACAAAATGCAAAACAGTTGATGGTGGACTTGAGGCTCCAATATGCCTCCTTGAAATTTTTGGGATCTAACTCTGTCCTTTGCTAGGCAGAAATGCTGCAGCTCATGCAACCCCATTTATCCAGCCTTTCTTTGATTTGTTGTGTTTCTAGGTCTTTATTTAGGAAATTTCAGCCTGTGCCAAGTAGCCCTAATGTTTCTCCTATCCCTTCCTGTAATATTTCCAGGGTATCTGATCTTATATTCAGGTCTTTGATCCACTTGGAGTTGATTCTGGTGCAGGTTGATATATAAGAATCCAACTTCAGGGCTGGGAAGGTGGCTCAGTGGTAGAGTGCTTGCCTTGCACGCATGAGGCCCTGGGTTCGATTCCTCAGCACCACATAAGCAAAAAGAAAAAAGCCGGAAGTGGCGCTGTGGCTCCAGTGGTAGAGTGCTAGCCTTGAGCTGAAGAGCTGAGGGACAGCGCCCAAGCCCAGAGTTCAGGCACCACGACTGGACCCAAAATAAAAAAATCCAACTTCAGTTTTCTATATGTTGAACCAATATCTTATAATAAACTTCTCCCTAGATACAGATTGTTTCTATTGTACTATTTCTCTAGAGAACCTTGATCAATATAATACATCAGTGTTTTAACTGAGGAGAACCCATTATCAAGCTTCAAATATTCTCACAGACAGGGGAAGGGGCACCCACATGACTATAGCACTGGATACTCTCTTGTTAACAAAGCTGTATTGTTAAAAATGGAGACTAGAAACTGGCTGCCAGTGGTCCATACCTGTAATTCTAGCTACTCAGGAAGCTGAGCTCTGAGAATCACAGCTTGAAGCAAAAAGCAGTCCAGGCAAGAAAGTTCATAATACTCTTATCTCCAACTAACTACCAAAAAGCCAAAAATGGAGCTGTGGCTCAAGTGACAGAGCACTAGCCCTGAGCACAAAAACTCAGGGATGCCCAGAACCTGAGTTCAAGCCCCAGGACACACACACACACACATACATACACACACACACACACACACACACACACACACAAGACTAGAGTCAGGGGGTAGCCCTCAGCCTATTTTTCAATAAAGCTAATGTAGTTTTGCTGCATCAACTTTCTGTTAATCTTCTAAAAGGTTAAAAAAAAATGAACATCTACGGCTAACATACTTTTCTCTCCTCAAAGGAAAAATAGTTTCAGTGAATGGGACCTGGAGCTATTAGGCCCGCTGAAGAAGAGATTAAATGACGCTAATGCATTCATCATCTCTTCAACTTCAGGAGAACACAGAGAATTTTGATATTTGGAGTTTGACATGAGTCCATATGAAAGGATCTAGGTCTCCTAAAAAGGATGACAGAGAAGTCTGCATTGTACTTGAACTAGGTTTTATAAATGCTGACAATTCGAACACAAAACTGCTCATGAAAATCTGAGGACGGAAGAAAAGCAATAAAAAAGAAAGAATGCCTTTCAGCAGTGAAAATGGCATAAAAAGAGTGGAACAAACACCTGGCATTTTCATGACTCTCTCAAAAATTCCTTTCCTCCAACTCTTTTGTAAATGAAATATATAATATGTTCAAAAAAACCATTAAAACAAATGTGTGAGATAAAATGGGAACGTTGCCAGCACCTCATGAGTGGTCCAGAGAATCACATGAAGTAATGTCTATTCAATGGGGAATCTCGTGCCTGACAGAGGAACACCAGAGCCCAGCCTCTCCTTGACCCTTTCTTCACCCCTGTCCCTATATCTGACTCTGTCCCCACCAACCTCTGGTGAACCAACCAGCACCATTCTTGGTGGTACAGAGTCTCTGTTATGGATCGGCTGTTGGTCCTCCACAACCCCAAATTCTAAAGTGGAGCCTTTGATAAATCATTTGATTTACATGAGCTCATGAGGATGTGGCCAAGAAAAGGAAGAGATTGGAGCTTGAGCAGGTGGCTGTAGAAGACAGCTCCCTGCAAACTAGGAGGAGAGCCCTGGCCACAACCAGACCATGCTGCCCCCGAATCTCAGACTTCCACCTCCAGAACTGTGAAAACTAAATTCCATGGTTGCCGGGCGCTGGTGGCTCATGCTGATAATCCTAAGTACCCTGGAGGCTGAGATATGAGAATCATATCTCAACACCAGCCCATGCCAAAAAGTCTGTGAGACTCTTATCTCCAATAAACTACTTAGAAAAAGCTAGAAGTAGCTCAAGTGGTAGAGGACTAGCCTTGAGCAGAAGCAGTTCAGGGGCAGTGCCCAGGCCTTGAGTTCAAGCCCCAGGACCAGCACCCAAAAAAAATGGTTACCACAAAACTCTTATTTTGTTTTCTATGAAAGTCAACCTCCTAGAAATGTGCCTTTGATAAAATTTCCCTGGGACATAAAGGTCAGAAACTTGTCTCTCTTTGATTAATTAATCTAAACAAAAACACAGATATCCAAGAATACCAGGAGTAACACGAGCTAAGAAGCCAAAATCCTCACCACGCCCCTGACTACTTAGACACCTGGTGCCAATATTCCTCAAAATGTGGCTCTTTGACTACTTGTATCAGAAATTACCCAGGACACCTGTTATGAAAATCAGTTGTCCACCACTGGAGCCCTATCACATGGAAAATCGTTGTTGGGATCATACAAACCATGTTTTAATTAGCTCCCCAGGACATTTGCATGAACAGCAGCAAATTAAACCACTGTCAGACACATTGACCACCACCACCCCATCGGGTCCTGAATGCCCAGCTACAAACTGAGACTCTGAGAACTAAGAACTTGTTCTCAGTGAACTAAGTTCTTATGTGTAAACATGGTCTATGCACCACAGCAATGTACCACTTCTGAGTTTGCTAGATATGCAGATTTTTCCAGCAAGACTATCCCCAAGTTCATTTTTCTACTAAATTGCTGTTTAAAAGCAATGCTGCACTCCCATGAACCCAAGCTGCCTCCCACCCACCCACCCCCAAAAAAAAAACCGCTAGCAAATGACTTTAGGGTCTGTTAAGGTATACCAGGATCTCAAAATCAAATTAAGCTACTTAGAAAAACCTAGAGCAAAACCAAAGGTGGTGTAGGCAATTCCCAGTGCAGATTCCAAATGAAAAGTAACTGTGGACAGCTAGAGAGCGTGGCAATGTCTTCAAGGCCACAGTGATAAGCCTTGACATCAAACATCCCACGGCAGACGCTGCCAGGTGACACCAGCCCATCATTCTCCTCCGTTCTCTCATAATGGAATCCTTAGTATTTTCTCAAAATGAAGGCTCATATTACTCAAGCTTCCACTGAAGCTAGGGTATCTGCAGGTCAGTTCTAGCCAGTACTATGTAAGTGAAAGTATCTCTTTCAACGTCTGGGAAGTTTCTTATATGTATAGAATATGCCCCTCTTCACCCACCCATTTCACTTCCCTAGAATTTCCTTGACACCTGGAGCCAAAGAAGCAGAAGGCTTTTGCTGAGAGCAGCAGCTCCTGACCATGCCACCAACTGAAAACCTTCCTCTAAACTTCTTCCATTTCTACTTTGTTTATACATTTGGTTCGTGGTTATTTTTTACTCTCCAATGAACCAATTCTTAGTAAACATCTACTCCCATTATACTATAACATAACTGAGAACATATGAATTGAGTGACTTAGCTGAAAAAGCCAAGAGTTAAGACTGTAAGAAGAATCTCATCATTCAGGAGACTAGTATCTTTCTGGGAGTCTTCTCAGCAGGTAGTAACTGTGAAGTCATTCAGGAAGCAGATGTTTAAGGTACTTTCTTTTGCTTAGCCTTGAATTCCTCATCCCACCCAGGCCCTTGTAATTTGTCCCCATCATACCTCCTTAAAGGGCAAAGGAAAGAGCGTACACATTCCCTTCTTCACAGAAAAAGAGGAAAACATCAATGCTGGTTTTAGTGAGGTAAAGTTCTCATCTTCCTGGAAGTACCTTCAGTGAAGGGTTGCAGAGATGTCCCTGCCTGTTTGTGGTTCTGGCAGAGGGTTATGGGGCAGTCTACTAGAACATACAAGCTTTGGTTATTAGAATGAAATTCCTACTGCAGGAGGTTGAGGGGGTCCCGCATCATAAGATGGCATAATTGGAACCCAGGTAGTAATATCTATCATCTGTAGCTTTATGGCTGGGAGCTCATTAATTTTGTCTTATAGGTAATGCCCTAGCATGTCAAAAATGCCTCTCAGGTTGCTATGGTTGGAGTTCTTTCACCAAAGTCATCCTCCAAGCACCTAACTGCAAATGCTTCACAGAAGGATCCAAACTTCAGCTCTGCTTCATCTGCCAAGGGACAAAGATGGTGAATCAAGGAAGGACCGAATGGATTTGAAAACAAAAAAGACACAAGAAAGAAGTCATCCACCCAGGGCCTCCTGCAAAATGTGTGGTGAAGTATAGACTTGAAAATAAAGGGACAGCCAAACTCTTCACCCTGATAGACTGTACCAACCTGAAAAAGGAAAGACAAAGTTCCCACACAGCCACTAAAATTTTGCAATCAATCATTTTTTTAGAAGATGAACAAGTAGAAAAGTGAGAGCTTTATTAAGAACAGCCTTCAATAAACAACATTTCCAATGTAGAATCCTCTATCCATTGCACACACTCATTTCAGGGCATACTATGTGCAAGTGGTAGACTTGAAGCACAATGAAATCTCCCAGAAAGCTGTTTTTGATTAGTATATTTATGTCTAAAAGCCAAGCTCCTGAATCTAGGCAACACGCCAGTTTTTTCAAAGCAAGGTTTACGCCTTGACCTTGAAAACATTATTCAGAGATTAGACTCTTCTGTGAATGAGGAAAGGAATTTTTTGCTAGGATTGGATTTATTTTATTATTTCTTAAACAATAATTATCTGCTCTCAGCTTCCCCTCAAACTATTAAATGCCTTTTCCTGACATTCATACATATTATCACTCTCCGATAATAAAAAGTAAGTTCTCCACATGGTTTTCATTCAGAGTCATTCTGGAGCCAGCATTCGACACAGGGTGAGTCAAGCCAGGTGTGAAGGTACATACCTAGCTATTTGGGAGGCGGAGTCAGGAGGATTGTGAGTTCAGGGCCGGTCCAGGCAATTGTCTCAAAAGCAAAATAAATGCAAAAGGTCTAGGAACATGGCTCAAGTGGCAAAGCACTCACCAGAATTCTCGAAGCCCTGGGTTAAATCCCTAGTATGGCCAAAAACCATAGCAAACAAGCCAAAACACATGGTGTTGAACCTACAATATTTTCTGGCATACTATACTTCTTCCGTAGATTTTACCTGAAACTGACCTCTTCAGTTTCACGTTTTATGGTCTGTATTCCTTCACAGGTGCCATGCCATTGAAAAGGTGATTGTATGAATAGGTGTTACAGTTTGTTTCACACTGTTACAAAAAGGAAGGTGAGACTGGGCAAGTAATAAAGGGCAGAGAGGTGCTTTCCGTAGTTCTACAGCCTGGGTACTCCAGGATGAAGCCACTCCTGTGTGGTACAGGCCTTCCTGCTGCTCTTCCCATGGCAGAGGGGAGGATGCCCGACAGCACACAAAAGAGAGAAGATCATGACTAAGCTCATCTTGGAACATTTTAATAAACAGCAACAAGACAGTCAGGAGAACAGAGCCCCTGTTGACTACTCACATCCTGAATGTCCCATCACTGGAGATTACCTTTCCAGCACACATTCAAAAGATAACACTAGGAGAATCATGACTAACTTTGTTATTTGTATATTCCAAATGGTTCTACAAATTATCAGTTATATGTACTGGTTATCAGAAGGTTTGTCTAAGAGGAATCAAATTTCAAAACATAAGGCAATCCATGTATAATGTATATTTATCACTATCTCGTCTTTCTGTGGCTACATTTGAACATACAAGTGTCTCTTCTGGAACTCTTATAAGAAATCACCTCAAGGTCGGGTGCCAGTGGCTCACACCTGTAATCATAGTTATTCAAAGGGCTGAGATCTGAGGATTGCAGTTCAAAGCCAGCCCAGGCAGGAAAGTCTGTGAAATTGTTGTCTCCAATTAACCACCTGAAAACCACAAGTAAAGCTATGGTTCAAAGGGCTCAAAGGCCCTTTGCTAGCCTTGAGCAAAAAAGCTCAGGAGACAGTGCCCAGGCCCTGAGTTCAAGCCCCACAACCAATTTAAAAAAAGAAAAGAAAAGGAAGAAAGGAAGAAAGAAAGGCTGAAAGGCAGTAGGCAAGCAGGCAGGCAGGCATGGAGGAAGGGAGAAAGTGAGGGAGGAATCACCTCAATTAACTATGAGCATTTGCACCAGCAGTAACAGGAAGTCTGGTGGCTTCTCCAGGCCCCTGGTTTGGGTTGAGAGAGATCCATGGGTCTCTCAGGCTGCCTACCAGACAATGCAAGTGATGAGAAAACGGCCCTGCCTCCTCGCACTGGGCTTCACCCCTTCTCTGGCAGCTAATGGAATATTCACATTTAAAGGGACTTTCCACAGCCCATAGATGGAGCTGCTAGAGAGCATCCACAGAACAGTGAAAAATAGAACTTATAAATGAGGAGCCCTGAATTCAGGAACAAGAAGTTCAAAACATCCTTAGGGCTAGGCCCACCCTTTCCTTCTCAGAGTGTGATGACTTGGCGTGGAAGTATTTGTATTACACCTTCCACTTAACCCACCTCTTCTATACGGTAAGCTTGGCCCAGTCTCGTTTACAGTTTGGGCAGGCAGGTACACAAATGACTAGCATGAGAGGTTTCCATTCAAAAAGCCTACAGGTGGATTTTCAGTGAATGAAAACAACAGAGGTTATTGTCTAAAATCTAGCCTATATATAAACAATTCAGGCACACTTAGCATGTTCACTAGCAATATGTTTATTGCCCATTTCTTTTTTTACAATTCTGACACTGTACACATAAAAAGAAATGGGCTTTTTTTTCCATTCATCTGTTAGGTGTACTATTTTTTTTCTTACCCATTTCTTTTTTTATCATGGTATAGGATTTCTTTTTAATTTTCAAGGTGATGTATAGAGGGGTTACAGTTACATAAGTAAGGTTATAAGTACATTTCTTGTCAAACTTGTTACCCCTTCCCTCATTTTTCTTCTACTTCCCCCACCCCGCTGTCCCCTCTTACCCATTTCTTGAAACATCCTTTTGAGCCTACACTGCGTAGAATGCTTCTTCATATCTGAGGTTTGTGAGGAGGGCAGGACTCAGGGAAGGAAGGCTATAGAGACACTTGTGATGAATTTGAACAGGAAATGTCTTTGACAAATGAGGTCCCCCTTCCCTTGCTTAATTCTGAAACGCCTCTGGCTCAACAGTTCTCCATATGCTCGTTATTTATGTACACCATACAAATTCTAAACGAAGAGCTCCATTCTTCATCCCCATACACACATAACCTGGAACAGCAGATATTTGCCACTGGAGAAATGTAAGGGGATCCAGAGAACACTGAGACCAGGGATTACTAAACAAAACATTGGCAAAAGCCAATGGATTATTGATCTACCTGGCAGATCTATCTTGCTTGTTTCCAGAAAGTTCAGAACTTCACATTGATAAGGGTTATCGTAACCAAGTGTCTCACAATGGAAGGCTAAGCAGAAGACATTTATTGCCAACCATTCTGGAGGCCAGAATTCAGGCCTAGCAGATTAAACTGTTGGCAAGGTTGGTCCCTTCTGAGGACAGTGAAGAAGAAACTGTGTCTGTGTCTCTCCTAGCTTCTTGTAGTTTGCTGGAAATCTGTGGTATTCTTTGGCCTGTAGAGACATCACCCTGATCTCTGCCGTCATGTTCACACAGCACCCTCGTGAGTGTGGGTCTCTACCCAAGTTTTCCCTTTTTAAATAAGTACATCATATATTGGATTAGGGCCCAGCCAAAGGACTGAATCTTAACAAACGACTTCTGCAAATTCCTGCTTCCAAATACAGTTACATTCCTAGGTACTGGGGTTAGGACTGCATATTAGGAATCTGAAGGAACACAAGTCAAGGCACTCTCATTGTCTGCTGTAAAGCGTTCTGATACCACAGCTGATAATCCTACCAAAGGGGAAGCCAGTAAGATAACTTCAAAAAGTAACTTTAGAAAGTTTTGGCCATCCTCAGGTTCAAGGAGCATAATAACCTTTAGGAGACCTTTACCCAGTAATGAGTTGGCACCAGTCTCTCATATTTGTTAACTTTACAATCTAAAGTGTGAATTTAGAGCGTCTGGTTTAAATGCCAACTGTTATTTATTTAGCAAATAATATTCACCATTCTCCTGAAATGGTTCCACATGAGCTTTGCAAAGATTGTCATTTAAATCAGCATAACTGTGTTAGGGAGATAGAAGTATTTTCTTCCTGACTTTATATAGCATACAAAAAAGCTTTTAACAACAGTCCATCGGCTAGTAAGTGGCAGAGCTGAGATTGACCCTAGCACTGATCCTATGCCCAGAGTACTAGAACTGGAACTCATGGCCTCCCACTTCTTGGGAAAGCACTCTAGTACTTGAGCCACACCTCCAGCCTCTTTTTGATTAAGTTACTTCACAAATAGATCTTATGGGTTTTTTTTTTCCCCAGGTCTGGCATTGAACATGAACATTCCTACTTTTGCCTCACAGGTAGCTGAGATTCACAGGTCTAAACCACCATGCTTGGCCCTAATATCTGAACTCTTAACTACTGCACTGAGGACCAACCATAACTCTAATATATCAATGAAGCCCAAAGCAGGAAGAAATGGTGGGAGAGTTGCTGCTGAAATGGAAACTCCTAGACAAGGACTTGCTTGTGTTTTGCTGGGAGGTATTTGTTATACAAGACCATTTTCTAAGCTCAACCAGATTCAAAATGTGATCCATGTTGGCACTGAAGCATAGTAATAATTGTCAAAAAAAAGTGATGCATATACTCTTATTAGAGTACTGTGTAGTCTCTTAGCAATGCCTAACTGGCCTATATTTTCCTCTCAATTCTAAGAGCTTTCTCTCTTCTTGATCTTTTGTAGGTGAACATTTAAATATTACCAACAAAAACAACTGGTGGCACACACCTGTAACCCTAGCTACTCAGGAGGCTGAGATCTAAGGATTGCCCTTGGAAGCCAGCCCTGGCAGGAAAGTTCATGAGATTCTTATCTCCAATTAATCACCAGAAAGCTGGAAGTGGCTCTGTGGCTCAAAATGGTAGCCGTGAGCAGAAGAGCTCAGGGACCAGTACCTAGAACCTGAGTTCAAACCCTATTACTGACCAAAAACAAAAACAAAAAAACACCTCTTGCCATTTTTTAGTAAAAGTGTAAAGCATATTTTCTCCACCTATGAGGGAATATATATAGTATATATATATATAGTATATATATATATATATATAATATTATGTACATTATATATATTATTTTCAGCTCAGTCCTGGACTCAAGGATATTAAACTCTTTTTTCTTTTTTTTCGAGGTGGGGGAAGTCCTGGGGCTTGAACTCTGGAACTAGGCACTGCCCCTGAGCTTCCTTTGCTCACTGCTAGCACTCTACCAATTGAGCCACAGCACCACTTCAAGCATTTTCTGTATATGTAATACTGAGGATTCGACCCCAGGGCTTCATGCATGCGAGGCAAGTACTCTACCACTGAGCCACCTTCCCAGCCCAAAGGATGTCCAACTCTTAAGAGGGAAGAGAGCCCCAAATGGGGAGGGAAATCAGACTTTTGACTTGTAAATTGGTTCTTCTCTCAGGGAATCTTCCATCACTAGAGTCAGTCAGTCCATCCCTTTAGATAGCTCTTCTAAGTCTTCTTCCCCCTTTGGCCAATCCTATCAAATGCACCCCCACAGCTGTTGCCTCACAGCAAAAGGAAGGACCCCAGTGATTACTCCTGTCCACTCCATTAAACAACAACCTCGTTTACTCTAGCAGGTTCCTGGTAAACACGCTGCAGCTGAAAAGGCTCATCCTGTTTACATTAGCTTGACATGTCCTGGTTGGGGCTCCCAGAGCAGGGCCCGGCTGCACTTGTGGAATGCCAGCTGTTGGAAGGGCTTTTGTGTTTTGACAAACAGTGTTTAGGTAAGAAGGCTGCTGTTGATGTGATCTTTTGTATCAACTTTGAGCATTTGACGTAGATGAACGTTATTCTGTTTCAGGATATGCCACGCCTTCTTAAAGAGGAGAATCATCAGTACATGTCATGACTGGAAGTTCCCCCTTGGCTGACTGACCTCCTTGAGTTTGTGTCGCTGTGTCAGAACTTCCTGACGTCAACACTACTCACATTTGGGCTGGATAATTCTTTGTTCCAGGAGCTGTCAAGGGCACTGTGGCATGTTCGGTAGCATCCCTGGCCTTTACCCACTAGATGACAGTAGCACCTTTTCCGAATTATAACAACCAAAAATACCTACAGAAATGGTTACATGTCCCCAAGGGAAGGGGGCTGAGTCATACCCCATCCTCCATCTTCACTGAGATCTATCACCCCAAGTTAAAGGAGCATTGTTCCTTTAGAGGCCACCAAGCAAAGAGCCTGCCTGTAGAATAATCAAGACCATCTGATCTGCTCTTCCATCCATATCCCCAGAGACTCTAACTGGACCCAGCATATTGAAACTTGGACACATGAATATTTAAACAACTAAAAATCTTTCACAGGAAAACTAAGCCAAGAAAAATCACAAAGTGCCCTCTATGTGTCCCTACAGAGTCTAAATCAAGACTCTATGGGTTCCTTTTTAAATGTCTGCCTTCGTCAGGCACCAGTAGCTCAAGCCTACAATCAATCCTAGCTACTGAGGAGATCCGAGGATTATAGTTCAAAGCCAGCCCATGCAAGAAAACCTGTGAGACTCTTATCTCCAATTAACTTCCCCCTATCCTCTACACCCCCCCTCAAAAAAGATGGAAATAGAGCTGTGGTCCAAAGTGGTAGAGTGCTGGCCTTGAGCACAAAAGCTCAGAGACAGCTCCCAGGTCCTGAGTTCAGGCCACAAGACCAGCACCAAAAAAAAAGTCAGTCTTGAGTCTAAGCATGGTGACTTATACCTATAATCCCAGGGACTTCAGAGGCAGAAGGTCAGGAAGATCATGGTGTGCCCAGACACACCCTTGAGATTCCATTTTAGCCAATAAATTCTGCATGGGAGTGCATCTCTCTTACCCCAGCTATAGGTTAGGAGTTTGAGGCCAACCAGGCAAACACTTGAGACACTACCAGGAAAATCACTAAAGCAAACACAGTCTGGATTGTAGCTTAAGTGATAGAGTGGTGGATTAGCAAGTGTGATGCCCTGAGTTAAAACTGAAAAAGAAAGACAATTTTGATATTCTACAACATGAGTGAAATGTACAGACAACATGCTTAGCAAAGTAGGCTAATTTCAAATGGGTAATCACTCTGACTCTACTTCTAAGAGGTACTTCCATTAATCAAATCACAGAAAAGGAACTAGAATGGTTGTTCCCCAGGTGTCAGGGGAGAGAGGATGGGTATTTGTTTAATGGGCTCAGAGTTGCAATTTTGCAAGATGGTAGAGTTTTGCAGATGGGCCATATGGCAACGTGAATGCGACTAAAAGTACTGGACACACAAAAAATGGCTCAGATGGTGAGATAGTGAATGTGTGCACTTTTACTACAATAAAATAATGATAAGGAAAAACAGCCATCAGCAGGCAGTGAGAGGAATGTACTTGTCGTCTTCTGGGGCCAGATAAGAGGCCTAGAGTTCTGATGTACACAGGCACAGATATAGCCTGGGCCTAGATCCTGATCCCCAAGCTGAAACCAGCCAACATTCTAACACAGAGAGAAGCCCAAGACATCTCTTCATCACTTGCCACCTGTTTCTCTAATAAATGTTTCTTTAAAAAATAAAAAAGAGGTACATTTAAAACTTTCTCTTCTCCCTAGTTTCAACAAACTTCTGTAGGAGAAATTGGAAACAATCGTAAGTATTGACTTTTCCTAATTACTAACTAGGCCAAAACAATCTGAAGTGTGGCCCCATATTGAGAAACACTACCCTACAGTGAATAGATCAACATGAGCACATTGCTTAGATAGGACAAAGAGACACAGAGAAGAAAATGACCAAATCTGGAGCCATAAGAGTTTGTCCAGGTGGGTGCCCATGGCTCATGCCTGTAATCCTAGCATACTCAGGAAACGGAGAACTGAAGATCTCAGTTCAAAGCCAGCCTGGGCAGGAAAAACTATGAGACTAGAAAGAAAAAAACGAAAGTTTACCCTTTCACACAAGTTTCCCTAACGGCCAAAAAATGGCTGTCAAACTTGAAACTTCATTGTGACCAGTGGCCAGATGCAGCATCCTGTTCTCAAGCTAAGCAGAAACAAATGTGGAACATCATATAAGACTCAGATGCTCTTTTTTGGTTTTCAGAGCAATTGCCCAGATTTTATTCTAGCTTCCTCTGGCCAGACAACCCATGTAAGCAGAGTATGCTATATTTGCATCTGCTTATGGGACTGCACCTGCTGTCAATGAGTATTTGCTTACCTTCCTGCCAATTTCAGCTCCTTGGGCAGCAGCCACTTTCTAAGGGTCATTTTGCTATTCAATGCCATTCTGAAATCCTCTATAGAGTGGTTTCTAGACTACATTTCAAATAAAGAGAGTACGTGGGTGCACATATAAATATGTGTGTTATAATAGTATACATAAGATTTATAGTATAAATACTATTAATAAATATATAATATATTATTATGTGCCATATGTAGTATGCTATATATAATAGCATATGCAATATATACAAATATGAAACAAATAAAAGAAAAATACAGGGGGTCAGGGAGGATTGGGTAGGGGGGTGGGGGGAGGCTGGGAAGGGATGTGAAGGGTAAACAAAGGAGGAGGCTGCAATGCTTGGTAAGAAATGTACTCATTATCTTGCCCATGTAATTGTAACCCCTCTGTACAGTATGTTCACAAAAAATAAAAATAAAGAAAAATACAATAAAACATTTGTGTGGCTTATCCCCTGTGAGAATTTGATTCAGGTGTATCAGACATAGAAAAATGATCAGAAACAATGCTCTCAGTAAAACTATGATTTTTTTTATTTTATCCTTACATAGTTTCTCTTTTATTCATATCAAAATGTTCCTTTATCTAATTTGGTTTTTTTTTTTTTTTTTGGTCGTGGGGCTTGAACTCTGGGCTTAGGCGCTGTCCCTCAGCTCTTCAACTCAAGGCAAGCGCTCTACCGCTTGAGCCACAGCGCCACTTCTGGTTTTTTAGTGTTTTATTGTTGTTTGTTTTTGTCGGTCATGGGGCCTGAACTCTGGGCCTGGGCACTGGCCCTCAGCTCTTCAGCTCAAGGCTAGTGCTCCACCACTTGAGCCACAGCACCACTTCTGGCTTTTTCTGCTAATGTGGTGCTGAGGAATCAAACCCAGGGTCTCATGCATGCACGGCAAGCGCTCTACCACTGAGCCACCTTCCCAGCCCTCTAGTGGTTTATCGGAGATAAGAGTCTCATGGATTTTCCTGCTGGGGCCGGCTTGAACCATGATCCTTAGATCTCAGCCTGCTGAGTAGCTAGGATTACAGGCGTGAGCTACAGGTCCCGGCTTCATTTATCTGAGTTTTGTAAAGTAAATTGGTAGGTTTAATTAGGTAGCCAATGAAAAGAATACCACGTGGTGTTCAGGCAGGAAGAGGAGTTTAATATATAACCAAACTGCTGCCCCGCCATGCACGGTGGAGAGGCATGGCAGAAGGGACCACCTATCCCTAGGCCAGGACTGAGCTAGGCCAGGGACCGGAAGAGGTGTGGCCAGGTGGGGGAAATATCTGGATGTGACCTCAGGGCCTGGCACCCTCCCCCAGTCTGATGGGAGGTGTGACCAGGGGCAGCCGAGGAAGTGACCTTGGAGGAGGAGATGACCACTTCCCGGTGTGCCAGTTACCTAGGTCGTGCAGGTACTGGGCAGAAACTTAGCCAAGCATAGGGAGGCATCTACACAGGCCTGCACGGCCCGGGGCAGACCTTACAATTTTGTATCATTATATTTTGCTTCATCTCATTTATTAAAGTATTTTTAATAAAATGTAATTCTTTATTGCAGTAACTTATTCATCATGATTCCATATCTCCTAGATATGGAAGGGGTTACCATTTCCTAAGTCCAGTCATGAGTACAATTATTTTTGAGCAATGTCACCTCTTCCTTCACCTTCCCCCAGT
Source organism: Dipodomys ordii (assembly GCF_000151885.1). Taxonomy (NCBI): domain Eukaryota; kingdom Metazoa; phylum Chordata; class Mammalia; order Rodentia; family Heteromyidae; genus Dipodomys; species Dipodomys ordii. Next base: position 22,700 of record NW_012267257.1, read on the forward strand.
TCTCCCTCCCCTCCCTGCCCACAAATTGCAGAGTTCATTTTCCACATAGTGTATACTCAATACCATGACTGTATTTGTTCACCCTTCTTCCCTCCATTCCTGAGCTCCCTTTTGCCCCCCCCTTAAAAAGACAAAAAAAAATGTGAAAACAATATCACTACCACCACCAACAACAACAGCAAAATAAAAACAGGTTTCCATTTCCTGAAATTTGTTTCAATAAATGGGATTTTAAATGTTCAGAGGAGTTATGTCTTCAGATTCTTCTTCTAAGAGTATCCTCCTTTATTCTGTCTGTGTGTATATCCATGCCTATAATTCTGCATAAGTTATCATGACCAGTTCCAACAACATTTTTTAAAGAAGAGAAAGGACATATTACTATACTGATTTTTAACTTCTCACGATACAATGATGGTTTGAAAGAATTTCAAGTGCAATGAGAATGGTGGGTTAAATGTTAAAGAGTGGGGCTTGAACTCAGGGCCTGGGCACTGTCCCTGAGCTATTTTGCTCTAGGCTAACACTCTACCACTTGAGGCACAGCTCTACTTCTGGATTTTTTTTTTGGTAGTTAAAATGGAGATAAGGGGATCACAGACTTTCCTGGATCCAAACTGCAATCCTCAGATCTTAGCCTCCCGAGTAGCTAAGATTACATGCGTAAGCCCTAGCATAGAGCAGAAGTTTAGTCAAATTTAAATCTTTTAAACTGGTTCCATTCCCAAAAGAACACATCAATTGTGAAATCCATAGATGACCCTAGGAGACTTTGAATCACATATATCATTCTCTTCAGTATTTTTACCAGCATGGGGGGGGGGTAACAAAAGAGAGGGACAGAGAGGGGGAAGGGAGGGAAGGAAGGAGGGAAAAAGAGAAGGGGGGGCATAAACTTATGGTTTCAAAAAACACTTTGTAGAGAGGAGAAGCCAAATAGAAACAAAATTTTGTGAGACTAAACGAGATGATCATGTAAGAGTGATCTATCTACTCACCCTAAAAGTTCCACAGAGGTCATCTTAAAGGACTTGGTAGGAAGAAAGGGGGAGAATGCAGCATCCTGGCCCTTCCACCTCACTTCAACCCAAGCAACCCACCCCCCGTGGGCCTCACACGTGGGCTTCCACATAAGGGTTTTGCTTCTAAACATTGAAAACCACTATGTTAGAAACAACTTTAGACTCTTGCCAATGAGACATTCTGTTGATTCGAATAGAATTGCTTCATTTTTCACTTTATTGTTTAGGAAATCTTCCAAAACATCAGACCTCTAGATACAATCAAAGCACAGCACTAAGAAAACAAATAAATATGCAGTTCCTAATTAAAGAAATTCAAGGCTTCTTAGATCCAACAACAGCAGTTTTTTTTTAATTACTATCCAGTATTCTAACAGAGAGATCTATAAGGTGGAATAGGAGCAAAATAAGAGAAAAAAAAAAAGAATAGAAAAAAAGAGAAGTGTTTGGGAGATTTGCAGGTAGGCCTGGATGGTTGAAAATTGCAGGAAAGATTTCTAATTTGCTCAGTAGTAAATCCTGTAGCTAGGAAAAGCCCTGGAGTACTACCAGACAGAGGCCAAAAGTTCAGGAAACAGGGACTTAGCATGAGCCCAGGGATGCTGACCCTGATCATTACAGGGGAATACACGGCTGCCTGAGTCCCAAGTTTAGCAGCATCAGTGGAAATAAGAGTTTTTTTCCCCTGTGTCTCAGGGCAAAGTCTCATCATCTTCTGTTGTAAGCACGGGGAGAAGGTTCAAGGGTAGCCATGTCAGAATCAAAAGCACCCTATCCACGTCCTCTACTTATCATCCAAAGAAGATGGGAGAATCCAGGCGCTCGTGGCTCACACCTGTAATCTTAGTTACTCAAGACACTGAGATCTGAGGATCAAGGTTCAAAGACAGCCCAGCAGAAAAATCCATGAGACTCCAATAAAACTACTCACAGAAGTGGCACTGTGGTTCAAGCAGTAGAGTGTTAGCCTTGGGTACAAAATGGCTTAGGGACACCGCCCAGGCCCTGAGTTCAAACTGAGTTCAAAAAAAAAAGGAGCTAAGGAATCCACTCAGAACATTGTGCCATAAGAGAAGGCTTAGAACATTCCAGAAAGAGGAACCTAATAGTATGAAGGATGGCTGCCCCAGGGTCCTGGGAAGCCCTCTTTCTTGCCAGGCCTCATTACACCACATCACCTCCAATTGTATTAAGTAAAACACACAGAGGAGAAAAACACAGGCCCAGACATCCTGAGCCATTGGATTTCCAGGGTTACTATGAGAAATGAGGTAATTTTAAATACCCTAAATGTATTATCTCATACCTTTAGAGACCAGAAGCCTAAAATGGAGCTGTCAAGGAACCTATAGAGGATCCTTCTTTACCTCTTCCTAGCTTCCTGTGATTTATCAACAATTGTCAAGATTCCTGGCATATAGATGTGTCCTCTGTCTTCTGTGTCTTTCCATAGCCCTCTTCATACAAGAGCACAGTCACATTGACTGGGGGCCTCAGCTACTCCAGTGTAACCTCAGCTTAACTACGTACATCCACCATCAATCTATTTCCAAATAATGCTGCATTCTGGGCATGCTGAAAGTCAGAACTACAATGTCTTTTTCTATTCAACTCATAATAGCCAAACACTGTGCTTTTAGTAGCAAAGTTCTGAAAGGAAAACCTAAACCTTTTCCACTTTGGTCATACACAGAAACATCTCCTGATTACAAGGTCAAAGAAAGTAGACTGAAGTGTAATCCAACGAGGGAAACAAATAGAGCTCAGTCTTTTCAAGCACAAAAGACATTGAAAATACATAATGCAGAAAGCTTATATTAACTTGAAACTCCTAGTGAAAATTCATGGTCTGTGCCTCTGAAATCTACAGCTCTTACTGCTCCATAAACATCAGTGTTCTGCAATTTGCCTCATTATACAAGGCCATCCAGTACTTTGTAGATACATAAAATTGACAACTCAGTCCTTCAACCATATGTTTTAATAAGTAGCAGCTAATCAGGCAAAAAGTTTGCATGTCTGCTATTTGAAGACTATTTCAACATCTCCTTGGTATTATAAATGTCCTGATTTGCAGCAAACTATACCCAAGGTAGTAGCAAAATATAAGCCATAGCTATGCAATTATGCTTCTGTGAGAACATGCTCTCAGCAGGTGAGAAAGTAAATGCGAGTGAGGTAATTGGGAAAGAAACCTAGCAGTGAAGAGAAGACTGGAGGCAGAGACAAGGTGAGGAAATGCTGACTCTGGGTAGACAACATTGAGCTCTAATGCAAAGAATCTAGCTTTGTCTATACATTGAAAGCTATATAGAGGGGCTGGAAAGGTAGCTCAGTGGTAGAGTGCTTGCCTTGCATGCCTGAGGCCCTGAGTTCGATTCCTCAACACCACATAAGCAAAAAGAAAAAAGCCGGAAGTGGCACTGTGGCTCAAGTGGTAGAGCGCTAGCCTTGAGCTAAAGAGCTGAGGGTCAGCGCCCAGGCCCAGAGTTCAGGCCCACAACCAGACCCAAAAAAAAAAAAGCTATATAGAATACTTGCCATCTAGCCTAGAAGTGACCTTGGTATAACCTTGACTTTAAGATAAGGTTTATTTACTTTATACAGCAAGAGAGCCAGAGACAGAATCAGAAAGACAGATGGGAGGGGATGGGCTGTTTGTCTTTCCAAGTGTTTGTGAGAGAATCAACTGAACTCTGATTTTTCCAAAATGAAGCACACATGATGAGCATTCACTATGCCAAGGCTTATGTATGATCTCCCAAAGTACTATGATTGGAAACTTTCATTGGTAGAATTTAAAGGATTTAAGGAAAACACTGCTCTTCTTCCAGTTATTTCCTGATTTTAAAATGCAATGTCCTTCAGGCTTCAAAATCCAACTCAAGGCTAGCCCCAGTAAGTGGTCTTTGGGAATTCTATTACAAGCACCCATCCACAAGTACTAGCTAGGCCAAGCTACACTGAGTAGCCCCATTCTGTGGCTTTTATGGCCTTTTGCAAGATAAGGTAATCCTACATCTTTCTTTCCACTGTCCCATTGTGATGTTTTTCCTTCTTTTTTTCCATTGTATTTTTTTTTTAGGATTCCCTTTCCCTCACTCAAGTGTCTCAATTTGTATTTAAAAGTTCATGGTCAGTTTTCACAGAATGACTCCTAAATCTGTATGTGATAACAATTAGACCGGGAAAGAGAAGACTGGCTCCTGAAATAGTCCGTGAATTAATTTCTCAAAACTTAATCATAGATTACATATTAGATGTGAAAAGATATGTAAGTCTGAAATGATTTCAAGGTATTTGACAAGGCAACTGGAAGAATCAGTACTTATTCAAATACTAATGAAGGATATGTTTGTAGATAAATATCCAAAGCTCAATTTGGGATCTTTTGATATAACCAAAGGGAGAGGTCAGTAGGCAGAATGCTATTAAGGACCTGAATTAAAGAACAGAGCTGGGAATTTTAAAAATGGAAATAATTACATGTACACAGTGGTAAGAACCATGAGAAGAAAGATTATAGGACTAAGCCCTGGGATACGCAAATATGTAAAACATGACAAGTGAGGGAAAACAAGAATAAGGATATAAGGCAGACTTATATGGATAGATATTTTTCTTTCTTTCTTTCTTTCTTTTTTTCCGCTTATGTGGTGCTGAGGAATCAAACCCAGGGCCTCAGGCATGCAAGGCAAGCGCTCTACCACTGAGCCACCTTCCCAGCCCATGGATAGATATTTTTAACATCAAGAACTATGTCATGACTGTGTAATGAGCTAAAATTTAAGAAAAGAAATTGTTTGGGTCAGTTATCCCTTGGGCCAAACATAGCTGATTGTTTAAGTAAAATGGGCTCACAATATTGTGTCTTGATTTATTAAAGTGAAAACAGGGTCAATATTTGGAAAGCTATTTTTTGGACATGTGGTTGGAGTGAAAATTACTGCAATTCGTATAAGTGTGAGTAGAAGGGTAAAGTTTCAGCACAATGATAGAAATCTTTCAGGGATCTGGTAGATTTTCCCTGTCTTCAATTTCCTTTTTTTCAGAGATCTGAAATGTCATTACTGGAATCCAGTCCCAATTTGTGCCTTTGGCAAGTTTTCAAATATTCAGTCTATCCATAGAGAATGGGAACCGGTTTACCCTGAGCACTCGGAGAAAGTGAAATACCACACCCTATCATACCATCTCAACTCAAAAACTAGAAGCTGAATGGTTTTACTTGTAGGTAGAGATGGGTGGGTTTTAGAGATTCAGGCAGAAAACAATTCTAAGGAGAAGGCATGGCAGGAGGGGCTGAGCTATAAAAGAAACTGGAGCAGAGCAAAAAACTCATCATTTGGCAGCTACTTCTAAAGAGGAAGCATCATCATTTGCTTCTGATTTCAAGAGGGATTTTATGCTTATTGCTCCTGGAGTTATGGAGAGCACTGAACTGAATTTGGAAGGGTCTATCCACTCACCCTGGGAAAGATACAAACCTTCAGAAGAAGTGTCTCCTTTATAGTCGGCACATTTGTCTGAGTTGGACGCAATCTATCATTGTTGGTGCCGGCCCCCACAACATAGGAAACAGTGTCTACTTGCTGGCCTACTTGCTGGCCACTTGCTGTCCTGTGGGACCTCCCAGATATCTTGCCACCAGAAAACCTGCATGTTGTGTGTGATGCAAGCTCACATGAAAAGGGCTTTCCAGCACTCCGGGGACATAATTCAGCCTTCCTATGCCCTGGGGGCTGGCTTCCAGATGTACAAGCAGGAAGATGCCCATGCATTTCTGATGTTCATCTTTGATTCCATGGAGAAATCCTGCCAGTCTTGTCCTAAGGACTTAGATCTTCCGGCTCAGGAGCCCAGCCTAATCCACGAAATCTTTGGAGGTCTCAAATCAAGTGTTTTCCAGTGCCATAGCATTTCAAATAACCTTTGACCCTTATCTGGACATCACGCTGGATATCGCAGGAACTCAGACTATTGGCCAGGCTTTGGGAAGACTAGTAAAAGCCCAAAGAGCTGAGTGGGAAAGACTCCTATCATTGTGCAGCTTGTCTATAGAAAGTGTCTGCTTCTAAGACCTTGACACTGCAAAGTGCCTGAAAGGTCCTCATTCTTGTACTTAAAAGATTTTCTTCTTTGACAGGGGACAAAGTTAATAGGGAGGTATAGTTTCCTGAGAGACTTGACGTGCAACCATACATGTCCCAGCAGAGTGAGGAACTGCTTATGTATGACCTTTATGCTATGCTGGTTCATGCTGAGTTGAGCAGTCACAGTGGACATTATTTCTCTTACATAAAAGCTGGGAATGGCCAGTGATATAAAATGGATTATGCTAAGGTGACCACCTGTGATGTTTCATCTGTGTTGATCAGCATGACCATGTCCTCTGTTATATACAGAAAAGCAGTGATGATAACAGACACAGTGATGATGTGGGAACAGGCAGGGACCTACAGAACCCAAGGCAGGAGAAAAGGAGAGAAGAGCACACCAACTAGATATGAAAAAGTATACTCTCCTCTGAAATTCTTAGAGCCACAGCCAGATGTGGAAAGTGCAGCATCGAAAGAAACTTCCTTCATCCAGTGGGAATTCTTCCAGGAACAAAACCGGCCAAACTCTGAGGTCAACTTCAGGAAAACAGAGTTCACATAGGATCCCAATCTAGTCATGATTCACCCATCAAAACACAGAGGTGAAATGAGAGAAAGTCATTCTGATAAGGAAAAATCCTTACTCCATTTTTTTTTGCCAGAATACAACTGGTCGGATGTCCAGAAATAGTGACCAACACCCTTGTGAGGACACTCGGGCCAGATCTAACAAGAGAAGGAACACGCCAGCGAAGCAAGGAAAGAAGTGTGTTTTGGTGCTCTCATAACGTCATTGACTTTTTAAATTTGGTGCTGGTCCTGGCTCTGGAACTTTGGAGTTTGGCACTTTCCTGAGATTTTATCCTCAAGACTAGGGACATATGACTTGAGCCACAGATCCACTTCTGATGTTTAATTGGAGATAAGAATCTCATGAACTTCTTTGCCCCTGGTGGCTTCAAAGGGCAGTCCTCAGATCCCAACCTCCTGTGTAGCTTGGGTGAAAAGCCTGAGACACTGGGATCTTGATAGGATCTCAATTTACAAAGTTAGCTTGTCCCATATTGAAGGGTAGAAAAACTACCAGGTGGTAATGCAAGGGATAATAAATAAATGTGAATAGGATTATATCAATTACATATATCTGTAAGAACAATAGATAAAACATAAAAGTAAATGTATAAATGTAAAAAAATTGTAATTAGGTAGAAACAACCATGTTCATGTGGACAAATCAGCATTGTAGCTGCTCTAAACCTCTTCAAAATTGTGCATGTTGAATTAGAGGGGAGAATTCTGTGTCATCAGCAGTACAGGTGCAATTCTATGGTGGCGGTGTACCAGAAGCTTTGAAAGTGATACGGGTCCCTCTGGAACCCTGAAAATGCTCGTGATGCAGCACAAGACTCTGCTGACCTCTTCTGTCTGAACTGTTCTGTGGCATGCATGATTTGGCTAACCTCCATGGATGTCAACTCTATGATATTACTGTAAGTCGGTCTCTGGAGTTTCTTGAGAAGAACCGTCTCCCTTTGCAGGATTGGCAGGGGTGGATAATATACAAAGCAGACATCATGGATTGAAAGTATTCTGCTGAGTTGACACCTGACATGTTGGATGTTTCAACTGCATTGTATTGATTTTTATGAATCAGTTAATCGGATTCTTTATACCATATGGTGTTACTAGTCTGTGAAATTCATGACCATTGACTCTCTTGTGTATAACTTATGGTATATTTTGAACTTTGGTATAAATTGTTCATCTTTTTATGTTTTTAATAGGGATTCCTCCTCATTCTCAAGAGTGGGAAAATGTCCCGGCACTTGGTAACTTGAAGTCCTATGTTGCCATGTCTCATGTCCTATTTTCCTATACAGAGTTGATAAGAAATTATACATAACTTATTTTTCTTTTTATTTATTGCTGGTTGCAGAGCTTGAACTCTGGGCCTGGGCACTGTCCCTGAGCTTTTTGCTCAAGGCTAGCTCTCTACAACTTTGAGCCATAGTACCACTTTCAGTTTTTGAGTGGTTAATTGGATATAAGAATCTCACAGGGACTTTTCTGCCCAGGCTGGCTTTGAACTCTCAGCCTCCTAAGTAACCAAGATTACAAGCAATAGCCACAGGGGCCCAGCTATATGTAATTTAAACTACAGTTTTCTTCAAGTGTTTCATCCAACACTGAATTGTTTTCTTCCAAAGTTTCTAATAAATATGTAATGTATTCAATTTGGAAAAAATAAATTAAAAAAACAAAAATAAATAAAAGTTCATGGTCAACTTACTTACTCATTCTTGCCCATTCTAGCCCACCCCTACCATATCGCTTTGCCTCTCCCTTTAGAATAAAAGCACAAAAACTGTGTTACGGGGTTTTTGTTGTTGTTGTTGTTTACTTCCAGTGGCTAGAGATGCCTGACATGTGGCAGATGGTCAACCATTTGTTGAATTTAATTCAAATGAAATGCCCTTCAGTCACAAACCTTCTAATGATGTTACCAGTTCACCAGACAGGCAAAATTCTTCCTATCAAGAGAACACTGGGCTGTAAGGGTAGAAAGGCCCACACAAAAGACCAGCACATGGCAAAGAAAGGCTGTGCCTATTCCCATACCCTCCCCCATAGAGCATATTTTCCCCATCCACCAGCTGGGGACAGTGAACACGAGGCTTTCCTGTGGGATATTTATCTCAAACATGCCAGAGCTCATGTATGGCCACCTGCTTTAGGAACTGAAGGATTTTTTTTCTCCTCTTATTTTTAGGTATTTATCTTCTCATTCATTTTGCTTCTCCATGGCTCCATGCTCTTTTTTTTAAATCTGGTTTCAGATTAAATTTACCACACTGATTTCTAGCAGTTATCACTAATGTGTATTCATCAAAGAGAGCATGCTCAGGTATCAAGGCCAAGTGAAGAACCATCCTTAAGAGGAAAGGGCCTCAAAGGAGTTATTGGTCTAGAGCCAACTCTCTCTACAATAATAGGGAAAACTCATAGGCGCAGGGTTCTGTGGGTCTTACCACAGACGGCAGAGCAATCTTGAACCCCCTAGCATACTTTGGGAAATCCCAACATCAAAATCAAAACAACAACAAACCCCAAATTATTCCTGGGACCATGAATATGACATACACAAATTCTTCATATGTTCTAACATTAAGTTGGTTAATGACAAAGCCCAAGAAGAATGAATTACCATTCCCCACCTTCAAAAGGCTGAAGGAGACTAGGGATCTTAATAAAATGGTCCTCAAACCAGCAATATCCTATGGAAACTTAGAAGAAATGCAAACAATCAGGCTCTAGCCTAAACCAATAAATCAGAAATTTTGGGTAAGGTCAGAAGTCTTCATTGTGGCAAGCTCTCCTATAATTCACAGACATGATAATAGTAGAAAGTCAGAGACAACTGTCAAAGTTCAAAATGGATCAGAACATGTATGTATAACCCATGTCACAAGGCAGGATGAAAGCAGGTACATGCTCTGGGTAAGCTCCAGGTCAGGTCTGGAAAGGGTGACTTTCCATGTTTTCTCTTTTTTAAATAAAATTATTTTATTGTAAGGATGCTGTACAGAGGGGTGATAGTTACATGAGTAAGGCAATGAGTACATTTCTTGTTGAGCATTGTTACTCTCTCCTTTGCTGTTTTCCCACTATCCCTTCTCTCCTCCACCTCTGTCACTTCCCCCCAAGTTGTAAAGTTCATTTCCAATATACTGTCTTGTGGGTATCATTATTGCAATGGGTCATCCTATGTCCTTGTTTCAGCTTTTTGTTACTTCCCTTCCCCTCCCCAAATTAGACAAATTTTTTGGGGGGTCCGGTCGTGGGGCCTGAATTCTGGGCCTGGGCACTGTCCCTCAGCTCTTCAGCTCAAGGCTAGTGCTCTACCACTTGAGCCACAGCGCCTCTTCTGGCTTTTTTCTTTTTGCTTATGTGGTGCTGAGGAATCGAACCCAGGGTCTCAGGCATGCAAGGCAAGCGCTCTACCACTGAGCCACCTTCCCAGCCCCCTAAATTAGACAAATGTATACAAGAATAGGGTACCAAAATCAAGTACAGTGACAACAGGGGATATGCCATAGGGGGAAGAACATACAAAGGAACAAAATAATCACATAGTGCATTAAAAACAACAACAAAGAAAGACCTCTTGTGTCCCTATCTTGGGGTTCATTTCACTTAGCATCATCTTATATGGTCATATGTACATAGCTTTTGAGCTTTGGGCCACCAAAGTGAGAGTGCAGAGTGTACTGAGAAGAGGGCACTATTCTTTCATGTTTCATTTTAGCTGGGTATGATCCAGTGAGAATTGTGCAATTGGAAGAGAACCTGATGACCCCAATTGACTTCTGATGAGCCTGAGGAACAGAAAAAGCAGTTCTAACCTCTGACCTCTGCTATCTCTTTGGAGACAAACAGCAGGAATTTTTTTGCTTCTGCTCCCAAATTCTTTTTCCATTAAAGGGAGACTAGATAATTGAAAGCAACTCTTCTGCTAAAGACAACTTTTAAGTCAGATGAAATATACAAACATGTTACCATAGAAGGATCAAATAGTGAACAAGAGAGTGAGGAATTACTTGGCAATGATCTAATCAAAAGTAGATATTCAGAAAAGTAGGACCTACATCTGTGCCTGCTTTTGCCCTGAAAAGGCAGATAAAAGACAGAGAAGTACTGTCAACATTTTTTGAGACTAGTGAGGGGAAGGCTGAGCATAGACTCTGATAAAAGGAGGTTTCATGAGCCACCTGGTGTTTGGAATGGTTTCCCTGAGGGCTGCATTCTAGAAATAAATGCAGTTAAACTTACTCTCACATGCATCCTGTTTGCAAGTCATTTGGGTGACCAAAACCCTCAGGTCCTGCAATGAGGCACACATTATCCCAGATTCCAACACCAAATACCTCCAGGTTCCTGGTAGAGGCCAAAGAAAATCTCTTCCGGGGATAAAGCTAGGCCACAAGTTATTTCAACAAGTAATTTCTTTCAAATGCAATATGCAATACACAACAAAATATCATTAGGCCTCAAAAAAACATAAACATGACATGAACAACAACCAGCACAAATGATAGTAGGATAACACACATTCACAGAGAGTCTAGATCATAACATTCCCAGACCAGATTCAGAAACTATTCAGATTAATGTTTTCAAAGAGATCAAAACAAAACTAAGCAACTTCAATAGGGAATGGGAGAAGATAGAAAGTGGCATTGTGGATTTGCAAATGAAACAAATTGAAATTCAGGGTCACCAAGGCACGCTATACTGGCAAAGCAGAGAAAGTTGGAGACAAAGTTGGTAGATGAGAAGATGTAGCTGAAGAAACAGAATGAAGCACAGTGAGTCAAGGCAATGAAGTGGATCTGAGCTGTCAAGGATACTGGAACTGTCAGAGACCCAGAAAGGAGGAGATAGAGAAGACACAGAAGCTGATTTCCTCCGGTGACTTCTCTTTTAAGTCTCATAAAGTGATTGCTTTCAAGGAATTCTCAGAAGTGACTTTATACTCTACAACTCAGTGAGAGACACTGTGCTTCACGTGGGCTAGAAAAAGACACATTCATTTCACACAAACACTTTTTCAATCAATGACATTTAATACTTTGAATATATAAATCATTCTTTCATGCTAATTCCAAATCAAATTCAAAACTAGTAGGGGTTTGTTTCTTGTCAGTCATGGGGCTTGAACTCGGGGTCTTGACTCTGTCCCTGAGCTCTTTTTGCTCAAGGCTAGTGTTCTACCACTTTGAGCCCCAGAGCTACTTCTGGTTTTCTGGTGGTTAATTGGAGATAAGAGTCTCACAGACGTTCCTACCCAGGCTGGCTTTGAACCATGATCCTCAGATCTGAGCCTTCTGAATAGTTAGGATTACAGGCATGAACCACCTGCACTTGGCAACAATTTTGATGTTATATTATCAAAAAATAATCACATGGCTCAGTGCCAGTGGCTCATACCTGTAATCCTAGCTACTCAGGAAGTTGAGCTCTAAGGATCACAGTTCAAAGCCAGCCCAGGCAGAAATGTCTATGAAACTCTTATCTCCAATTAACCATCAAAAAAGCTGGGAGTATAGTTGTGGCTCACGTGGTAGAGTGCTAGCCTTGAGCAAAGTAACTCAGGGAGAGTGCCCAGGCCCTGAGTTCATATCCTAGGATCTGCACACACACACACACACAAATAATGGTATTTATATAGTAAGTCTAAGCAACTCTAGACAACTTGGGGAACGAACTTCGTTTGAATGGGCAGCATCAACTTACTGAGGATCTTTAAAGCACCTTGGGGAAAAAATGAAGAACCAGCAGCACTATCTGTGCACAGCCCCCACAATTATGCATGCAGGATGCAGGACTGCACCATATTCTGAGATGGCCTTCGGCAGAAGAAGGAAGAGTAAAGAACTGTGGTGTACATGGGACAGAGAATAGCTTATAGCTGGTCTTGTGATTCACCTCAATTCACCAAGAAACATAGTTTGATCATTGCTCAGTTGGAACTTTAAGGAATGAAGCAATCAGACAGCAATTCATAAAGAGCAAAGAGCCCTAAGTACATCTTTGGTGGGGGCAAAGGCCATAGTAAAGCAAGTACCCATCAGCATTTGCATTGGACATCTAACCCTGGAAACAGCGAGTACTTAACATTCCCTCTACTTCTTTATAATTCATGATGAAGGCCAGCAATACAAACCGAAGACACCTAGGAATCACCATAGACAAATGAGATCCTTCTGAACACTGTTACTCTACCTTACTCAGGATATCGTATTGACTCTATAGGTGTATAGAGATAAAGATCTGTTGTTCAGCTGAGACACTTTTCCCTAAAGAATTGAGTGGATATTGAAACATAGACTTACTGCAAAGCCTCTACTTGGTGCTCAAAACACTGTGAAAGAAAACTCCTTAGCAAGACACAAGCCAGTAGAAACTAGAATTCACCCTGCAAAGAGAGATTTCTTACCCATTTTAACTTGTTGTTGTATTATAGGAAAACTCCAATGCAAACATAAGGCTAAGGTTGCCTGTTTATGGTACATGCTATAGAATTCAGCTTGGCCAATGATTTGATAGAATGATCTCACTAAATGCTTTAAAACATGTCACGCCAGGTGCCAGTGGCTCATGCCTATAATCCTAGCTACTCAGGGGCTGAGATCTGAGGATTGCGGTTCAATTAACAACCAGAAAACCAGAAGTGGCACTGTGGCTCAAGAGGTAGAGAGCTAGCCTTGAGCTAAAGAGCTGAGGGACAGCACCCAGGCCCAGAGTTCAAGCTCCACGAACAACAAAAAAAAAGTCACTAATATGTCCTGCCTTTAGAACATACCTAAACTATCACCAGAAATAAGATACCACATACAAATTATAATGGAGAATGACTCTCGGGAGAGGAATACAAAGGCACAATGCCCATGTGCATCTGATCATACAAAATAATATTTATCAAAATGAACTCCAGGAAATGGAAAAAAGAGGGTTTTGTTTTCTTTGTTACTGTTTTTCTTTTCTTTGTGTCATATTTGTTCATTTATCCATCTTTGGGAGGAGAAATGGTGGGACAAAGGGTGAACAAATTTAGCAGTGGTACTCACTGGACACTATGTTGAAATGAACTATACAACTTGTAGGTGGGGACAAGAGGGAAAAACTACAAGAGAGAGAAGGGGTGAAGTTGTCCAAAAAGAAATGTACTCTTTCATTTTTTTTATTTTTTTGTCAGTTGTAGGGCCTGAACTCTGGGCCTGGGTGCTGTCCCTCAGCTCTTCAGCTCAAGGCTAGCGCTCTACCACTTAAGCCACAGTGCCACTTCGGGCTTTTTTTGTTTATGTGGTGCTGAGGAATCAAACCCAGGGCCTTATGCATGCAAGGCAAATGCTCTACCACTGAGCCACCTTCCCAGCCAAGAAACATACTCTTTACCTGACTCATGTAATAGTAACAGAAATATATAACCTTTATAGTAACAATAAAAAATTAATGTAAAAAAATGAAAAAAGTATGTTTTTAGTCTGAAAGACAATTTGGGGTTTCTAAACCAAAGGTATGTGGATTAAATTAGTCCTTGTTGCTTTTAGTTTTGATAAAAACAATTTATTTTAGAGCTAAACATCCTTCTACCATACTGTGGATCTAAAATTTTTGTATGTTTTCACTAGAAAGAGAAACTAACCAGAAATAAAGTAAGATAAACAGAATGGCTTGATAGAATCTCCTTCTCCAAGCAAAACTACAGGCAACCCACAGAGAAACAAAAAAAGGCAAAAGGCCTGAAATGTTTGCCGTTCCGACCACTTTGTCTCACCTAAATGAGTACTTGTAAGAAAAGCCCTGCTGTCTAAAGAGACAGCACAGGACGAGTGGCTAACCGTCTCTGTTCGGCTTCCTGGTTCCGGCACTATCTCAGTGACATAGGGCTCTCACAAAAGGAGCTGCTTGCAACTTGGGGCTGGTCACTTTGGGGGTCACACTTCAGTGAAGCAATGTCCTGGTCTAAGAGGTACAGGTACTACCCATTAGTCTTCACATTTCTATGAGTTGGCACTGTGATGACAGACATCTGTAAGTAAAAAGGCCAAAGCACAAAGAGTAGATACTCTGTCCCAGGGACGCAGTAAGAGCTGAGACTGGAGGCCTCCAGATCAGTGCTGCCCAAAGGGTAGTTCATATCCCCCCTTCAGAGGAGACCTGTTTCTCATAGAACTACTTTGTATAGAAATTGAGTTTTCTTAAACTTGTGATAGCAATTCGACAGTGATAATCAAAAATCAAATCAGGAAGCCAGGCACTGTGGCTCACACCTGTAAGGAGATGCCATTTGAAGCCAGCCTGGGCAGGAAAGTCCATGATACTCTTATCTGCAATTAATCACAGAAAAAAACATAAGTGGTGTTGTGCCTCAAATGGTAAGGTGCTAGTCTTGAGCAAAAAGGAGCTCAGGGACAGAACCTAAGCCCAGAGTTCAAGTCCCAGTACTGGCACAAGAAATAAACAAATAAAAACAGTCTTTTTTTTTGGGGGGGTGGTCCGGTTGTGAGGCCTGAACTCTGGGCCTGGGCGCTGTCCCTCAACTCTTTAGCTCAAGGCTAGCGCTCTACCACTTGAGCCACAGCGTCACTTCTGGCTTTTTTCTTTTTGCTTATGTGGTGCTGAGGAATCAAACCCAGGGCCTCAGGCATGCAAGGTAAGCGCTCTACCACTGAGCCACCTTCCCAGCCCCTCAGTCTTTTTTTTTTTCTTTGTTGTTTATGGGACTTGAACTCTGGGCCTGGGCACTGTCCCTCAGCTCTATAGCTCAAGGCTAGCTCTACCACTTAAGCCACAGTGCCACTTCCAGTTTTCTGAGTGGTTTATGGGAGATAAGAGTCTCACAGACTTTCCTGCCCGGGCTGACTTTGAACCGCAATCCTCAGATCTCAGCCTCCTGAGTAGCTAGGAGGCGTGAGCCACTGGCGCCTGGCTAAAATCAGTTTTAAAGTAGGGCTTGTATTACACTTTTTCATTTTGGCTTTCACAAAGACAAAATTCCATTTTTTGCATATGTAACACTTTGTGGCTCATTAGGAATTTTTAATTGTTCTTTCACCACAGAGACTGTGATATACCCTGATCCTGAAGCTCAAGACCCCCTAAGTCCAATGTTGATGAAAATAACTCTAATCTCACATCTGTCTTCAGTAAGACACACGGCCAGTGGTGTAGCATATGTCCTGTGAATGAAGGAGCCACTTGCCCCACTGGGAAGATCAAGGGGCTGAGCAAAGGTGGTACAACACAGAACACGAGCCATCTGGTTCTTTTTGACATCCAGAGTTTTCCCTTGTGGTAGGGATGGAAAGTTAGCAACAAACTTGGCTTCTGCTTCTTGCAGAGGCTTCGCTAGAATATTAAGTGACCATGAGCAAGTTCATCTAATAACTCCTCTTCCCCCCAGCCAAGGAAGAGACCATGAGAGGACAGATTGCCACGTTCCTCAGGACCCACAGAGCCAACTTCGTATACCTCCAGACTCTGTGCATGCCTTCGTCTGGTCCCCAAATGCCCTTCCAATAAGTCTTGTTTATCTCCTCTTGTAACACAGTATACAAATGCACCAATCCCTCAACATGTAGAAAAGGACTTTCAACATATGAGGCAGAAAAGCCTTAATTTGAGGCCCAAATCAGGATAAGAAAGAATCCTGGCCTGCAGGAAGGGAGGAGTGAAACAACACAAGGGCACACTAGAGTCAGCATTTTTCACGCTCACTCTGCTGTGTTTTCTTAGAAAGCCAATCCCAAACAAACCTCCTTGAAGCCTGTGTATCTCTGAAGCCACAGTCTACCACAAAACCTTACATCTGCAGAAGAAGTAAACAATCATAATAGGAGAAGGCTTCAACTGAGCTTCTTAAAACCACTGGGCACATTTTTAGTGGATTATATGAGTGCTGAGTAAAGGCGTTGGCTGACTAGAGAACAGAAGATATGGTTGCTATGGTTCAGAGAAAGTGAGAGAGAGAAATAAAAAAACCAGAAAGATTGTGCATGATGTTCAATCTGAACATCAACCTAGTCAATGGCTACCTTTAATAATAGTAAAGAGAGAGGTTCCTCAAAAGACTCCACATAGAGCTCCCCTATGACCCAGCAATCCCACTTTTGGGCATTTACCCAAATGTTCACAAACAAGATCACACTAAAGCTACCAGCACAACTATGTTTATTGCAGCCTTATTTACCATAGCTAAGATATGAAACCAACCCAGATGCCCCTCAGTAGATGAATGGATCAAGAACATGTGGTATATA
>NW_012267257.1:40808-49667 GCF_000151885.1 Dipodomys ordii
AAGCAAAAAGAAAAAAGCCGGAAGTGGCACTGTGGCCCAAGTGGTAGAGCACTAGCCTTGAGCTGAAGAGCTGAGGGACAGCACCCAGGCCCAGAGCTCAGGCCCCACCACCGGACCCAAAAAAAAAAAAAAAAGAGAGAGAAGAGCTCCCATCCCGCCTACTTTATGAAGTAGTGACAGTACTGCAGCAATGATTAAGTTGAACAAATTCTTATAATGTGTAAAGTACTTTTGCACACATGAACTCAATCCTAATCTTCATCCAGGGAAATAAACAGTGAGCTTTTATAATCTCCTTTGAAAAGTAAGGAAACAAGGTACCTCACTAATCCTCTTCATGAATATCATCCTGCTGGTAGGTGGGAAGAGTTCTGGTTCTCTTTCCAGAACACTTAAAAAACCAGCCAGTTAATTCAATTTCACTTATTTCTCATTTCATGTGTCCTAGGAGGTCCATTTTATCTAACACAATTGAGTCACCAAAATTTGTAAGTATTGATATCCAGGTAACCGTTTTTTTTCTTTTCTTTTTTAGGTCTGACTCTAGGACTCCAACTCAGAACCTGATATTTAATATTCATTGGCTAGCACTCTACCACCTGAGTCATGCCTCCAACCCTCTTTGCTCTTTATAGCCTAGGTTTCTATTACTCTACTGAGTGAAACATATTTAAATGTGTGTGCATTTGTTATAACCTACATAATCTTCTTGAAAGTTTTTAACTGTATCAGATTTCCAGATGTACTGACAAAGGCCTTTACTTCAATATAATTTCCATAAAATTTTGATGAATACATGAATAGGTGAAGGTCAAAGAGAATATTATCCATGGCTAGCCTGGTTTTTCATGTCCTATGGAGCAAACCAGAACAACTTGGGAGTGAGTGTCCTTCTGTCTGACTCTAACACCCAAATACATGTTAGGGACCCACATTGCCAGCCAGCATTGCCGTTCTGTTCACTCTCCAGCAGTAAAATAAACAAACAGGGCCAGTATGATTCTGTAAACGATGGAACCTCCTAGAGATCTACTCCCTTCAAATCAAACTCAGAGGAATAGTGTTTACTAGAAGCCACTATCTACATCAACTTCTTTGATAAATGAAGAAATAGAGGTTGTATGACCTGTGGAAGCCACATACTCCTGGGAAAATGACCCAATAGTCTAGGCTTTGGTAGCACCCTCATAAGAGGCCCATACAAGAAAACATCATCTGGCACCAAGACCACAAGAGTTCAGGAGCAGGGGCTGGGAAGGTGGCTCAGTGGTAGAGCACTTGCCTTGCATGTATGAGGCCCTGGGTTCGATTCCTCAGCACCACATAAGCAGAAAAAGCCAGAAGTGGCGCTGTGGCCCACGTGGTAGAGCGCTAGCCTTGAGCCGAAGAGCTGAGAGACAGCACCCAGACCCAGAGTTCAAGCCCCATGATGGACCAAAAAAAAAATGAGTTCAGAAGGAAAAGCTTCACTCTGCCAATAACAACTGTATTTGGCCATCTTATACAACCAAAATGCAACACATCTGCTTTTTGCCCCAAAGCCAGGTGAATGTGGGAAGTTTTAGTTAAGAAGATGTCCTAGGTGATCATTCCCAGAGTTGTCAGAGAAGACAGATGGGTGGACTAGAATATAACACATGGCAAAATACCATTTAACCTTTTCCCATACAGAATCTCCCTTGGGATGTGGGAATGGTCACCTAAATCAGGCTCTATCCCTGGGATTAGGAGGAGGCTCTTGGTAGCCTCCACATTAACTGAAAGACCCAAAGAATGGAGAAATCTGGCTTCTCATCCCTCAAGATTCATGAAACCAGCTGTTCGAACTGCCTCTCCCCAGAAGGGATAGCATGTCCTTGAGAAGAAAGTAGTGTTTGTGAAAGTACTAGGAACGTCCCCTCGGGGTCCCAGCATTTGGACAGATGCCACATATAGATGGTGAAAGTCCTTCATGAGAATGAATATATGGGGATATCCGGGGAGTGTAGAGGAAAGCATTGAAAAATAAGGAGAGCAGAAGAATGTGAACTTCCTGGCAGAATTAGTTCCACATTATAGCAGCCCTTTTGAGATAATGTTTCACATATCACATTTGCAGAACCATTTTTTTCTTTGAATTTTGTTGTGTGCAAAACTGCCTTTGAATGGTGTGTTGCTGCCCTCTGGTGCTCTTTTTTTAAAGAGCTTAACGAATCCTTATTGACATCTTCCATCCTTTCCCTCCCAAGTCTTTTGACTGTCACTGCAATAGCCAAATGAATTACAAAGTAGTTACAAAGTATGTTCAATTAAATACCTGGGTATCTTTACCAGCATGTAATACCACATAGTAAAGTGAGTACAGATAACAATAATGTACCACGTATTTTTTTTAAAAGCTAGGAGAAGTTTGAATATTTTTACCACAAAGAAATGTTTAAAGAGATAGATTCACTTGCCTTCATTTGTGCATTACTGGCTTAAAATTTATTGTTTGTTCACTAGACATTATATTGAAAATGAACTATACAACTTGTTTGTGGAGTTAGGAGGGAAAACAGAGAAAGCAAGAGAAGGGGTGACATTGTCCAAATAGAAATGTGCTCATTATCTGATTTGTGTAACTGTAACCTTCTGTACATAACCTTTACAGTAACAGTAAAAAATAAAAAAAATAAGCTGGGCATCTAAAACAGGCTGGTTTATGATACAGAGCCCTGGGTCTGAGCCCTACAACATCTTGAGATATAAAACTAGGATAATTGTATTTTTTAAGTTACCTACACTTTTGTGTATGGAACTAGTGTATATGCAAAAGACTGGTAGGTATAGAACAGATCAAAGAGAAGGGATTTTTTTGTGGGGGAGGTAGTACTGGGGTTTGAATTTAAGGGTTCACACATGTTAGGTAGGCATTCTGCCACTGGAGCCACATTCCCAGCCCTTTTTGCTTGAGAGAGAGAGAGAGAGTTGGTCCTAAGGTTTGAACTCAGGGCCTAGGTGTTGTCTCTGAGCATTTTTTGCCCAAGTCCAATGTTCTAGCAAGGCACCAGTGGCTCATGCCTATAATCCTAGGTAGTCAGAAAGCTCAGATCTGAGGACTGTGGCTCAAAACCAGCCTGGGCAGGAAAGTCAGTCCATGACCCTCTTTTCTCCAATTAACTATTGCACAACAACAACAAGCTAGAAGTGTAGCTGTGGCTCAAGGGGTAGAGTGCTAGTCTTGATCACAAAAACTCAGGGCTAGCACCCAGGCCCTGTGTTCAAGCCCCAGGACTGGCCCAAGCATGCACACACACCCAAACACACACACACAACCAAAAGAGTAGCATTCTACCATTTGCACCACAGTGCCACTTCCGGTTTGAGGGGTAGTTAATTGGAGATTGAGTCTTATGAGCTTTCCTGCCTGCGCTGGCTTTGAGCATTGATCCTCTGATCTCAGCCTCCTAGGTAGCTAGGATTGTAGATGTGAGCTATGAAAACCTGGCTTTAGTTATTTTTGTAAGTAGGGTCTTGTTTTATATCTGGCTGGGCCTGGGGGTATGTTCCTCCTGCTTTAGATCTTCTGCACAACTGAAATGACAAGCACACACCATTTCATCAAGATGGGTCTCAGTAACTTTTTTGCCATGAACTGGCCATGAACAATGATCCTCCCAATCTCTACCTTCCAAGTAGCTAAGGTTACAAAGCATGCACCATTGAGCACAATGAAGGTATATTTTTAAGCTACATTTTGATGGTAGAGAAGGTCAAGAAAGGAAGTGGAAGTGCAACTCACAAGCCTTGAATGAGAAGAGCAAGAAAGCTCAGTAGAACTTGAGATTCAGCCTAAGGCTAAGCAGGGCTCATGGTGGATAATACTTTGATTTAGAAGAAACATTCAGTGAAACAAGGATGTTTCAGAAATGCTAAGAAAAAGAGCTCAAAGCCAAGGCCACTTACCTGTCCCAAAACCAGAACTTTCAATCAGTCTCATGCTCTTTGATCTTCTTTTCCACGGCCAATCCTGTTCTTCACCCTTTTCCCTGAAACTTGACTGTTCTATATCTTTCGTTTCTACTATAATTCTGGTATTAAGGCAAGCATGAAATCAAAGAGAAATATTTCTTTTACAAAAAAAAAAAAACTTAGGTACTAAGTTGTTTCTAGTGCTCAGGCAAATGTTTTACATGGATCAGAAACTATCAGACTCCTCATTCAGTAAACCTTTGAACAGTATGTGGGTCAAAGATGCCTGGTTAAATATGGCCAACTGCTTTCCAGTCCTGGGACTTGAACTCAGGGCCTGGGCACTGTCCTTGAGCTTCTTTTGCTCAAGGCTAGTGCTCTATCACTTGAGCCACAGCACCACTTCTGGCTTTCTCTGTGTATGTGGTTCTGAGGAGTGGAACTCAGGGCTACATGCATGAAAGGCAGGCACTCTACCACTGAGCCACCTTCCCAGCCCCTCCAATACGTTTTAAATATATACCCAGTTATTGTATTATTTAAAAGATACTTTTTTCTCAAGGCAAAGGAGCAATTTTAAATGGTCATTTCTTAGAATTATATAGAAAATCAGTGGAGGGAGGTAATCTTTTGTGTCATTTTATACTTTGTGTATATATAAGCTTTTCTGTATAAAATTTTGGTATCATCTTAACAATCTACCTGTAATTCTTTTTTTGGGGGGCAGTGGGAGGGTCCGGTTGTGGGGCCTGAACTCTGGGCCTGGGCGCTGTCCCTCAGCTCTTCAGCTCAAGGCTAGCGCTACCACTTGAGCCACAGTGCCACTTCCAGCTTTTTTCTTTTTGCTTATGTGGTGCTGAGGAATCGAACCCAGGGCCTCAGGCATGCAAGGCAAGCGCTCTACCACCTTCCCAGCCCTACCTGTAATTCTATATGTAAATTAACTTCAGAAAATGAAAGGTATGGTGTTTCTTGGATGTCCAGGGTAAACTTTATTCCATGTGCTGCATCATTAGATGAAACATGAAGAGCCCTTTAGCTCCCTCTGCTGGTCAGTAATATATTTGTGAACTAATATTAAGAGTGTTCTGGTGTTCGGCTAAGAACTTCAATCTAACAAGTTCATTAATGGAGTAGTGTCATTTCTGTATATCCCCATTTAGCTCTCTTGATATGTTCTACATACTAGCCATGACAGAGCGAATCATTTCAAAGACTTTTTCCCTCAGCTAATATGTCCATATAGCTCAGAGATGCTTTCCTCTAATGCTAAAACTGTAAATAGAACCGTAAATTTTCCTTGCTTGTCAGGCAAGTTCTACATGGATAAAAGCTTCTCTTGAAGCCCCAAGACCTAAAATAAAAGCTTTTCTCTGAGGATGTCCCCTCCCCCCTCGTTGCTAGCAGCTATCTTTTCTATTTACTGCCAGTGGGAGAGAATCAAGACAGTTTAAAATGCATCTGGTATCTCCCATAAATATGGAGGGCATAGGGAATTCCCAGACACTTTTATGTTTTGTTTTTTATTCAAAAGCTAGATAATATTTTTATCTTATTTGGTCAGGCCTTATATATTCCTACAATCCCACCCCCTATCCCATCCAACCTCTGAAGAAGTAATTATTCTATGCTCAAAGATGCATAGGTTACATTCCTTCACTGATTCACATATATTATAATTTTTTTCAAAACTAAAATCATGCCATTCTTCATTTTCTAAAATTTACTTTTTCCAATTAATATTTCAAAAGTATCTCCTCAAATAGCATATATAGTTAATTTTAATAGTTTTAAATAATCATGGCATGAATATATCAAAATTTATTCAAAAAATCTCTATGAACATTTCTGATGTTTTTATGATTTTTGCTAGCATAATGTGTATATATGATATACATATGTATATGATGATGAAAATACATCTGTATATCCAGAAACATGTTTATATGAGTTATCAAAAAAATGAAAGCTATTTCTACATACTGGAATCTCCCCTCCCTGGAATGCAGGATGAAAGGACAAAGGAATTTATGGGTTTATTAGACAATGAAATCTATATCTCCAGGGCTGGGAATGTGGCTCAATGGTACAATGCTTGCCTAAAATGCATGAAGCCATGGGTTCGATTCCTCAGTACCACATAAACAGAAAAAGCTGGAAGTGGCACTGTGGCTCAAGTGGTAGAGTGCTAGCCCTGAACAAAAGAAGCTCAGGGACAGTGCCTAAGCCCTGAGTTCAAGCCCCAGGACTGGCAAAAAAAAAAGACAAAGACTCACATCCTCATCAACACTGCATGAGGGTGCAGATTTCTCCCACTCTCAGCAGCTTTGGATGCTGTCATCTATTAGCAAATACAGGCTTTGCAAGAGGTCTAAGAATGACCGTTCATTATAACCTCCTTGTTTGATAGGCAAGAAATAAAATACTAAATACTCTTAAACATATCCAAATCATGCAACTATTCAAATACACTGACTAGAAACTAGGCCAAATTCCTCCAACCTGGCATCTGTTTCCTCTACCTGGTAAGAGCTCCCTGGTTTGGGAGCATGATAGACAAAATGACCTCCCAAAACAGTTGTCTGGTTCAGACATGTGTAACGTCCAAATTGCTGTGTCAATATCAGACTCTAGGACTCCAGCAGATCCCAGATCATTTGGGCAACCTGCTTTACAGCTGCGTTAATATTCACTCAAGCCTGGCTGCAAGTCATTGTGGAACCTATCAGATGATCTCCAAGCTTGACAATGGAATCCTCTCTCCCTAACCAAAGTGATTCCATCTTAGAACCGCCAGTTTCACACCAGTGTAACTCAAAATGATCCTAAGAATCTCCTCTCACTGAGGAGGGAGAAGGAGACACAGCAAGGACAAAAACAAAGTTTGGGAGTAATATGATTGCTGGCTTTGAAACTAGAAGATGGTTGTGAGCCCAGAAATGCAGGTGGCCTCTACAAGACAGGAGAGCAGTCTTCTCTCCCCAATCTCTCAAAGGAACCAACGCTTTTTCGCCCAGTGAAACCCACTCAGATTTCTGATCCATAGAACTATAAGATTAATAAATCTGCATTGTTTTAAGACAATTTACAGTAAACTGTTAGAGCAGCAATAAGCAACTAACATGGAGGCTGGGGGAGACATTGATCACATGCTATAGTGCTTGCCTAACAAGCAAACCGCAGTATTGCAGAGAAAGAAAAGGAATTTACAAAGGAATCCAAAGCGTACAAAGCCAACTGTATCTACTATTTGGCCCCTTACAGAAAAAAAAAAAAAAAAAGTCAACCCTTGCTCTGGAGAGTTCCCTTGTTCCAGGTTAGGCCAGAGAACATCAATTTCGTTAGGATAGTTCAATCCATGGGTCCATTGAGATACCAATACATACTGCATAAAGCTTGTATAAAGTAGATGCCTTAATGCATAAATGGGGCTCAATCAAGTCCCTCCTATGAGAACATAAGATATAAAGGTGCTGAGGTATAAAGATGAAGATCTGATCCTGACCTCTGTCCACTAGAGAGATAGACATAAGCAAACACCACATCACAAGGGATTGGAAAGTTCCACATTTAAATGAGATAATATATAAAAAGACTTGGCATAGGGCCAAGCAATTAATAACTTAACTTCTTAACTTAACTTCCCACTATTGTTTTTACAATTCCCCAAATGCCTAAAGAGTCACCTAACCTGAACTGCATTTTCGTGATCTGACAAAGAGTAAGTTGAATCAGGCATACATTTATGTTAGTATGGATTTAATAAGAGGGATTTATACAATTCACCACCACTTTGTTAGGAATGTAAGTTACTAGTAACAAGATTTTCCTGCTGTCCAAGGTTAGTAAGTGACAAGAATAAAGATTCAACTGAAGTTCTGACACAAGGGGTTAGTGATCATCCCAGGCCTTTAACACTTTGACTTAAAGCAAGCTAACTCCAGCCATTTGCCAGCGTCTGATACCATTTTCTACCTCTGCCTGGCTCCAATACACTTTTCTAGTCTTCCTGCCTACTGCAACTTTGCTTGTGTTTTCTGAGCACTGGCAGCTCTTACCACTACTAGCAAACACCTCTGCACAAACTCTTCTTTCAGTCTAATCTCAGCTAGACACTTGTTTTTTGCTGATTTTAAATGCAATGTCAAAGAAAATAGACCACTTATATCATTTCAGTAAGAACAGTGAGAAGCTGCTTAAGGAGTATTATCCTTACAAGAATTGCTTAACATCGGCCATTGAACAAGACAAGTTCAAATGCCTAAAACCTCACATTTCGGAAGTGGCGCTGTGGCTCAAGTGGTAGAGTGCTCACCTTGAGCTGAAGAGCTGAGGGAAAGTGCTCAGGCCCAGAGTTCAAGGCCCATGACCGGCAAAAAAAAAAAAAAAAACTCACAGTTCTATGTGAAATACATCAATTTTTTCTCAAATTTAATGATTTAAAAAACTAGTAAGTTGTAAAGCTGGAAAACTCTTCTAAGCAATAATTTTTAAAAAATAAAACAAGAACTTGCTATCTCCACAGAGAATGTTCAGACTGGCTTTTCTAAGTTATAACACTTGCAATGCTGCCTTGTTAACTTCTCTATCTCTTCACTGATTAAAAGTCTCATGCAGGTTCCCAGAATCTTGTACAATGTCTGATAGTATATTTTCCATAAATTTTAATTTTAAAATGAATGAAAAATGTTTAAATAATTTAATTAGGCACCAGGGGATCATGCCTGTAATCCTGGCAATAAAAGAGGCTGAGACTTGAGGGATCACAGTTCAAAACCAACTCAGAAAAGTCCATGAGATTCCACCTTTAATTAGCTAGCAAAAGGCCAGGCTGGAGGCATGACTCAAAATGCAAGCAAGAAATCCAAGTAAAAGTGTAAATACAGAGTTCAAGCCATGGTACCAGCAACAATAATGGTTTTTTTT
>NW_012267257.1:50457-72970 GCF_000151885.1 Dipodomys ordii
CCCTCAGCTCTTCAGCTCAAGGCGAGTGCTCTACCACTTGAGCTACAGCGCCACTTCCGGTTTTCTGGTGGTTTATTGGAGATAGGAGTCTCACAGTCTCTCCTGCCTGGGCTGGCTTTGAACCGCGATCCTCAGATCTCAGCCTCCTGAGTAGCTAGGCTTACAGGCGTGAGCCACCAGCGCCCCGCTTGTACATGTTCTTTGTACACACAACTTTGTTTTCAAATATTTGCAATTTACTGTTAGTTGGATGTAGAGTGAAGATATGGAAGGTCAACTGTACTGGACATCAGGGAGATAGAGGAATCTGAAAGAACTCAGCACACCTACAGCATGTCATCAGATTTTCCAAATTGCTAATGATAACTGGGAGAATGAACCAACTTTTCCATAATAGCTAAGGTTCTCTGTGAATATAATCACTCTTTTGGTTGGAAGTAAATGTACCTTAAAAATTGTAAGTTAAAAATTCACTTATTTTGTAAGAGTCATAACAAAAGGAAAACTGACTGAACGCAGAAAATAAAAATACATATGCTTGCCTTTCCTAATAGAAAATGTATGTTTGCTCTCAAAAGAAATACAGTAAGCAATAAAGAAAAATGATTATAATCAAGTCAGACAAACCCTGTCGAATATACAACTCATCTCTCTCATAGGAAAAGCTAACTGCAACAATGAGAACCACTCAACTTGTCTTTGCAATGAAAGACCAAGAAATGAAGCAGTATGGAAGATTTTGTCACATGGAGAGATTTAGTGAGAAACTAGTTCATTGAATAACCATGATTTGAACTTGTATCAAAACATGGTAATAAGTATGGATGGAATCCATATAATGTAGTTTACATGTGTGCAATATGTTGAAGGGGAAGAAAAGTCTTACTTACATAACTAGAAATAGCAACCTAAATCAAAATTTTAAATCAAGATTTTAAAAAATACATGCAGTTTTTTCTAAGTTGCTTTACAATGTGTTGCCACCTGAGGGCACCAAAGCTTTAGAGATCTGTTCATACTTTCTGCTGAAATACAAAGTTTTTCAAATGCCTGAGCATTTTTATGGAACATTATTATATGCTTTCATAGACTATGAGCTCCAATAAGGATACAAAAGTAAATCAGACATAATCACTGGCCTTGAGGACAGTACGCTCTAGGCTATTCAGAAGTGTGGACAGCTCCACAGCTGCAGTGGAGAATGTCCTTTGTTTGGGGGTGAGTGTGTGTACGTATGTGCATGGGCACATGGGCATGCATGTATGTGTTGTTTGTTCAGATGCAGAAGATCAAACACAGGGCCTTTCAAACAACTAGGCAAATTCTTGACTACTAAGCTATACTACCAGCCCAAATGTCAAGTTTTGAACTAGTTACTAGCATTAGGTCTAAAAACACAATCTATCCTTTACAGTGGTGCTCTCTAAGTTGGAACCTAGACTCTAAGTTTCTGAGATCCCTTCAGAGCTGATGAAGGCAAAACTATTTTGATTAAAATACTAGTGTTTTTGCTCTTTTTAGTTGTATCATCTCATAAAAATAACATGGGAGTTTTCCAAAGGTTGAATGACATGTAATTAATGGAATACATGTTTATACATTGTACATTTTGGAAATTCTAAGGTAGTAATGATAAATTTGTGCTTTCAGAGATAGACTACAGTTCTCCATACTTTCACATATACCTACAGTGATTTCCAAAACCTCATTTATCCAATGAATTGATATTTGGAAGCTCACAAAATTTTCTTAGACCTCTGTGAAACAGTACTAAATATACTTTATCAATATTTTAAATTTCTTGAGAATTTTTAAATATTTGTCATCTAAAATATTTCATAATTTAGTGTTTTAAACTAAAATAAAAATCTTTTTCAATTCAAAAATACAGTTGGCTTAAAATGAAGACATTAGATTTTTTTTCTCAACCATTGGCTACCCCATCAACATTTAATAGATGTTGAAAGGTCATCTCCCAGGATCCCCTTCTCTTCACCATCTTTTCTTTTCCCCAGTAACCACCTGCTCCTATGAAAGTTAATCTCTAGCAAGAATAAAGTCTATCCAGGTCTGATAGGAAGATCTTCCAATTTCTTAATACAAAATGCAAACAAAAACTGTAAAAAGCATTTCTTTCCAATAATAACCCTAGGGCTGGGCACCGGTGGCTCATGCCTGTGATCCTAGCTACTCAGGAGGCTGAGATCCGATCCCAGTTCAAAGCCAACCCCAGGCAAGAATTAACCAATTAACCAGCAGAAAACCAGAAGTGGCATTGTAGCTCAAGTGGTAGACCCTTTGCCTTGAGCTGAAGAGCTGAGGAACAGAGCCTAGGCCCAAAGTTCAAGCCCCATGAGAGACCAAAAACAAACAAGCAAATCAATAATAATCTTAGATAAGCTGGACAATTTGCTACAGAAGAAAGCACAAAAAGTGTCACTGAAAATAACCTGGAATGTAATCCAATTATAAGGGCTGTCACTAGTGCATTTCTTGCTGATATAATGGCCAAGAGAAACTAGAAACCAGAAATTAAAGGCTGCTGCTGAACTACCCACAATGGTGGTAACTCAACAAGAAATGTTAATGTCCAGGATTTCTGCTCCCCAAATTCTTAGAAAACACTAATTTATCAGTTGTTATTATTGTTCTTGCTTAAATGTACTAATCTTGGGGCTTGAACTCAAAGCTGGGTGTTGTCCCTGAGCTTTTCTACTCAAAGGCTAGTGCTGTATCACTAGACCATGCCTCCAAGTTTGGCTTTTGGGTGTAAATTGATAACTCAGACTTCCCTCTCTAGGCTGACTACAAACCGTGATCCTCAGATCTCAGCATCTTGATTAGACAGAATTATAGGTGTGAGCTATTAGCACCCAGTTTGAGTATCAGTTTCTTTTTTTTTTTCTTAATAAAAGATTAATCTGAAGGCTTAGGCAGGGATCTTTCTTGCCTGGTTCAAGTATCTGAGGACAGCCTATATATAATCCATCTTCCTTGACTTGTGGCAGAATGACTTCAATCGGCCTCCATTTTCATAGAGAAGTTTTCTCTTATATCGCTCGAAAAAATGAAAACAGTTTTTTTTTCTTTTTGTTTGGGAGGGTAAGGCAGACACAGAAATGGAGGCATAAAAGGTGAACAAATGCAGCAGTGATATTAGCCATTATGTTGAAAACGAACTGTATGTTTGTGGAGATGGGAGGGGAAAAAATCTGGAAGAGAAGGAAGGGGGTGGGGAGGACTGTCCAAAAAGAAATGTGCTCCTTACCTGAGTTAGGTAACTGTAACCCCTCTGTATATCACCTTAGTAACAAAATAATGCCAGGCACAGGTGGCTCCCATCTGTAATCCTAGCTACTCAGGAGGCTGAGATCTGAGGATTGCCGTTTGAAGCCAGCTCAAAGTCCAGGAGACTCTTATCTCCAATTAACCACTCCCAGTTGGAGCTGTGGCTCAGAGAGGTAGCGCACTAGCCTTGGGTGAAAAAGCTCAAGGGGCTGGGAAGGTGGCTCAGTGGTAGAGCACTTGCCTTGCATGCCTGAGGCCCTGGGTTTGATTCCTCAGCACCACATAAGCAGAAAGAAAAAAGCCGGAAGTGGTGCTGTGGCTCAAGTGGTAGAGCGCTAGCCTTAAGCTGAAGAGCTGAAGGACAGCGCCCAGGCCCAGAGTTCAGTCCCCACGACCAGACCAAAAAAAAAAGCTCTAAGGACTTAAGTTCAAGCCCCATGACTGACAACTAAAAGAAAGGCGTGGGGGAGGGTTATTAGTCACTGGACTAGGGCTCATTTTTTTTTTTTGGCATCAGTTCTGTGGCTTGAACTTAGGATACAGGGCACTGTTTTTGAACTTCTTTTGCTTTTTTTTCAACTTGCAGTCCAGTGGTGGTGTATTAACTACCAAAGTAGCCATTCATACTTAAGACAAAAATTTGTGGAGGGAAGCTTTCCCTCTAGCACAACAAAATCCCTTGAAATTTGGTGCCTTAAGACACCAGTTAGCTTAACCTCTAAGTTTGGTAGGTTTCTGTCAAAGCAACTTCTTATGTCCTTTTTAAATTTGGATTTAAACCTCACATGGTACTTTAAGGATGGTTTCACTGGCTGGAGAAATACCTAGTATCTGGGTATCAGACCCGGTATATGGATTTCAGCTCTATGCCACCCTATATCTTTCACTTATTTCCACCCCATTAAAGAGAAAGGCAGGCCGCGTGCCAGTGGCTCATACCTGTCATCCTAGCTACTCAGGAAGCTGAGATCTGAGGATCTCAGTTCAAAGCCAGCCCACGCAGAAAAGTCCCCAGGAGACTCTTATCTCCAATAAACCGCTCAAAAAAAAACCAGAAGTGGGCTGTGGCTCAAGTGTTAAATGGTAGAGCACTAACCTCGAGCACAAAGAAGCTCAGGGGCAGAAGCCCAGGCCCTGAGTTTAAGCAGGTTGGGAGGAAAAAGGGGAGATGGGAGAGAAGGGGGGGGGGTGAGATGTGATGGTAAATGACTATAATCCCGGCACAAAGAAATGAGGGTCATGAGTTTGAGGACATGACATCCTGTCTCAAAACAAAAAGCTGAGATGTAACTCAGTGCAAAGCCCTTGCCTAACAAGTGCAATGTCTTGGGTTCACTCCCCAGTACCAAAAAAGAAAACACACAAACACACAAAGTAAAAATTAAGCTGAGCACCATCAGAGGTGGCTCATGCCTGTACCTCTAACTACTCAGGAAGCTGGGATGTGAGGATTGCAATTCACTCAGCTGGGGCAAGAAAGTCTGAGAGCCTCTTATCTCCAATTAACCACCAAAATGCCTGAAGTGAAGCTGTGGCTCATGTGTCAAGAGCACGAACCCCTAGCAAAACGCCCAGCAACAGCATCCAGGCCTGGAATTTAAACCCCAGGACCAGCTCAAATTAATTTAAAAAAATAAAAATAAATCCACTTCCAATACTAAACCTCAGACCCCCATTTGTTTCAAAGCTTTTCTCCTAGTTCTTTCCTGCTGCTGGTAGAGATGCTTCTTTCTCATGTTAAGGGAGGGTGGGTGAGGTGGACACATGATCTTACTGCTAAGACCCTTTGTCACTGTAAATACAAACAAATTTCCAGGGCCTGGGAATATGTGGCTTTGTGGTAGAGTGCTTCCTAGCATGCACGAAGACCTGGGTTCAATTGCTCTGCACCACATCAACAAAAAAGGCTGGAAGTGGCCCTGTGGTTCGAGGTAGCCTTGTGCGAAAGAAGCTCAGGGACAGTACCCAGGCCCTGAGATCAAGCCCCAGACTGGCAAAACAAAAAACTAATTTCTACCAAAGGCAGCCAAAAGCTCTTCAAAATAACTGACCCTTCCTATTGGCACAATCTAATTGAGAAAAAAAAAAAGACATGGTTTTATTAAACTTTTTAACTCTCAAAAGTAGGGAATACTATATTAAATTTCCTAAAAATACATTTCCAAAATCTACAATAGTTTATTTGGCTTATGAATCTGAAGGAAGAGCCGAGGTTAAGAGGCCACATCTGATGTGTCATCTTTGCTGTGATGCTATGAAACATGTCTGTATTGAGGATCAAGGGTCAAAATTATCTTTAGGCAATCTTCAGAACTATTTTAAGTAATTTACTACCAACCTCTGTATCTGACCTAACATTCTAATAATCAACTTCTTATAATATTAAACATATCTCTATCATCTCACAATCCTCAAGCTAAGGACATTTGAAATTATGATGGCTTTCCCTCCTCATAATAGCCTGATGCTTGCACCAATACTTATTATATTGACTTCTTTTTTCTAGGATGTTAATACAGTTAATACTTACATGATGGAATGTATCACTCAAGAGTAAATGGAATCTGCATTTACCAGCCATAATCACAAATATTTGACTTATAATAAACTTTTCATACACACACATCCTCCTTTCACATACTCGCACATGCTCACGCATGCAAGCAAACACACACACACACTTTAAACCAGGCATTACTTTACATAAAAAGCTTTTCGAAGCAAAGAAAGAAAACACTTTTGGAGAACAGAAATGTCTGTCCTTTCAGAACTGTTTCCATGTTACCAGGTTTCCCATTTTCTCAGTAAATCTATTTGTACTTTATTGCTAAAGTTTTTTATCTTTTGTGAGCACAATATTGCAACCATGTTTTATAAAAAAAAAAATACTGAGAACTAGAAAATCACAGAGGTATTGACAAATACAACCTTCTGCTTGAAAATTTCCAAATACTTAAGTTGCAATATTTAGAATCACTACCAGCAACCTGCTGCCACTAACTGACAGTTTTTTGGTGTTTGGAGTCTTTTTTGGTCATGGGACTTGAGCTCAGGGCCTGGGCAGACCCTGAGCTTAAGCATAGTGCTCAAGCATAGTGACCTCTAGTTTTCTGGTGGTGAATTGGAGACAAGCATCCCATTGACTTTCCTGCTCAGACTGGCTTTGAATGATCCTCAGATCTGTTTCCTGAGTAGCTAGGATTACAGGTGTGAGCCACCTGTTTATCTGTTTATGTAGCTGTTCTGGTGATTTAATTGCCCTGAGTCCTATCAAAGAGGTTAGCAATATTTATGTTATTCAAACAAAAAGCTTGCCAACACTCAATTTAGAAAATAATTTCCAAGGCCGGGGCGCTGGTGGCTCACGCCTGTAATCCTAGCTACTCAGGAGGCTGAGATCTGAGGATCGCGGTTCAAAGCCAGCCCCGGCAGGAGAGACCATGAGACTCCTATCTCCAATAAACCACCAGAAAACCGGAAGTGGCGCTGTAGCTCAAGTAGTAGAGCACTCGCCTTGAGCTGAAGAGCTGAGGGACAGCGCCCAGGCCCAGAGTTCAAGCCCCACGACCGACAAAAAAAAAAAATAATAATAATAATAATTTCCAAATAAATAGCAGACATCAAATTCTGCCAGTCAGAATTTAATGAATTGGGGGGATCGGGGACACAGGCAGTGCTGGTGATCAAACTCTCATGAATGTTAGGTAAGCATTCTACCCATAAGCTACATGTCAGCCCCACCACTCTATTAAATTCAGATTTAAGAGGAAAAAACTATAAATCACAAGTAAAATACTTTTTTTCACCAAGTCAACTTCTAATAAAGTATGTGTGTACTATTTCAAGTATTTACCTGTATTTTAGAATACAAGTATCATCCCTATTGAAAAAGTATTCTTGAATCTAACTCTCAGCACCACATAAGCAAAATGAAAAAAAGCCGGAAGTGGTGTTGTGGCTCAAGTGGTAGAACGCTAGCCTTGAGCTGAAGAGCTGAGGGACAGCGCCCAGGCCCAGAGTTCAGGCCCCATGACCGGACCCCCCAAAAAATAAATAATAAACCAATGAGCATAGTAATAAATTCCAGCTTACCTTATTATAGTACTTACCATATTTCCACGAAAATCATAAGGTGATGTGTCTTAGTGGAAGTAATTCTATTTTTAAATATTTGAAAGCATGGAAACCAATCCTTGTAATTAGCTAATAAAAATATGATTTACCATTAAAGTTAATGATTATATTTGAGTAAACTGGTAAAATACCACATTCAAGAATAGATAAAAATCAGGTTATCAAGCTTAGCTAATAACCAAGCATAATGCCAAATAAATGAAGCAGATAACAACAGCTGAGACTTCACTGTGAGAACTGCAACATTTGATACCATTTAGAACAGTACCTGCCCTGCTTAAAATGTTTAACTTTTTTTAAAAAAGTACTACACGATCCTAGAGCATCCACAGACTAACACGGTGTTTATAGTGAATGGGCAGCTAAAATTAACACAATTCTGACAATGCACCAGAATTTAAACTAGGTGCTTTTAATGATTTTTCATCCCAATAACCCTGTGGAATAGGCATTGTCTAGAGAGACTAAATATCTGGATTAAAGTCACAGCTGGCAAGGGGCAAAATTAGGTTTAAAACCAGGTGTTTCTACTACCATATTGTACATCAACGTATTACAACTACAAGGAGAACTTTTAAGTATTCTTCAGCCCAGAATCTACCAATCTTAACAAAACAATTTCAGCCACCACAAATTATGTAAACTCTCTACAAATACCAATGTGCCAAGTTTGGGAACTACTACCACTTCTGGCTTTTTTCTGCTTATGTGGTGCTGAGGAATCAAACCCAGGGCCTAACGCATGCAAGGCAAGCACTCTACCTTCCCAGACCCCCATGGCTATTCTTGTTACAAGAGTCAGTTCTCTGCTGCACTGAACATCCAACAGCAGTGTCCTCTGGACAGACATATGGTTATCATATGCTTCAATCATTTCATACTTAAGACTGAGTCTACAAATAGTCCACAGGGAAGGCACAGTTAAATGATAAATTAGTTGAAAGTGAAAAGTGATTAACTTGCACAAATTATACACCTCATAAACAAAAATTAACAATTATAAAACCTTTTAAAAAGATAACAACTGAATTATACATTACCAAGTTCTGAACTATACATTTTACACTAACAATCAAAGCTGGGCTTAAAGAGTTCCTAGTACCCAGTTTTGCCTAAGGAAAAGAAATTTTTAAGTAATTTATATAATAATCTAACAGTGTATATAAGCATTAGCAAAGGCAGAAAGTGGGAGGAGCAAGCAACAATAACAACAAAAAAATCAAAATACTAGCAAAATGGATGCCTGCATACTTTTTTTTTAAACTGACAAAAAGCCTGTAATCCTAACTAAACAGGAGGTACAGACAGGACAACGTTCCTATCTGAATAAAGCAAATATAGGGCTAGTGTGTGGCATAAGGGCCTTCCCAGCAAGCACAGACCCCAAATTCAAATCTAATACTCTCTCTCCCCCACAAAAAAAGGTGGAAGATTATAAACTATTTAGAAGCCAGATGCCCTAAACATAATGAATTTCAATATAAATCTGATGTTACTGAATCTGACTCTAAAATACTTCCATTGTAACAAAAATACAGAAAATATTCAATTCTTATCTTTAAAAATCAAGTAAGACACAATTTCTGAAATATTATATTTAAAAAACTGGCAATACTCAGTTTAAAACTCAGGGCCCTGTGCTTGCCAAGCAAGCATTCCCACCACTGAGCTATGCCTTCAGTCCTTACCTTTGCTCTTTTGTTGTTTTGTGCCAGTCCTTCCTTGGGCTTGAATTCAGGGCCTGAGACTGTCCCTGAGCATTTTTGCTCAAGGCTAGTGGGCCACTGCTCTACTCTACACTGCTCTTCCAAGCTTTTTAGTTAACTGAACCTAAGTCTCACAGACTTTCCTGCCTGGGCTGGCTTTGAACCACAATCCTCAGATCTCAGATTACAAACATGAGCCATCAGCACCTAACCTTGGCCATTATTTTGAGACAGGGTCTCACTTCCAGCCCAGGTATGTTCTGGGTGTGATCCAACTGTTAGGTTTCCTGGTAACTAGAGTAGCAGGTGGTCTCACTGAAATCAGCTCTTTGTTGAGAAGAGATCGTGAGAAATTTTCCCTCCCTGGTAGTGGTAGGCCTGGGAACTCAATCTCAATGATTTCACCTTAGGAAGGACTACAGACATAAGCCACCAGCACTTGCAGTTCTAAGCAAATCATTACCACAAGAATTTGTTCATGATACAAATAAAATGGAGTAGTAGAAAAGAAGAGATTTTCAGAGAAGCAAGTACCAAGATATTCTGAGAAGTAACAAAGTTCATTACCATGGTTCAGGTGATTTTATGGAACAATTCCTCAAATTTTATGCTTTGTGTTAATTATGTCCATCTATTCCTTATGTGATTGTTGAAAATTTGTCAGAGATGAGTTTGAAGCATACAGCTTTTACTTTGTTCTGACCACTATGAACAATTCCCCACAATCTATCTACAATTTAACTAGTTTCTGTACTTGTGATCCTTTTCCAACAATATACTCCAAATTTTACATCAGTTGCCTATTATTTAACAGCAACTTAAAACTATGCTAACATATAACCTTTATTTTTAAGTACATGTGCTTGGCTCTATCCCTTTAGTAAGCAAACTTGTTAATGCCATCACTTAATAGGCTATAACTATACCACCATAACATATGTTTAAAAAGAGTTCATTATCACACTGTATGAGAGCACAATAAACACTCAACTCCTAGTAAATGGAAATTAAAGTAGAAGGAACTGATAAAATATAAAATGCCAGAAAATAAAAAAATGTTTCTGGTATTAGAAAATACAAAAACACAAGGTAGCTTTTCAACATAAACCACTTTTCTAAAGTCTCTTCTGGTTTATTATTAGCAAACAGCTATAAAAGGCAGTTTTTATTTCCTTATCAAAGTGAAATCTGAGCAAAGATATTCAATATGTGATACAGTTCTGTCAAAGTATTTCTTAGGTTCTTGTAACTAATGCTACATGCTAATTCAATTTAGTTTAAAAAAAAAAGCCTATTTAAAAAGTTAAGGTGTGGGCTGGGAAGGTGGCTCAGTGGTAGAGTGCTTCCCTTGCATGCCTGAGGCCCTGGGTTCAATTCCTCAGCACCACATAAGCAAAAAGAGAAAAGCTGAGGGGGCTGGGAAGGTGGCTCAGTGGAAGAGCACTTTCCTTGCATGCCTGAGGCCTAGGGTTCAATTCCTCAGCACCACATAAGCAAAAAGAAAAAAGCTGGAAGTGGCGCTGTGGCTCAATTGCTAGGCCTTGAACTGAAGAGCTGAGGGACAGTGCCCAGGCCCAGAGTTCAAGGACCTACGACCGGACCCCCCCCCAAAAAAAAGAAGAAGAAAAAAGCTGGAAGTGGGGCTGTGGCTCAAGTGGTAGAGCACTAGCCTTGAGCTGAAGAGCTAAGGGACAGCGCCCAGGCCCAGAGTTCAGGCCCCACGACCAGACCCAGTGCAATTTATAATAAAATAAAATTTAAAATATAAGATGCACATAATACCTTCTGCTACCACTAACTCATCCTCAAGTATATGTATGTTATGTCTATTTTAATTTTCCCACCATCACCAGCCTCAGTGGAGGTATACAGCTTCTGGTGATAACTGGGAGCTAGGGCAGAGTACTGATGTAAAATTAGGGGGGAAAAATTGTAAACTTCTGAGAAAACACAATTTTAAAAATCAAACAACATTTAACATTAGACAAATATAAAACTTCAAAGGTTTTTGCTCTAAGATAATGTTTACAATTAGAATCTATCTATATGTAATGTTAAAAATAGTCAAAATACAAATACAGAGCTAAAAGATTTCTAAATCAATAAAATGAAAATATTTCCAAAATTAATGTGCAAATAAATTGCATACTTGATAGTGAAAAAAAACTTTTTCTAACCTCAAAGAAATAAAATATAATAAACTTTGAAGTGAATGTTTTTGGACACCAGTACCTTGAACACTACAGAGAACAACAACATTCTGAAAATCCAGTTTTATTTTCCATGTTGTGGACAGATCCAGTTTAAGTGTGATCAGTTCTTCTGTATGTGTAATAATTTATCAAAATAAGTTTTCCCACAATATTCTTTTCCATCAACTCTGAAAATCCTAACCTAACAACATAACCAAATAAAACTCTTGAAACTCACCTCTTAAAATCTGGAAGTTTGGCGAGTCTCTCCTGTAACATTTATTGAACTATAAATGGCTAAAGAGCAATTTATATTTTAAAAGGTGACTAATAAAACAGCTAAGTTCAGGAAATTAATGTCTTAAAGTGTACTTTGCTCCCATTTTAGCCAACATGCTATATTTTTCCTTTTTTTTTTTCTTTTTTCTTTTGTTTTAGTCTTGTTTCAGAGAGAAGTGGAGTGAAAAGGCGCACGACGCACAATGTGGACTTGAAAATTTCCACAGTACGAAAAAATAACGGCTCTGCAAACAAACCTGTAAGCTGCCGTTTTCCTTAAGACCTGGACATTTTAAGACAGAAGCTTTGCAAAACATTACACAATTTTTTATTATTAAATGAGAAAAATCTCATTTGTTACATAGTCACATTGCTAGTCAGAGAAATGCTGCAGTGATGAAGAAAGTCAATGTTGGATCAACCAAAGTCCTCATTTCTACAACATTCATTTACAAAGAAATAATGTTCAACATAGCCCAACACAACATTCTTGGTTTTCTTCATAATGAAGTCCCCCAAAAAAAATCATCTTCTAATGGGGTATTTCACTACATAAATTATAGTTCTTCATTTTTACAATTCACCCCAAACTGCATGAGAGATGTACCACGCTAAAATTTCTAAAGCTGTTAGGAAGTCCTTCACACATCGTCATCATCTGATGTGTCACTGCTACTTGTCTCTGTGTCATCATTCTCAATTGTGGGTTTGAAAGTGCTGTTTTTCCAAGGTCCAAACTTGAAGTCACAGAT
Organism: Dipodomys ordii; assembly: GCF_000151885.1. NCBI lineage: Eukaryota > Metazoa > Chordata > Mammalia > Rodentia > Heteromyidae > Dipodomys > Dipodomys ordii. Next base: position 62,809 of record NW_012267257.1, read on the forward strand.
CAGGCCATTTTTCAAAATACCATTTTTTCTCAGACCATTTTTCTGTAACTAAAATTTCAAATAAACATTATCACAAGAGTTATCCATTAAGAAGAGTACAATAGTGAAGTATACTAATAAATACAACAAACTTAAAAAACTGTACTATTTTCCAACAATATTCTTCATACCAAGTCATAACCTGGAAAATAAGCTATTTAGATAGACAAAATATTTCCTCTCCAACAAATATACATACAACCTAACAAAACACTGTAAGAATTAATGTATTATACAGTACAGGAAAAAAATACAGATTTTTCTAACCAGACAGGGTAAAGGTGAACCTTGTCACAATTACCAGTGTATTAAATATTTTGAAATTTTCAGTTCCTTACATGAACACTGTAATAAACATATGCTGAGATGTGACATAACATATATTCAGCAACCATTATAGCTGTTATTATTATGACTCATATGAACACACCCCATCATCTGCTTAATTCATATGTAAAATAAAGTGAGATATACAAAGAAAATCATTTGAGTTCTGAGCTTAACTACAGATATTAACAGAAAAAAAAATTAGTCCTCTATTTCTGAAACTGAGAAAACAGAGCTAGAATACCAACAAACAAGAACCAAGCTAAGCTAAAAATTCAGAAAGAAAACAGATGGTTAACCCAAATTAAAACTGTTATAAGTTACAAAAACAAAATAAAAATCAATGACAACACATAATTACTAATTCAAGCCTTTTGAATTTCTCATGAAAAAATGCATCCATGGGTCAAAAACTATAAATATTTGAAGTGTATATTATGTAACATACAACCAAAGAAAACGCAAAGTTACTACTATCTATAGCCAACTTCATAATCAGAATTCAAAAACCTATTAAGGGTCCATATCTTTAAGTAATAAGAGTGCTTGCTTTGTAAGCAAAAAGCAAAGTGCAAACTCCAGCACTATTCTGGGGGGGGGGGGGGGAATCCTGGGGCTTGAACTGAAGACCCGGGTGCTGTCCCTGAGCATTTTTGCTCAAGGCTATTGCCCTACCACTTTGAGCCACAGTGCCATTCCAGCTTTTTCTGTTTATGTGGTGCTGAGAACTGAACCCAGGGCTTCATGCATGCTAGGCAAGCACTCAACCACTAAGCCACATTCCCAGTCCCAGCACCATTTTTGATTTTTAAAAAACAAGCTATAAATAAACTTAACTGGAAACAGTAACAAAAAGGAAAATTGTCTGTAGATGTCATGGGACAGAAAAACCCCAGTGATCATTCTCTAAAATTCCCTGTAAAACTAAGAAATACAGCAAAGTTTCAGGACACGTAGCCAAACACAAAAAGCAGTTCTTTTTCTAGCAGTGTATGAAAAATTCAGAAAGCATTGTTGCCACACATCAGTAGCGCTCACCCTTGTAATCCTAACTACTCAGAAGGTTGAAATCTGAAGATTTCAAAAGGGTGCCAAAGGGTGCCCAAGCAGGAAAGTTTGTGAGACCCTTATCTCTATTTTAAAAAAGCCTAACAACCATGAGGTCCTGAGTTTGAAACTTCCTATAATGGATTTGGGAAAATTCAACTTTTTATTTTGTGAGGGAGGTAGATGACACAGTCTTATTATGTAACCCAAGCTGAACATCAACTTGCAGCCCAAGTAGCCTTCAACTCATGATCCTCCTTTCCTAACGCAAAGCATCTCCTAACAAAATCTAAAAAAAAAAAAAAAAATGTAATTATGAGCCAGGCACTTGTAATACTAGCTACTCAGGAGGCTGAGAGCTGAGTATCATAGTTCAAAATCAGCTCAGACAGTAAAGTCTGTAAGACTCTCATCTCTAATTAACTACTCAGAAAAACCTGGAAGTGATACTATAGCTGAAGTGGGAGAAGGAAAGGGGGAGAGAGAGAGGGGGGGGAGGGAGAGAGGGAGGGAGGGAGAGGGAGAGAGGGGAGGGAGAGAGGGAGAGAGAGAGAGGGAGAGAGAGAGGGAGGGAGAGAGAGAGGGAGGGAAGGGGGAGAGAGAGAGGGGAGAGAGAGGGAAGAGAGGGAGAGGGAGAGGAAAAGAGAGAGAGGGGAGAGAGAGAGGGGGGGGGGGGGAGAGAGGGAGGGAGAGGGGGAGAGGGAAGAGAGGGGGAGAGGGAGAGGGAGAGAGAGAGGGAGGGAGAGAGAGAGGGGGAGAGAAGGAAGGAGAGAGGGAGGGGGAGAGGAAGAGGGGGGAGAAGGAGAAGAGGGGGAGAAGAGAGGGGGAGAGGGAGAGAGGGAAGGAGAGAGGGAGGGGGAGAGGGAGAGAGGGAAGGAGAGGAGAGGGAGGGAAAGAGGGGAGAGGGAGAGAAGGAAGAAGAGAGGGAGGGGGAGAGGGAGAGAGAGAAGAGGGGGAGAGGGAGGGAGAGGAGGAAGAAGGGAGAGGGGAGAGAAGGAGAGGGGGAGAGAGAGAAGGAAGGAGAGAAGGGGAGAGGGAGGGGGAGAGGGAGAAGGGGGAGGAAGAGAGGGAGAAATAGAGAGAGACAGAGACAAAGACAGAGACAGAGAGAGAATGAAGTAGAGGCCTAAAACAAGATGTTTTAGGAAAGAATGCACTCATACCAAAAGAAAATGTCAAAGGTCAAGTTATTTAGAAGGCAATTAAGAGCTATCATCCAGGCCAAAACAACCACCAAAAGCATCCTGAATAAAAATCAAATATATTGTTTATATCAACATAACTACTGCAGACAAAATTATCATTGCAAATTTGTTTAAAACAAAGGCAGGTCTGACCAAAATTTGAGTATCTAACAAATGCCTAAAACTATAAACTTGTCTTTCTACTGTAATTCTTACCTTTAACCGTATTATTCTAATTAAGAAAGGGCCATTTTAGGACTAGAAGCATGGCTCCAGTGGTACAGTACCAGCTTGCTAGCAAGTAAGAGGCCCAGAAGTTAATGCCTAGTACCACCAAAAAGAACAAAGAAATAGACAGCCATTCTCAAGCAAACATTTGAGGAGGAGAACATTTCTTTAGTGCTATAGCATCAGCCTTGAGTGAAAAAAGCCAACCAAGATGAGGGCCAGTAATTCATGGCCCAGTACCACCACAAAAATAAGTAAATAAACGAACAAATGACTTAGGTTTTCTTACCTGCTCACTAATAACTTGGAATTCTCTCATTTCATCCTCAGTTAAAGGAGCACAAGTTTCATCATTTTCACTGTCTTCCTGCCAGCCCATCTCTTTTAACAATCTGAGAAGAAATGTTTAATTTAGAGGATAGGATAACTCCTCCACTTAGTTTATGTACTAGAAAATACACAGCACATGAACCATTACATTAAAACAATATATTTTTTATTAAGTTAAATATTTTTGGTAACTAATCTATCTTTGCTAATAATAAATAGCTTACCTGTTGGTGTCAAAGGTTCTCTAAGCTAGAATCTTGCAATAGGAAAGGCCTAACTGAAATTTAGTGAGAAGGTGGATGGACTAATGGTACTAAAGATTGAACTGGGCCTCATATATGGCTAAACAGGTATAACTTGGGCCATTTTGTTTTCCCCAATATCCTGTGCAGGCTTGAACTGCCACCCTCCATTTCAGGCTTTTTGCATATGTATGATAGGTGTGTGTCACTACATTCAACTTCTTATTGTTTGAAATAATAACCCAGGCCCAGTTTAGCCTCAAACCACTATCTCACCTCCCAAGGAACTAAATATGTGATGTATGTGGGCCACACAGCCCAACAAATCTGTCCAATTCTTGTACTAAAAGTGACATGATTTCCCTTCTTTTTTTCCATACCACCATAATCCAACATATTCTTGGCACCTTATTATGTTTACTACTTTGAAAAGACTTGGATAGCTTTTAACTTTTTAGTTGGTTGTGGGGCCTGAACTCAAGGCCTGGGCATTCATTATGTCTGAGCCTTTTCATTTTGTTCAAGGCTAATAAAACGCTACTACTTTAAGCCAAAGCCCCACTTCCAATTTTTGGGTGATAAACTGGAGATAAAAGTCTCACAGAGGGCTGGGAAGGTGGCTCAGTGGTAGAGTGCTTGCCTTGTATGCCTGAGGCCCTGGGTTCAATTCCTCAGCACCACATAAGCAAAAAAAAAAAAAAGTCTCACAGGCTGCCCAGGCTGGCTTCAAACTCCAATTCTCAGATCTCAGCCTCCTGTGTAGCTAGAATTACAGATGTGAGTCACCAATGCCCAACCCTATCTTGTATTGTATAATTTATTCTTCTGCTCCCATCATCTTTAAAGGGCATGTCAATTATCTTCAACACATAAATTTGAAAGAGGTCTTATGTCCTAGGTATTATGTCCTCTAATAGCTAAATAAGGATCAAAGTAAGTAAATCCCCCTCCATTTTTTAATGAAAATACTTTTAGGTAAACAGAGCTTAAGACTGACAGAGAATTTCACCATTTTTCAATAACTCGACCAATTTAAATACTGTACCAACAGCTTTATTGCATTTGACTCAGTTACTTCATAGTTTCTAGTTCTTATTAGGCCTCTCCATCTTGTACTGGTGGGTTTGAGTCTGTTTTTTAACTGCATTCCTTTAGGCTAAGTCTGATAAGGCAGAAAGATCACAAGTCCATGGCCAACCTGAGTTATATAAGTAGTTCAAGCAACAAATAGGACCCTATTTCAAAAAAGCAGATTGCAGCTTGAGCCCATCAGACATCTGATAAATTTTCATAGAACACAACTCAGGAAGAGTGAGTAAAGTTTAACTTGCTCTCTATATCTTCCAATGACTAATCAAAGTCACATAGGAAAAACAACTTGCCTATTTCACAGTAAAAGAAGGCAACAGGAATTTTTGGGTATCAGCCTCTCAAGCTAATATTATACCAAACTCTGCAACCTCTGAACCAAAATAGGACAAGTCAACATTACTATGATTTATTTCATTCCCATTATCATCTTTTCTTTTCCAAACGTACTTTTTAAACTTTTTAGATGGCCTCTTTCAAGTGCTATTTTCATGCATTTTTATCATTGAATGCCATCTAATATGGAGCATGTATAGAGCATATGGATCCTAGAACTAGTAAATCTAAACTCCTTTTGCTAGATCTACATCTTTAATATTTCTAAAACTGGCTACATCTTTACTACTTCTAAAACTGGCTACCAGCAATATAGATGAAAACACTTAAGTATTACAAAGGAAATATAACAAAAGATTGGATTAAAGGCGTGACTCAGTAGGAGAGTATGATTAGAATATACCAAGTCCCTGGACTGAATTATTGTTAACAAAATAATAAGGGTAAGAGGGGGCACAGTAGTAAAAATCATTCAAGCAAAGTAATTATCCTTAAGAACTGTATCTCTGGGGCTGTGACATAATGGTAAGAATACTTGCCTAGCATGTATGAGGCTTTGGGTTCAATTCCTTAGTATCACATAAATAAAAAGTGAAACAAATTTAAAAAACAAACTATATCACTGACAACTCACTGTTAAAATGCAACTGAAGAGTAGGTAATATGTATTGTGACACTAAAATCACACTTAAGTTTATGGTAGCCGGGTACTACCAACTGGATCACACCTATAATCAGGCCACTGAAAGACCTGAGGATAGAGATTTAAATCCACTGAGTCCAGCCTGGAAAGATTCCATCTCCACAGAAATGGAGGCATAGCATAAGTGGTTTATGTCAGCTGTGAGGTGAAAAAGCCAAGCAAGATTTTGAGGCACCAAGTTCAAGCTCCAGCATGAGCACACATGCATGCAGACGCATGCACACACGCACACATATATACATACATACATACACACACACACACACACACACACACACACACTACCAAAAATATGAAACCATGGGACAGACATATCACTTGATTTTAACAGAAAAATGAAGCTGGAAATCTAAAAGCTGTAACATTTTTTAACTTAGGGGAAAAATGTATTTCCCCAAGAGTAATAAAAAAATGTTCACAGAAAAATTTGTACACAAATGGCTCGCAGCACAGCATTATCCATAAAATTCAAAAGTGGAAATAACTGAGATCTATTAGCTGATGAACAAAATATCTTGTAACAACACAATGTGTTATAATGTGTTATACAGCAATAAAAATAACAAAAGTCCAGGGGGATATGGTATACATCTGTAATCCTAGTACAGGCAAAAAAGTTAGTAAGACCCAATTCCAATCAACCAACAAAATGGCACACCTGTAATCCCAGCTAAACAGCTAAAAGCAGGAGGTCTGAAGTTTAATTTGAGGGGAAAAAAAAAAAGTTTAAAACCAGGTGCAGATAGAAAACTGCAGTTTCAGACCAGTTTCAGTCAAAATCAGTAAGACACCATCTCCAGAAAAACAACCAAAAAGTAGGACTGGAGTGGGTAGAGTGCCAGCTGAGCAAGGAAAAAAGGCTAAGTTCAAATCCCACTACTAGGGACAGAATGGGGTGGGGAGAAAGACTGCACCTGATAAGTAACTAAAGCTAATAAAAGGGCTAGAGGGTATGGCTCAAGTGGCAGAGCACTGGCCTAATAAGTGTGAGGCCCTGACTTCAATTCTAGTACCACCAAAAATAAAAAGGAATCAAGTACTGATGGCCTACAACTCTAATTAGTCTGAAAGTATGCTTTGTCAAAAAAAAACTAAGTAGAAAGATATAAAAGATTGTATATTTCTATATTCTTCAGAACATACCTTGCTTCAATGTTTTATAGGATTAGACAGGAATGAAGATACTACTTGATGATAGGATTACAGAAAGGCTAAATAAAAATCCTTTGAACAGTGAATCATTTTTAAAAGATTGTGGGGCTGGGAAGGTGGCTCAGTGGTAGAGCGCTTGCCTTGCATGCTCAAGGCCCTGGGTTCGATTCCTCAGCACCACATAAGCAAAAAGAAAAAAGCCGGAAGTGGCACTGTGGCTCAAGTGGTAGAGCACTAGCCTTGAGCTAAAGAGCTGAGGGACAGTGCCCAGGCCCAGAGTTCAGGCCCCATGACCGGACCCAAAAAAAGAAAAGAAAAGAAAAGAAAGATTGTATATTTAAAATATCTCTAAAAGGCAAATCTACAAAAACCAAAAAGTATAGTACTGGTTACCTAGGACAAAGAGAAACATGAATAAATCTTTAATGGACATACGCTGTGTGGAGTGAGGGACATGTTCTAAAATTTTACTGCAATGGCAGTTGAATTTCTATGAGTATACTAAAAATTGTCTTAAAACAATTATTAACATTTAAAACAAGTAAAATTTATGGCATATTAAAAATCTCAATAAACATTATTTAATAAGTTAGGGACTTGAGCTATAGCTCAGTGGATATGCAAAACCTCTGCTTCAGTAGCCAGCATTACAAAAATCAATAATCACAAAAGAACTGCACAATAATTGAAACCTTGCATACTAACCTGTGTTCTGCCTCAAGTGAACTGGAAAGAACGTCAGTTTGTGGGTAGGTTGAAGACCGAATTATTTGTTGGGAAATAACTGAGGCATTGCCATTCTCTTGAGGAATTTCATTTTCATCGAAGTTTCTGTTTATATCTCTTTCCTGGTGAGTACTATTGCTGTTATGCAAATTAAATGAGTCCTCATCCTGATTTTTAGGGAGTCAAAAAAAGAGAAAGTTAAAGGACAGTTAATAACAATAAATTAATAAATCTTGGCTTGATTCCCATTAAGAATACATATACTGGTTATAATCATTAAATTTAAAGACATTCTCCCAAGAATAGAAAACTAAAATGGAATGGATTCTCAAAACTTTGTAAGTCTAGCTAGTCACACCTATTCAACAAAGGTAAAGCCAAAAGAATAAGGATGGAGACAGAGAAAAAGAAAAATATATAATTTTGCCCTTCCCCCCCAAGAAATTTAGTGATTATTTTTTAAAGCAGAGCAAGGTAGGACATGTTTTATAATTTCAGCATTTAGGGGATATTAGAGCATAAATATTACTGAGTTCCAAGGTCAGCCTGGGCTACATAATGAAGTGCTATTATATAACACCACCAATAATAAATGTACATGAAAATGTCATAATGAGCCAGGCGCCAATGGCTCATGCCTGTAATTCTAGCTACTAAGGAGGCTGAAATTCAAGGATTAGAGTTCCAAGCCAGCTCTGAGACTCTTATCTCCAATTAACCACCAAAAAACCATAAGTACTACTGTGACTCAAAATGATAAGAGCACTAGGCTTGAGCAAAAAAGTTCTGGAACAACAACCGGGCCCTGAGTTCAAGCCCAAGAACTGCCTTCCTCCTCCCACCAACAAAAAAAGAAAAATGTCATAATGAAACCCACTCCTGCATTCCTAATGTATGCTGTAAAAAATTCAAAACTTGGGCTAGAGGCCTGGCACAATTAGTAGAGTGCCAGTAGGGTAGCAATACCAAGCACAATCAAGGACCTGAGTCCAATTTCAGCATGGGCAAATAAACATGTATTTTTGCATAGGAAATGCAAAATACAGCGTTATGTACACAAATAATTAATAATCAAATTGTTATCAGGCCTTCTCTTTTGGGAGATAAAAATTCCATTATATAAAATATTCCAAGGCAATATTATGGTCAAAGAAGTATCTATGCAAATTAAATCACCTTCTCTGAGCCAGCCCGGCTTTCATCTTCATGTTCCTCTTCCACTCTGTCTCTTTTCAATGCTTTCAAAAATTCACTCTTCTTATCAGTGCGCATTCTTGTCAGTTTGGTTAGCCGAGGCTGCTGATTAAGTTTGTCAACAGGTGAAGAGGAATTTGAGCGATTACACTAAAAGGAAATTCAGAAACTGATAAATACAGAATCAAAGGAATAGGGAAAGGGGAAAAACAAATTGTTTAAATAGGGATACAGGTGGACCCATTGCAACAATGAGACGTACAAGTCTTACATCGGAATACGAACTTTACAACCTTGGGGGGGGGGGAGAGTTGTGGAGGAAGTGGGGGGAGGATGAGAAGGGGAAACAAAGGAGGCTACAATGCTTGATGAGAAATGTACTCATTATCTTGCCCATGTAATTGCAACCCACCTGTACAGTATTTTTACAATAAAAAAAAGGAAAAAAAAGGAATTACTGTCAATTAAAACTACCTCAGCTGGGTAGGAATGTGGCTCAGTCATAGAGTTATTTGTCTAGCATCCATGAAGCCCTGGGTTCAATTCCTCAGTACCACATATACAGAAAAAAAGCTGAAGCTGCACTGTGGCTCAAGTGGTACAATACTAGTCTTGAGCAAAAGAAGCTCAGGGATAGTGCCCAAGTCCTAAATTCAAGCGCCAGGACCAGCCAACCAAAAAATACATAAATAAAAATTTAAATTAAAAATAATAAAATTACCACCACTTCCAGTTTTACCTTTATTCACAATGCAAAATAATCTTTAAGATGTAGGTAAAAATCTGCTTTTATCACTATTCATTTCTTTTCCAGTACTATTCTGTATACATTACCACCACTATATTACATTACATTAACTCATTAATTTATTATCAAATTTTGTAATTTCAGCATTTAGGGGAGACTGGAGCAGGAACAATACTGAGTTCCAAGATCGGCCTGGGCTACATAATGAAACAATACTATAAAAACACCACCAACAGGGCTGGGAAGTGGCTCAGTGCTTATCTTGCATGCATGAGGCCTGGGTTCCATCCCTCAGCACCACAAAAGCAGAAAAAGCCAGAAGTGGTGCTGTGGCTCAAGTGGTAGGCCACTAGCCTTGAGCTGAAGAGCTGAGGGACAGAGTTCAGGCCCCACAACAGGCCCAAAAAACAAAACACCACCAACAAAAAAAAATGTGCATGAAAATGTCATAATGAGCTGGGCGGCATTGGCTCATTCCTATAATTCTATACATTTCCACTTTAACAAGTCGTTATGTCGAAAAACAAACTTTACAACTTTGGTGGGGAGGGGGATCTGGTGGAGGGAGGTGGGAGAAGTATGGGAAGGGATGGGAAGGGGAAACAAAGAGGAGGCAACAATGCTTGATAAGAAATGTATTCATTGGTGCTGGGAAGGTGGCTCAGTGGTAAAGCGCTTGCCTTGCATGCATGAGGCCCTGGGTTCGATTCCCCAGCACCACATAAGAAAAAAGCCAGAAGTGGTGCTGTGGCTCAAGTGGTAGAGCGCTAGCCTTGAGCTGAAGAGCTGAGGGACAGCGCCCAGGCCCAGAGTTCAG
>NW_012267257.1:75885-113083 GCF_000151885.1 Dipodomys ordii
AAAAAAAAAAAAAAAAGGAAAGAGCAAGAGACCCTGAGCACAAGCCCCAATACCAGCACACAAAAGAAAAAATTAAAGCACACCGTGAAGCCAGGCACCAGTGGCTCACACCTGTAATCCTAGCTACTGAAGAGGTTAAGATCTGAAAATCACAGCTCAAAGCCAGCCCAGGCAGAAAAGTCCCCATGTGACTCTTATCTCCAATTAACCTCTCAAAAACTGGGAGCAGGGTTGTGGCTCAAAGTGGTAGAGCTTTAGCCTTGAGTAAAAGAGCTCTGGGACAGCACACAGGGCCTGAATTCAAGCACCACAACCAAAAAAAGAAAGCATACAATGAGCCAACTCTTTCCACCAACAAGGAGTTCCTCATAAACATTCCACACTTAAAACTTTTTTTAAAAAATTACAACAAAGAAAATAAATGGGGAATTCTCATTTACCCAAAATGTGAATTTCTAGTACTCAAGAACTTACTTTTGTAGGTGGAGCAGCAGGTTTAGGGACTAAGCCTTTATAAACACTTGGACCAGTTCCATTCTTAACTGGCTGTGACTGAAGATTTCCTGCTACTGGGAATCCAGATAGCTGTAAGTCTTTTGTATTACCTTTCTTAATAACCAGCATCCTTGGAGCTCTAGATTTAGGATTCGGAGGGTACTCTGCATAAACAAAGCACAAAGAAGAGTTACAATTTCAAATCTTGGCATGATACAAGTTCACCTAAAGGGATAATATATTCTAAACTTTTATTATATTTAAAATAGTAACGGCAGCTGGTTCCCGTGTAATTAAGCTACGTGCAGACTATATTCCAGCTAAAGAAATAAAGATAAAACATAATCTCATAAAACATAACAAGAACTGAGCAATGTTACTAATACAAATGAATCCATCTAGATATAACTGAAAAACTAAGGTTAAATTTAATTTTCCAGTTAAATTTTTAAAAATTACAAATTTCATCCTCTAGAATTCTAAATATTTATAAAATGAAATACATTGTTTTCTCCTTACCTATTTTGCATAGAAAATCAAATTTTCTAATTCCTTTTCTTTCACACTATATATATAATTATACTCAATCATAACCAATGACCCACGGTTCCTTACTTCTAAATACCTATTTAATTAGTTAAAATAATTACACTTTCTTTTTTTTTTTTTTTTCCTGGAGCCTGAACTCTGGGCCTGGGCGTTGTGCCTCAGCTCTTCAGCTCAAGGCTAGCTAGCACTCTACCACTTGAGCCACAGTTCCACTTTTGGCTTTTTCTGATTATGTGGTGCTGAGGAATAAAACCCAGGGCCTCATGCATGCAAGGCAAGCACTCTACCACTGAGCCACCTTCCCAGCCCACACTTTACTTTCTTAATACCAATTCATTCAAATATTTACTAACTAAACTCAAGGCATCCTGTGAGAGCAGAGCAACCAGCTTAATTCTGCTTTCTAAGATGAAATAGGAATTGCTAAATGAAGACATTTTTCAGGATTATTGCACTTTGAAACATTATATGCATACAACTATTACAGAAATGTCTTTCTTCCCTTACAAAAATAAAGAAAGCATCTGTTTCATAGTCAGAAAGTTTAAGAATTTACTCAAAGAAAAAAATCCCAGAAAATCTAAATTAAAGTTGGCTTTGCATGTTGTATATGAATTGCTAAAGGTTTGTGGTGATACTCTGCCCCAAAAATACCTAGAACTAGACTATACTAGAACTCCTAAGAGAATCTAGAGGGGAATCTAGGTTCTATGAAGTTTCAAACTCTCCAAAAAGTAAAAGCTAGTATGGTGAGTGTTCTACCTATTGTCATGCCGACATAAAATAGTGAGTGCTGCTGGGCACAAGTGGCTCACACCTGTAATCCTAGATACTCAGGAGGCTGAGCCCTGAAGACTGCAGTTCAAAGCCAGCTCTGGCAGGAACGTCCGTGAGACTCTTATCTCCAATAAACAACCAGAAAACTGGAACTGGCTCTGTGGCTCAAGTGGTAGAGTGCTAGCCTTGAGCTAAAGAGCTCAGGGACAGCACCCAGGACCAGAGTTCAAGTCCCACGACTGACAAAAAAAATAAAAAGTGCTGAGACCAAACCTGAAGAAGTTCATCTTAAAGTTAAACACATGTTGATGCACTAGAGCAAACATTCCATTTCTTGGCTTACTAAAAAGGCCCACTATAAAACAGCTAAAAAGGACTTATAGCACACAAGAAGACAGAAAAGTACATCTAAAGTACATGCTTTTCAGGGGAGGTTTTATACAATGAAATCAACAAACAAAATAACAACAGATAACAATGAGGAATATTAGAAAGCAAATTAAACGATCTAAGTTTTTTAGAAAGCAAATTAAACGATCTAAGTTTTACAATGATTACATTTATTAAACAAATGATACCAGGATGAGTAAGTGTCAGTGTATGCCTATAATCCCAAATTTGAGTTTAGATTGAACTCCAAAGTGAAGACTATGTCTCAAAAACTAAATAGTTAAAGCTGGGTGCTGGTGGCTCACACCTGTAATCCTAGCTACTTAGGAAGCTGAGATCTGAGGATCACGGTTAGCCAGCCCAGGCAGGAAAGGCTTTGAGACTCTTATCTCCAATAAAACCAGCAGAAAACTGGAAGTGGTGTTGTGGCTCAAGTGGTAAGAGTGCTAGCCTTGAGCTGAATAGCTGAGGGACAGTGCCCAGGCCCAGAGTTCAAGCCCCATTACCGACAAAAAACAAAACAAAACAAAACAAAAAACTAAATAGTTCTTGAAACCAGCATGGAAGCATGTCCCTGAAGTTTAACAGTTGGAATTAGAAAGACTGCTTGAGCACAGTAGTTCCACACAACATAAGCCATACAGAAAAGGCTTGTCTTTGATTGTTTGGGTTTTTAATGAGAAAATCATTACCTGGAATTTAAAATCTGAATTACATAAAACCCAAGAATGAGGAATAACTGGAGGTTAAGAAATATAAAAGGAAATGAGTCGATAAGGTATCTCATCTTCAGAAGAATCCAGGAGTTAAAACAGAAGCATGTGAGGGGAAAACTGAGTAAAAGCAAGGGAAGGGGTGACACTGTCCAACCTGACATAAAACTGTAACCACTCTATACATCATCTTTATAACAATTTTTTTAAAAAACAGACTATCAATACATGACAAGATTAAACATGACTGATGAAGACACTTCTAGTTCAAAATGGTCATCAAGCATATTAAGCTTTCTTCCCTTATAAATATTCACATCATTGTTACTACAATGGGGAGCAAAACCAAATAAACAGTTTGAGAGTCATGTCATCAGGAGGGGAATGATCTCAATACAATGCATAAAGGATTGAACAGGTGAGACATGGCATAAGCTATTCTGTGAAATCTCACAGACCGGGATTTGAAAGTGCCATGCCGGGCGCTGGTGGCTCATGCCTGTAATCCTAGCTACTCAGGAGGCTGAGATCTGAGGATCGCAGTTCAAAGCCAGCCCGGGCAGGAGAGACCATGAGACTCCTATCTCCAATAAACCAGCAGAAAACCGGAAGTGGCGCTGTAGCTCAAGTGGTAGAGTACTCGCCTTGAGCTGAAGAGCTGAGGGACAGCGCCCAGGCCCAGAGTTCAAGCCCCACGACAGACCAAAAAAAAAAAAGAAAGTGCCTGATATGGCAGGGAGCAGAAAATAAACCTTTTCCAGACAAAATCAAATTATTCACCAAAAGAAAATCCTATTCTAAAGAATGTATTTTAGGTAGAATATGACTCTATACAGAAAGATGAAGAAACAAGAAGAAATATCATTGATACATATGCAATCATACATTATAACTAGGAGGCAAAGATGGAGAATATGTAAGTCACATATAATCTTTAAGCCTCAAATAGACTCTGACTAGAATTTTCACCTAAATTGGATTCCTTGGAGCAAGAAATATTCTGGCTGTTTCTTCAATGAGGTCCTCAGTGCAAAGAATGATGAAATGTCCTATAAGGAAGAAACGTGAAGCCTAAGACATCACTCACAGAAGAGATGACAAAGGTACTTGAAGGAAGATGATCAGGAATGAGAAGGAAGAAAAGCCGACAGTGGTTGTTGTGCTTTTTTAACATTCATATTCCAGTATCAAAACAGCGTTAAAGAAAACATGTTTTGTACATAACTCATCCAAATCTACTATCTCCCAACTAGCTCTTAACTGTATTTATTGTACCACTCTGAAGAAGAGTTCATGTCTCAGCATTACTATAAATGTCTATGTTAAAATAATTACTATAAAAATGTACATGCTTGCCAGGCACTGGTGGCTCACGCCTGTAATCCTAGTTACTCAAGAGGCTGAGATCTGAGGATCACAGTTCAAAGCCAGCCCAGGCAGGAAAGACCCTGAGACTCCTATCTCCAATAAAACAGAGAAAACCAGAAGTGGCACTGTAGCTCAAGTGGTAGAGCGCTCACCTTGAGTTGAATAGCTGAAGGACAGTGCCCAAGCCCAGAGTTCAAGCCCCATGACCCACAAAAAAAAAAAAAAAAAGTACATGCTGTTACAATTAAGAGTGTCCATTTGTTTTAGGGTAAAAACATGAGAGGTAAGAAATGTGAAAAAATGTAAGAGAAATATGATAAAAGCCAGTATATCTCTTTATAGTTATTCTGAATAAATTAGGTACATGAATTTGCCCATTTAAGAAAAAGATGTTCTCAAATGCTAATAGTTACCTATAGTAATGGAAGAGACAGGCATTACTTGCATTACTTAGGTTCTTCTATACTAAGTTTCAATGTGTTTATCTCAAGCTCACATGAACAGATACCTTCACAAAAAAAATTTAATTTTAGCCAGGCACCTGGGGGCTCACACATCTCAGGAGGCTGAAATCTGAGGATCATGAGTCAAAGCTAGCCAAGACAGAAAGTCTGTGAGACTCTTGTCTCCACAGAAAACTGGAAGTACAGCTGTAGCACAAAGTGGTAGAACCCCAGTCTTGAAGAGGAAAGCCCAGGGATAGCTCCTAGACCCTAAGTTCAAGCCCCACAACCAACCAAAAAAAAGTTAATTTCAAAAACCTTGAAGGTAAATATAGTTTTAGGAGTTTCATAAGGTTACTCCCTCTATCTTCACAAATAACTAATCTCAAAATACGTGGCTTTTATTACTTGGTCTTGTTACTTTTTACTCACACTTTCTTCATACCTGTGAATATAGTTTCATTCCTCAAATAGTCAATAATGGATTGAAAATGACTCAACTCTTCAGAATACAAATTAAAATACCATTACAAATAATAAGAACTAAACTGACACTAGAGAGGATGATGTAGAAGGATTAAGAATTCCAAGTCAGCCTGGGCTGCATAGTAAGACTATCTCAAAAACAGTAAAATTGGTGTCAGGTGGTGTTGGTATAATCCTGCTATGCAGGAGACTGAGATCTGAGGATAGCAGTTGAAAGCCAGCCCAAACAGGAAAGTTTGTGAGACTGTTATCTTCAATTGACCACCAAAATGCTGGAAATAGAGCTGTGGCTCAAAGTGGTACAGTGCCAACCTTGAGCAAAAACAAAAACAAAAACTCAGGGACAGTCCCAGACACTGAGGTCAAGCCCCATGAACCACGGAAGAAAAAAGAAAAGTAAATTGGCCACAGGAATAATTCAGAGTTGATATCTCAATTCTTCAACCTCAACCTACTACATAAAATTTCCCATTCAAATCATTACATTAAGTTTTACTTCTTTGATCTACCATGGAGAAATTTTGTTTCTGTCTTTTAATTAACCTATAACTGGAACCATCTTTCTGTATTTGAGCAAAATAATTATCTAAACATTTGACCTGATACAGGCTTTTAAAACACTAAACAGTTTAGCACTACTCATTATCTTTCTGTGATCTTGCTCAGGCCAGAGATAACAAATTCACATGGAAATCAAGATACTGAGCTATCTGTCCAAAAATCTAAATCTGTCCAAAATCTAAATGAACAATTATGTAAAAGTACTATTAGAGCCTAGATCTAACCATTTCCAAAGCCCAGTGTTCTTAACCACTATATTGTGGAGAAAAATGAAATTAAGCTGTCCCTATTGCCATGTTATTTTCAAAATGTCTATCATCCCTAACACTGCTGGACATATAGAAAGACATGTGAAGTCAAGGTCACGCTGATGGCACATACTACTACAGATTCCTTGCTATTAAAACACAAGCAGCAAATTTAGCATGTAAACAAACAAAATCATACAACCTAGTGAAAGACAGAAATAGTATTTGAATTCTTTTTCAATTAATTTGAAGAGGAAATTTGGTTCTATAAGACAATAATGTCCACTGATTAGCAAACTCAAAAGAAGCTTTATCAAGCAATAAAAATATTCCCACTGTGAACCCTAATTCTAATATAAAAAGGCTATCTGCTAAAGAAAATTACGGATAGGCATATAGCTCAATGATAGAGTACTTGCTTAGCATGCACAAGGTCTTGGTTCTATTGGAATGCTCTAGAAAACTTATCTTTAAGACCCACTCGTCTTGGTTCTATTGGAATGCTCTAGAAAACTTATCTTTAAGACCCACTCACTAATTAGCTTTGACTTCAGAAGGCTAACCAAATCCCAATCAAACAAAAAAATCTTGGGGCTGGGAAGGTGGCTCAGTGGTAGAGCGCTTGCCTTGCATGCTCGAGGCCCTGGGTTCGATTCCTCAGCACCACATAAGGGAAAAAAAAAAAACTGGAAGTGGCGCTGTGGCTCAAGTGGTAGAGTGCTAGCCTTGAGCTGAAGAGCTGAGAGACAGAGTTCAGGCCCCACGACCGGATCCAAAAATAAATAAATAAATAAATCTTTATGCTTATTAAGTGTATTAATTATGAGCAAAACTCAAGGAAGCTCAAATTATCAAAATATACACAAAAATGCTAAAGTGAAATAGAATTGTTATTGGTAACCAAAATTTTTCACTATTATTTTAAGCACTAAATGTTAAGATCTGTTAATGCTATGTTGCTGACATACTGAGTCACTTATGTAAAAACTTAAAAAGGACATCTGAAAACTTTCAAATCAACAGCCGCTAATTCGAACTCAAATTGCCTACTGTAAATGATTGTTTCTTCCTCACATCCTCACAAATGGAGTAACACAATTTAGAAATTCTCACTGACACATGTTAGCTGACTGAAATCCTGTTTCCAAGTCTTAAATTATTAAGAACATATAGACAGGTTACTTAAAAACCACTAATTTTATGTAATCTTATGTTGTGCTTTTGTCAAAACAGAACACTAAGTCACAAGCCCGAAGGAGATGTTTGCAATAAAACCAACTAAGTTCTAACTCAAATTAAGTTGATATAACTATTTAAATGGCTTACTTTTCCTCAAGTTATTTTTTATTGGAGTATTATGTTTAATATTTGACAATTTTTGTTCTTTCAGGAACATAATATCTTTTTTTATACATAATACATTTTCATTAGTAAATTTTTACTTACCTGGAAAGAAGTAGCACTAGAAAAGCTCTATTGAAGTCTTTCCTAAAATTCTCTCCTCTTCCTCAGGAACATAGCTATTCTAAATGTTGCAATGAGGAAAACAATACTTGGGAACCCAAGGGGAGGGGAGGGGGCAGGGTAAGAAAGGAATAGTGATGTGGGATACAATGAGAGTTTCATTGTATTACTGGGGAAAGTACTGGGAATTTAACAATTAACCATGCCACAATTAATCATTTTCTTTTTTTTTCTTTTTTGAATGCAGACACATTTCTTAAGTTTACCTAAACACATAAAGAGTACATCTTCCATTTAAACATTTTTTCTACTATAACTCAGAATCCTTAAATCAACCCTGAAACAGTAAAATCTAATTCTGTATAACATTTTAATCAAATTTTCAAAATATATCTTTGCCTTTAAATCATTTGTAAGATTTTTAAGTCAACCAAGGATTAATACCAGTACTATCTATATGTAGTTTTATATATAAATGCTGACATTCTGGATTGTAAAAATTGACTTTCATTCTAGTAAAATTCAAATTATTCCTAATTACTCAGAGATTCTATTTAATACCCTCCAGGTGGTTCTATATTCTTATGCAATCAGCTGTTCCCAGAAAAACTGAATAATAAGGAAACATACCTAAGAGAGGAGCTTGGGAGAGTTTTTTGGTTGGGTATGTGTGTGTCTGGGCGTGTAGGCCTGGGGAGAGTGGTAGAAATACTAATTTGCAATACAGAAAAAACAATGCCATTCACATGGTTCTAACAAGTGTCTGACCACCCCCACCCCCACCCTCAAAAAGCCCTTAAATAAAGAGGGAGATAAAGGAAATGAAGTTAATTCCCCAGTTTTACTTGACAAATACAATTACAACCAGCATAGGAAGTGGCAAAGTTTAAAATAATGCCTTTATTGTTAGGACTAGTATGCTATCATAAGCCACAATCCTTTTCTATTTGTTACTGTTTTTCAATTAAAAAATGCAAATGAACATGTGTATTTAGTGTCAAAGTTGACAGAACTTTGAGCTTGGTACCAAATAATTAAATTTATTTTTCAGATGTCAAATCTTAAAAAATTTTATAGTATAAAATTTTCCATTATTTTAAACTTCACTTGAATCTTTTAAAAGCTAACTTGTACTATGAATGCAATTTAATCTATTAGATGCTATCAAATAAACTCTCAACATTTTTAAACAGGGAGTTATAAGAAACTATCATTACATTTTGAAAATCAAAAAGGAAAATAATTTCAGATATAGACTAACCCAAGGAAAATATGCAAATTATTTTAATAGTCATTAATCTCATTACACCACAATCAGAAGTACTTATCTTTCCAGTTAATCAAATTTTTAACTATGAAAACTAAAATCTTAAACTAAGCTTTTGGTATTTATAGATTACCAGGCTGCTCTAGAAATTACATTAATTTAAAAATCATTTCTAGATAACAAATTAAAAGTACACTTAATGATACTAACAGTCAATTATTTCTTATCATACCCCAACTGATGTAGCTTAGCATACCAAAAAGTGTAAAAAGTAAAAGCTTTATTCTAGCCTGCTTTATATTAAAAAACAAAAGAATAACACCAACATTTTATACCCCCAAAAATAAATAAATAACCACTTACCCCATACACCTGCAGCTAAAGATTTATTCTGATTTGGTTCTCTCTCATATTCAGGATTTAAAGATGGCTGAAAGAAAACTGGAATTAGTGTCTCACATTTAAAAGCTACATCCTTTTTCAAAAGGATCACATAAGTATTGAGGAACCTGATTTAACACTTTGCTTGCTATTAATGATTAATTATTACTCATATACTTATTTCCAACTTACTCTGCTAACCATTAAAGCTCTTACTTTTTTTGGGGGGGGGGGAGAGGAGGAGGTCCAGTCATGGGGCCTGAACTCTGGGCCTGGGCGCTGTCCCTCGGCTTTTCAGCTCAAGACTAGCACTCTACCACTTGAGCCACAGCACTCTTTTTGAAGTAAAAATTTATACTTTAGAAAGAGTGCATTGAAAGCAAACTCAGTGATAAAGACATAAAAGAATTGAAAATTGATCTTAATTTTTTTCTTCTTTAGACTTTATGCTGAGGAAGAGATCATACTTTATTTATGTATGCTTTTTTTTTTTTTTTGGTCGGTGGTGGGGCTTGAACTCTGGGCCTGGGTGCTGTCCCTCAGCTCTTTAGCTCAAGGCGAGCGCTCTACCACTTGAGCTACAACGCCACTTCTGGTTTTCTGGTGGTTTATTGGAGATAGGAGTCTCACGGTCTCTCCTGCCCAGGCTGGCTTTGAACTGCGATCCTCAGATCTCAGCCTCCTGAGTAGCTAGGATTACAGGCGTGAGCCACCAGTGCCCGGCATAAATGTTTTTTTGTCAGTTGTGGGCTTGAACTCTGGGCTTGGGCACTGTCCCTTAGTTTTTTAGCTGGAGGCTAGGGCTCTACCACTTTCGCCACAAAGCAACTTCCCGTTTTTTGTGGTGATTAATTGGAAATAAGAGGCTTATGGACTTTCCTTTCCCGTCAGGGCTGGCTTTGAACAGTGCTCCTCAGATCTCAGCCTCCTGAGTAGCTAGGATTACAGGCATGAGCCACCGGTGCCCAGCAGGGATTATACTTTTATACTGAAATTTTTTTGTGTGTGCTATATCTTGCCCAGGCTGGTCTTGAATTTTTAGACTAAAGCTATTCTGACTTCAGCTTCCTAAGCAGTACAAGTGGTAAGTTGTTGGCACTTAGGCTCTAGATTGGACTTGACACGTTCATGTAATGTTGGTCTAATTCTTAGAATTACAATTCCTGCCTCTTGTGTCATTTTTTCCCATTTTTTTCTTTAAACTTTTTTCTTGGGTAGTCATTGGGGAAACTAAAGACTTTTTTTTTCTATCTAGCAGTTAAGTATAGAAAGTGCTTTAGGGGCTGGGAAGGTAGGTGGCTTAGTGGTAGAGTGCTTGCCTTGCATGCATGAAGCCCTGGGTTCGATTCCTGAGCACCACATAAGCAGAAAAAGCCGGAAGTGGGGTTGAGGCTCAAGTGATAGAGTGCTAGTCTACAGCTGAAGAGCTGAGGGACAGCGCCCAGGCCCAGAGTTCAGGCCCCACGACCAACAAAAAAAAAAAAAATAGGGGTGGGGTGGGGTGAGCGGGGTGGGGGGAAAGAAGTATCACTAGATAAGTGGGATTGTATTCTACATCAACTTTTCTGTAACTTAAAAAAGCAAAATTGAGCAACAAGAAAGTTTGGCAAGGGCTGGGAAGGTGGCTCAGTGGTAGAGCACTTGCCTTGCATGCTCAAGGCCCTGGGTTCGATTCCTCAGCACCACATAAGCAAAAAGAAAAAAGCAGGAAGTGGCGCTGTGGCTCAAGTGGTAGAGCACTAGCCGTGAGATGAGGGACAGTGCCCAGGCCCAGAGTTCAGGCCCCACGACCGGACCCAAAAAAAAAAAAGAAAAGAGGACCCAAAAAAAAAAAGAAAGTTTGGCAAGTTGTTCAAAACCACAAAGAATATATTTACAACTAGCCCTCCAGGCACACAGAATATACTTACATTTATAATCCTAGCAATTCAAGAGGCTGAGACCTAAGAATCACACTTCAAAGCCAGCCCAGGCAGGAAAGTCCATGAGACTCTTATCTCCAATTAACTATCCCCAAAACATCAAGTGGAGCTATGCTCAAAGTGGTAGAGTGCTACCCTGGAGCACAAAAGATCAGAAAAGACAGCACCTCAGGCTGGGAAGTTGGCTCAGTGGTAGAGTGCTTGCCTTGCATGCATGAGGTCCTGGGTTCAATTCCTCAGCACCACATAAGCAGAAAAAAGCCAGAAGTGGAGCAGTGGTTCCAGTGGTAGAACACTAGCCTTGAGCTGAAGAACTGAGGGACAGCCCCAGGGCCCAGAGTTCAGCCCCCATGACTGACCCAAAAAAAAAAAAAAAAAGACAGTACCTAAGCCCAGAGTTCAAGCCCTACGACTGACCAAAAAATAAAAATAAAAAAGCAGTGTTCAGATATATTGCATGTTGAAACATAGGAATAATTATTTTTGGTAGAAACATTGACATTCTTAATTGCACTTGACCTAGGATAACAACTCATTTCCTTAACTACATGGGAAGCTGTCTTGGGATTAGTTTAAGAATCAAATATGAATAATAAGTATTCTTTAAACATAACTTTGTAGAGCAGAGATTGTTGGCCTAGCCTGAGTGAAATCCAGTTTCAATTCCTAGCACCACATCAATCAGCAGACAGACAAAATATATTTGTTAAAAATAAACGGAAACGAGGGATTTTTCTTGTTGCTGTTTGTATTCTTGTCATATTTGTTCCTTTATCTGTCTCTGAAAGGCTGGGGTGGGGGGGCGTGGAAATGGAGGAAGAAAGGATGAATAGAGAAGTGGTATTCACTAAACACTATGTTAAAAATGAACTAGGGGGGGAGTGTAGTTGTGGAGGTGGGAGGGTAGGGGAAAAACAAAGGAGGAGGTAACAATGCTTGATAGGAAATGTACTCATTACCTTGCTCATGTAACTGTAACACCACTGTAAAGTATTTTTACAATAAAATACGTATTAAAAAAAATGAACTATATGACTTGTTAGTGGCAATGGGAGGGAAAATCTGGTACAGTGAGGGAAGTGTCCATTGTCCAAAAAGAAATGTATTTTTTATATGACTTTTGTAACTGTAACCCCTCTGTACATCACCTTTATAACAATTCAATTTTTTAATTAAACAAATAAGAATCCATAAAAATATACAAGCCAAGGAGAGTAGTTCACACCTCTAATCTTATCTACTTGGGAGGTGGAGATCAAGAGATCAAGGTTTGAAGTCAGCCCAGGCATAAATGCTAGGTCCAACTTAATTAATAGCTGAACAGTGAGAACACCTGTCATCCTATGTGGAAAGCATAAGATCACAAGTCTAGGCCTAAACATACACATAAAAACTTGCTTGAAAGTTAAAAAAGGCAAAAAGGTCTGGGGATAGGGCTCAATTGACAGGGTGAGTACTTAACAAGCACTAAAGCCTTGAGTTCAACCTCAATTATCACAAAAAAATAAAAATACAGAAAATGTAAACGAATGTAATCATAACTGTAGCGAGTGCATATAGTCTCAGGTTCTTGGGAAACTGAGGTGAGAGGACCATGTGAGCCTATAAATTCAAGAGCCACCTTAGGGCTGGGAATGTGGCTCAGTGGTAGAGTACTTGCCTAGCATTCATGAAGCCCTGGCAGTAACCATATAAACAGAAAAGGCCGGAAGAGGCACTGTGGCTCAAGTGGTAGAGTGCTAGCCTTGAGCAAAAAGAAGCAAAGGGACAGAGCTCAGGCCCTGAGTTCAAGCCTAGGCCTGGCCAAAAAGAAAGAGAGAGAGAACCACCTGAGCAACATTGCAAGAGTCTGCTATCAATCAGTATAAGATCTTTAAAAATGTTACAATATATTCATAGCCAATGAAAACTATAATTTCTAAGGGAAACTTCAATTTTCTATAATATACCAGTAGTTCTGAAAAACCACATAAGAGGGTAAAGAACACCTTGTAAACCTTAAAAACCCATTGGGGACTGGAAATGATGAGGTGGCACTGATCAAGATGCACTGTACTCATAAACTAACATTACTGAACTGAAATCTTGTATAATTAAAGATAATTTTTTAATGGAGAAAGAACCAATCAGCATGTTTGAAGCATAACAAGCTGAAGTATTACAGGTCAATAAATGGGTGAAAATTAAAGGAAAAAAATACTTATATAAGTGGAAATACCTGTCAACTGCAGAAAATCATGTAAAACTTCCTAAGAGCGCCTTGCCAGCAAAATGGAACTTGCAGAAAATTGTATTAAAATTTTTAAAAAACTTACAAAATCCTCAGCCTCAAACTGTTTGCGTTCTCTTTTGTCTTCTTTCCTCCCAGTTTCATTGTCAGATATGTTGTTTTCATGTAGTCCTTGGCTTTTTCCAGAATGGAAAATACTGTTTCGAGAACGAGAGTTTCCACCATGGTATCCCCCTCGATGATTTATGTTTTCAGTACCATTTCTGCCATGTGAACGCCATCCATTTTTTTCTTTCCTTCCAAAATTACCTTTGATAACATTAAAAAGTAATGAAATATAGATATGTTTAGAATGAATAGCTAAACACCCTTAAAAGACTATTAAAAATTATCCTTAAACTCTTATCATGCTGGGCATTGGTGGCTCACATTAAAACACATAGCTACTTAGGAAGCAGAAATCTGAAGGAGAGATTCAAGGCCAGCCAGTCGAAAAAGTTTGCTAGACATTTCCAAATCAACTAACAAAATGCAGGGTTGGATATGTGGCTCAAGTGGTACATACAGCACCAGCCTAGCAAGAACACAAAAACAAACCACCCTGAATTCAAACTCCAGTACCATCCTGAGCAAAGAAAAACAACAAAACTATCATTCCTTTATTTACCTCCATTAGGACGTCCAATACCAGAATCAAAGGCATCAGAAGAGTTGTGTCTTCGACGATTCACATCGTAACGATTTTCTGTCCATGAAAAATTTTCAGAATGTTTCTCAAAATTCAACGATGACTGAAACAAAATACAAGCAGATATACTTACTTATAACTTTAAAAAGTAGTAAGACTCCAATTTATTTCCAAGAATTTAAATGGTTAAAATGAATACGTAAGGGAAGTAGAGCTGCGGCTCAAGTGGTAGAGAGTTAGCCTTGAACAAAAAAGTAGGGACAGCACCCAGGCCTAGGACCAGCAGTCTCCGCCCCATCCCCTGCCCCCAAAAAAGAAAAGAGATGAACTATATTGTTAGACCCTAGTCTTCTATCTATGGAAGGTAACATACCTTTCTGAAAGAGTTCAAGAATGACATCTACTTTTCCAAAAATAAAGGCTTAAAAAAGTTAAGCAATATTCTTATCACATACTACTTGTAAAAATTTTCATTCTAGTTCAAGGTTTTTTTCTACATCAAAATTGTCAAGTGAAACTTCAGTTTTAAATTCTCTAGATTTTTAGACTCCTCAAATCACATGTATAGGGAAAGGGGAGGAAAGAATATTTATTACAACTATTCCAAAAAAGAAGAAAGGAACATACAGATATCTCTACTATTTATATTAAGTAGTTAGACTCAACAGTAATCTAATAATCTGAGAAAATCACAATCAAAACCCCTAGCAACTTTAAGAATTCCTGACTTCAATGAATGGACTCAATATTAGAACTAAGAAAAATGTACACTGCAGGTGTGGCATTGCAAGCCTGTGACCATGCCCATGATCTCAAGGGAAGACCTTGAGGATAGCTTCAATTACATATTGAGGCCCTATCAAAGAAGGAAGGAAAGGGAAAGGGGATGGAAAAAGTGAACTAGCAGCCAACCAGAATAAGTGCAAGCCTAAGATCCAAGTGGAAACAGAGGCTCTATTAGTGTATCATCTTCAAGAGCAACTTGGACAACATGCCAAAAGGAGACAATATAATGCACAAAAATTGCTTCTTAAAAAAGGCATTTGAGGGGTTGGCAATGTGGCTTAGTAGTAGAGTGCTTGCCTAGCATGCATGAAGCCCTGGGGTCAATTCCTTAGTACCACATAAACAAAAAAGGCTGGAAATTGCACTGTGACTCAAATGGTAGAGTGCTAACCTTGAACAAAAGCAGCCCAGAGATAGTGTCTAGTCCTTGAGTTCAAACCCCAGGACTGGCAAAAAAAAAAAACAAAAAAATTTGTCTTTGAGAAAGACATAGTGATAGGATGAGGGAGAACACTTGTTATGCTGGTACTAAAACATGACCCGGATAGAGCGCAGTGATAGTGCCTCTGTAGCATACAAGAGGCCCAGAGTAAATTCATAGTGCAACAAACAAACTCACAATCATATGGCCCTCTCCCTCTTCCCCCACTTCTCTGTATGAATGTATAATTTTTTTTTTGGTCAGTTGTGGGGCCTGGACTCTGGGCCTGGGGGCTGTCCCTCAGCTCTTCAGCTCTAGCACTTGAGCCACAGCACCACTTCTGGCCTTTTCTACTTATGTAGTGCTTGAGGAATCGAACCCAGGGCCTCATGCATGCAAGGCAAGCAGTCTACCACTGAGCCACCTTCCCAGCCCAAAATGTATAAAATTTAAATTCGGTGGAAGACAAAAATGTACCCTATGAGAAAAAAGAAAAGTTAGAATCCTCTCTCATGTGATCAATAAAAGTAAATTCTACATGCATTAAAGACCCAAATATTAATGGGTCAAGAGACTTATCCCAACAGTAGAGCACCTACTTAGCACTCACTAACATTCCAAGTTCAAATCCCAGCATCAAAAATAAAAGGAAAAGAAATAAACAGAAAAAAAGAGTATTTTAAATATGGGAGTGTTTTGGTTTGGGTTTTTTTTTTAATTCTTGAAGGCTTTCTTAACCAAGATCTAAAACACAGGCACTATGAGACATGTCCTGAAAAACTATACAAAACAAAAATGAAGCTAGTGTCCGGCGCCAATGGCTCACACCTGTATTCCTACCTACTCATGAGGCTGAGATCTGAGAAGTTCAAAGCCAGCCTGGGCAGGAAAGTTCCCATGAGGCTCTTTTTGTTTGCTTTATTTTGTTTTTGTTGGGTCATAGGGCTTGAACTCTGGGCCTGGGCTCTTCTGTCCCTGAGCACTTCAGCTCAAGGCTAGCACCACTTCCGGTTTTCTGAGTGGTTTACTGGAGGTAAGTCTCTTAGCCTTTCCTGCCCAGGCTGGCTTTGAACCACGATCCTCAGATCTCAGCCTCCTGAGAAGCTAGGATTACAGGTGTGAACCACCAGAACCGGGCTCCCATGAGACTCTCATCTCCAGAAAACCAGAAGTGACGCTATGGCTCAAGTAGTAGAGCGCTCACCTTGAGCTGAAGAAGAGCTCAAGGACAATACCCAGGCCTAGAGTTCAAGCCCCACGACCAACAAAAAAAAAAAAAAGCTGGACAGATTAAGAAAATGTAGTGAACACAAACAAACAGTTGTAAAAATCAATGTAAATTAAGACATTAATGGGACATTAATGGAAGAATGTAAAGATCTAAAATGCAAAAGAAAACATACCTACTTTAAAGAATCAAAAATACAAATTAGAACAGGACAGTATTTCTCGTTCAAATAATAAAAAATAGCAAGATCAAATGATATTCTAAGAACATATTGCTGTAAGGCCATCTGTCATCTAAACGAATAAGTCTTGTCTACAAAACTAAACTAAGTGCCAAACTCAAGTGGAGAAGTTATTCATGTAGATAACAAGCTACCCAAAAATCTAATTTTGAAGTTCCATTTATATTAAACAGAAGAGACAACCGCATTATCAATCAATATTACTTGAATGTCAAACAGCTAATGAACGGCAAGGGGGTTGGGAACTAAAACAAGAACTCTCAAGCAAGCTGCCTTTCTCTCCACTCTTCCTTTGCTTTACCTACTTCTGAATACCTATTTCCACTAAAGAACTTGCTTTTAGTACTCCCAAAGTTTTAAATGTAAAGACTTCTGGCTCATGCTTGTAATCCTAGCTACTCAGGAGACCTGTGGATTGTGGTTCGAAGTAAGTCAAAAGTATTAAAGTTCATGTAACTATTATCTCCAACTAACTAGCAACCTGTGGCTCAAGTGGTAAGAGTGCTAATCTTGAGTAAGAAAGAAAATGTTCAGAGGGTTGAGACATGGCTCAATTGGTAAAGCACCAGCCAATGAGTCAATGAGAAGAAAGCATGTGGTAATGAGTTCTAGACCCAGTCTCAGAAAGAAAAAAAAAAAAAAAAAGGTTGGGCACTAGTGTTTCACACCTGTTAATTCTAGCTACTCAAGAGGCTGAGATCTGAGGATCGTGGTTCAAAGCCAGCCCAGGCAGGAAAAATCATTAAACTCTTATCTCCAAGAAACCACCTGAAGTGGTGCTGTGGCTCAAGTGGCAGAGCACTCACCTTGAGCTGAAGAGCTCAGGGACAGCACTCAGGCCAGAGTTCACCCCATATCCGACAAAAAAAAAAAAAGTACAAAAGGTCCTGAGTTCAAACCCTTAAACTGGTACTAGAAACACACACACACACACACACACACACACACACACACACACACACACACACACACACACACACACACACACTTTCATTAACTCATATTTTGTTTTGCTTAATTAAGAAAGAAAAAAATCTCCTACTTTCTGTTTCTATTTCCCACTACCCATCTTACCTTTTCTCTTTTGGACCTACGCTTGAACTCAGGGTTTTAACCACTAACTTCACTTTTTTGCATATAGCTTGCACTCTACCACTTGAGCCATACATCAGTCCAACCTTACCATATTTTCATGCAGTATTGGGGATTGTAATTACTAGGCAAGTCAAGCACTCTATGTATAAATGAGAGGCACCACTGGACAGATAAGCTACTCTTTCAATATCACATTCCTGAGATCTTCCTTCAATGAAGGAGATGAAATGCTACGGAAAGAACAAACCTATTCATTGGAATTACTTATCTCTCCTAAATTAAAACAATGAGAATGAGAAGAATCTAAAACAAGTCTTGTAGTTATCTAATTTTTCCGTATTTGTAATTATTTGAGTAATACACCAATAATAAAAGGTTTACTTTTCAAACTGCAAGCCAAGGCCTACTAATGGAAAAATAAACCTGGCTGGTCACAAGTGCCATTTCTGATGGGATACTAGAGAGAGACTAAAAAGGAAAATATTAGTGCACAAAGGGAGATTAAGCTTTTACTTTAGTTATATCTACATGTATACAAAAAAAAGTCTTTCGCCATGGGTAATAAACAGCTCAAAAATCAACCTGCTTATTCCATAATCAGCCAGATGCAGTTTAAACTTTCACCACATGATGGGGCTAAAATTCTATACCACTAAGAAAACTACAGAAGTGCAGTTCTGAAAACATTTTTAACTTTATATATGTATATATGTGTGTGTGTATATATATATATATGCCATCTTTTCAAAAAAAAAAGGAAAATGATCATTACACTAAACTAGCGAATGCAAGAGCAGTTAACATCTTTTCCATTTATTCAAGACAAAAGAGGAGTAATGATACAAGCAAACAAGTCTCCAGCAGGGAATAGGCGGTTAATTACAAATGGGAACACAGGACTAATGATTTTAAAAAAATGAAAGGTAGAGGCGGGCGCTGGTGGCTCACGCCTGTAATCCTAGCTACTCAGGAGACTGAGATCTGAGGATTGCGGTTCAAAGCCAGCCTGGGCAGGAGAGACCATGAGACTCCTATCTCCAATAAACCACCAGAAAACCAGAAGTGGCGCTGTAGCTCAAGTGGTAGAGCGCTCGCCTTGAGCTGAAGAGCTGAGGGACAGTGCCCAGGCCCACAGTTCAAGCCCCACGACCGACAAAAAAAAAAAAAATGAAAGGTAGAGAGAAGGTATATTAAAGAAAATATTAAGAAAGCACATTCTGCTGGGCACTGGTAGCTGACTCTGTAATCCTGAAATCTGAGGATCGAGGTCCAAAGCTAGACAGGGCACAGGAAATTCCATGAGACTCTTACTGCCAAGTAGCCACCCAAAAACTGGAAGGGAGCTGTGGCTCATAGTAGTAGAGGGCTAGCCTTGAGCAAAAATGCTCAGGGACAGAGTCCAGACCCTGAGTTCAAGCCCTACAACTAACCAAAAAAAAAAGAAAAAAGAAAAACCTATTTTAGCCAAGGAAAAAAAAGAAATCCCAAATACTACTAGTTTAAAAAGTTCAGACTGCAAACAAGTTTGTAATAAAAAAAATTTTTTTTCAAGTGGCTCAAGTGGTAAAATGCTACCCTGGAGCTCAGGGACAATGCCCAGGCCCTGAGTTCAAGCCCCAGGCCTTGCAAAAGAAAAAAAAAAAAAATTCATAGAGAGGCAGTACCAAATTCTCAAGTTCAAGCCCATGACCAAAAGAAAAAATCATGATAGACACTTCTAAATTCTCAAAGCAAACTCATTATTATGAAGACCTATATTTTTTTTTGGTCACAGTGATATATAGAGGGGTTACAGTTACATAAGTAAGGTAATAAGTACTTTTTGCTTTTTTTTTTTCCCAGTTGGTCTTGGAACTTGAACTCTGAGCCTGGGCGCTGTCCCTCAGCTCTTCAGCTCAAGGCTAGCGCTCTACCACTTGAGCCACAGCGCCACTTCCAGTTTTCTGAGTGGTTTATTGGAGATGAGTTTCTCAGACTGTGCTGCCCAGGCTGGCTTTAAACCGTGATGCTCAGATCTCAGCCCCTTGAATAGCTAGGATTACAGAGTCACTCAGACTTTGCTGCCCAGGCTGGCTTTAAACCGTGATGCTCAGATCTCAGCCCCTTGAATAGCTAGGATTACAGAGTCACGGGCACCCGGCTCTAAGTACATTTCTTGTCAAACTTATTATCCCTAGCATTAAGATTTCAATACACATTAACAATTATCAGCCTTAACCCCAGGTTAATATTAAAATGAAGACATACTAATCTTTTCTTGAATAAATAAAAAAAATATTATTTACTCTTGAATTCTCTAGTTCATAGTACTTACTATTTTTCATATATTATTATTGAAAAGGTTTTTTTTCTAAACTGGGAGTAAGGGAAGGGGTAACATTGTACAAAAAGAAATCTACTCTATACCTGACATATAACTGCAACTGCTCTGTACATTACCTTTATAATAGTTAAAAATAAATGAAAATCAATTTTTAAAAACACCAAAAATTATTAAATGGTTATTTTTAAAGGTATTCAGGTCCACTTTCCAGATGCCAATGACTTTTAGTGATGAGCATTATATCATAGGATCCCTCAAAAATTGAAATAAGGCTAGGAGTTGGTGGTTCATGCATGTAATCTAGCTACTCAGGAGGCTGAGATCTGAGGATCACATTTCAAAGCCAGCCCGGGCAGGAAAGTCCCTGAGTCTCTTATCTCCAATAAACCACCAAAAGCCACAAGTGGCCCTATGGCTCAAGTGGTAGAGCACTAGCCTTGACCTGAAGAGCTGAGAGACAGCACCTAGACCCAGAGAGTTCAAGCCCCCTAAACAACTAAAAAAAAAAAGAAAAAAATGACTTTTTTTTACTAATTTATTTTGTTGTTTTAGAATGATATTCAACAGGGTTATCTTTACATATGTCAGTTAAATAAGTACAATTTCATTTTGCATAGTGTCATCTGTTCCTTTTCTCCCATTCCCTCCCTCCCATCTACACCCGTTGCATAGTTCACTTTCATCAATGTCCAGTACAGCCAGTTCACTCCACTACTGCACTTTTTCACCCTTTTCCTCTGATTCTGTGCCTTCCACCCACCCTCCCACAGATGTGCATGTGAGTACACATATATAAGGTAAAGAATATAGTCATCAAAAAAAGAACAAATTAAGAAAGTAAGTCTTATACGTTTCAGACAGCATTACAAAAGCAAAAAACAAAAGGAAATGAAGAAACCCACATGCTCTGAAGTGGCCTGGGAGGGGAAAAAAATCTTTCTGGGGTTAAAAAAATACCAAAAAACAAATTCTAGAGACTACATCATGGGGAAATGGGAGGAAAATCAGTAACAAAAAGTGATCTTGGCAGCTTAATTAGAATATAAGGTCTCTATTTCTGACAACTTCAAACTCTTTATATAGTCTTGAAATGGGATTTTTTTTAATTATTTTACGGAATCCTAGAATGGGCCCTATGGAAAGTACAAGCCAATAGCATGTGCATTCTTGGATTCTAGTCCAGGTTCGTATTAATTAGCTATGTGAAAACAGTTAAGTCTGCTAAGCTTCCAAATAATCCTATATAAAGTGGACTTAGATAAATGTTAAAATCTATCTACAATTTAAACTCTACAATTCTGACTAGAATAATTTTATTACTTCATCTTTTTCAATATATTATTGGCCAAATTTATACCAATTGAGAAATCCTTTTTTGGGACAAACAAAATTTCAAGCTAAAATTTTTCTAGTAATAGCTGCTTTTTGAATGCCTCATCATGATAAAAGCTTAATTAATAACCAAACAAATCATTACACTCTCTTGGTTTCTCTCTATTACAGAGGGAAAAAAGTAGAATACAGATACTAAGCTATTAGTTGTTTCCAATTAAGTCCAAAGTCTCAAATTACTATAAGACAATTTTTTCTATCATCTCTAAAATCAAGATTACTTAACAAGATGCAAGCACATTAACAGTGTTGGGTTGAAATATAGCTCAGTGGCAAAGCACATGCCTAGCAAGTACAACATCCTAGGTTCCATCCCCAGTACCCCCCCCCAAAAAAAAAATCTGTATATTAAGTTTTTTTCCTCCATGGTTAAACTACAAGAGTACATCTTACAATAAATGATGTTATTAGTCTAGATAAAATATGGCACCTTTAGAGTAATTCCAAATAAGCAGCACTGTAGAAAACAACTCAAGAGAATTAGTCTGTTTTGACATTGTATATTATACGGAATATATTTGTTCTCAATCCCAGATTACAGATCATGGAGCTCCTAAAACTTCTGGAAAAATTCCATAGTGGAAAGATTATCTCTTTTCACTTAAAAGTTCATGTTGGAGTTCATACTAATAAGGTTAATTGAGGTAGAACCCCTAATCAAGCACAGGAAACTATGAACCCCCTGCTAATAATTCACTCTATCCATCTATATCCTTTATAATAACTAGCAAAGTTCGTGTTTCTCTAAATTCTGTGAGCTGTCTTAGCAAATAAAAGATGGTCATGTTCACTGGTTTGTAGCTAGTTAGAATAATGTATGTCCTAGTGAAAGAGCATAGGTTGTAGCCTCAATCCCAACATTTAGAGGTAGGGGTAGTTCAAAGCTTGCCTGGGCAACATAGTGAGAAAGCACAAGTGAGAAATACTTAGCACTGGCATCTGTGGTGGAAGGAGTCTTATATGAATTAACTCTCAATTCCTGAAACCAGGTAAATGATATCAGACTGAACTATATGATAACAGGTACAGCTGATATACATTAGAAAATTGCTTATGAAATTGTAATCCTTCTGTACATTACCTTGATAATAACAATTAAAAAAACTGAATTTAGGGGCTCAGTGGTAGAGTGCTTTCCTTGCATGCATGAGGCCCTGGGTTCGATTCCTCAACACCACATAAGCAGAAAAAAACAGAAGTGATGCTATGGCTCAAGTGGTAGAGTGCTAGCCTTAAGCTGAAGAGCTGAGGGACAGCGCCCAGGCCCAGAGTTCAGGCCCCATATCCGACCAAAAAAAAAAAAAAGAACTAAATTTAATTAAGGGGGCAAGGAATATAGCCTAGTGGTAGAGTACCACAATTTTTTTTTATTGAGAGAACAGAGAAAAAATTTTCCTTTTGCACCTTTTTTTCCTTTTTGCACAGGGCAAATAATCTACTGTAAGTACTGTGCTTTCTAGACTGTTCTTTACCTATGGTCTAGAAAACCAAAGTACATCAAAATTGTTTTTTTTTAATTTTATCAACGTATTTGTAGTTATCTCCCCCACCCCACTTTTTTTTTATTGTAAAGGTGATATACAGAAGGGTTACAGTTTACATAAATCAGGTAATGAGTACTTTTTGACCACTGTCTCCTTCCCTTGTTTTTCTCCCAGTTTTTCCCTCCTCACCCCTCTCCCACAAGTTGTATAGCTCATTTTCAACATAGTGTCTTCTGAGTAACACTGCTACATTTGTTCACCCTTTGTCCTACCATTTCTGTGCTCGCCCTTATCCTCCCCAAAACAGATAAACTTACATACAAAACGTACAGAAAACCGGGCGCCAGTGGCTCATGCCTGTAATCCTAACTATTCAGAAGGCTGAGATCTGAGGATGGCAGTGACTCTTATCTCCAGTTAAAAAAAAAAAAACACTAGAAAACCAGAAGTGGAGCTGTGGCTCAAGCGGCAGAGCGCTCACCTTGAGCCGAAGAGCACAGGGACAGTCCAGGCCCACTGTTCAAGCCCCACGACCAACAAAAAAAAGCAGTATAGAAATCAAAAACAGTGACAAAGGAGAAAAATAAATTTGAAAATTTTAAAAAGCAAAAAACAACATAAAATCTCCTGTTTCCATTTCTAAAGCTATAACCATGTTCACTGCAGCATTGTTTACCATAGTCAAGATATGTAATCAACACAGATGTTTCTCAGCAGACAAATGAATCAAGAAAATGTGGTATATACATACAAAATACATATAAGCGCGCACACACACACACACACACAGTGGAATTCTATGCTTCCATCAAAAAGAATGATACTGTACCATTCATAAGAAAATGGAAAGACTTGGAAAAAATTACATTATAAGCAAAGTAAACCAGACCCAAAGAAACATAGATTGGTATGAGTTTTCCCTTATTTGTTATAATTAGAAAATGCCTATAAATCTACATGTAAACACGCTGGATGGTAAAGACAAAAAAATACACTTGGGGGGGGGGGCTGGGAAGGTGGCTCAGTGGTAGAGTGCTTGCCTTGCATGCCTGAGGCCCTGGGTTCGATTCCTCAGCAGCACATAAGCAAAAAGAAAAAAGCCAGAAGTGATGCTGTGGCTCAAGTGGTAGAGCACTAGCCTTGAGCTGAAGAGCTGAGGGACAGCCCCCAGGCCCAGAGTTCAGGCCCCACGACCGGACCCCAAAAAAAAAAAAAATACACTTGGACATGATAAATCATACAGGACTCTAGACATTCACACAGTGAAACCAAGAAAGGATATTCTTAGGAGATCACTATGGACAAAGGTTCAATTATGCTATGGGCATATGATCATATAAAATGATGTTTATTGAAATTACTTTCTACTTACTTTAATATAGATTGACTAAATTCAAATATAAATTACTATGGAAAATCTCATAAGTAGTAAAATGTTACATATCAAAAATATAATTTAAATACTTAATGATATGGGTTCCTTCTACTTTTTTCATTAGCTAAGAATGTTCAGGTAGTGGAGGTGTGGCTCAAGTGGTAAAGCACCAGCTTTGAGAGAAAAAAGTTGAGAGAGTTCATGGCTCTGAAAGAGTTTAAGCCCCAATATAGCTCCTCCACCCCACCCCCCACCCCCAGCCAAGAGACTATTTATTTATTCTTTTTGTTTGGGTTTTTTTCTTAACTGTATTTTTTTTGTCTTTTCTTTTTTGGTACCAGGGAAATCAAACTCAGGACACTGTACTTGCTAGGCAAGCACTTTGTCACATCCCAGCCCTATTTACTCTTTTTATCTATGTCCATCTATAGTTATTTTATATGTCTGTACACTAGGCAATTCCCCCAAAAACTTTGTTCATTAACAAGGCAAACTAATGAAAAATACTGTAACACAATCAAAACAAAATAGACAAGTATCTCATACCTGTCAGACTACTGATTTAAAAGAATCATTAATAGCCCATAAACTACCCATAAAAAGACCAATACTAACAATATGGAGAACTTTCTTACTATGTCTTAATAATAGATGCTAATTTTAATTTCATTTAACAGTGGAAGATATTATAAACATATCTGCACAAAGTACTCTACCTTTATTCATAAGTGAAATGTTTCCTAAGTGAGACCTGAGAAGTTCATTTTATCCTTAAAATTGCAGTCATGTCATATAAAGTCTTATTACAGAAAAATATATATCTACAAAGATAGAAAAAAATTATGCAGGGAAAAGTAAAAGATGATCATAAAAAATTCTTACTATATATGGTACATATATTGAGTAAATGTCTCTTTATATGCTATGTAACCTTACACAAATTTTGGAGACCTTACATGTTTTTGTTTTTATAGTTAGCTGAAGAGAAGAGAAGGGTCTCATGGATGTTCCTTGCTAGGCTGGCTTAGAAACATGATCCTCAGGGCTGGGAAGGTGGCTCAGTGGTAGAGCGCTTGCCCTGCATGCCTGAGGCCCTGTGTTTGATTCCTCAGCACCACATAAGCAGAAGAAAAAAAAAGTTGGAAGTGGCACTGTGGCCCAAGTGGTTGAGCGCTAGCCTTGAGCTGAAGAGCTGAGGGACGGCGCCCAGGCCCAGATTTCAGGCCCCATGACCGGACCAAAAAGAAAAAAAAGAAAGAAACATGATCCTCAGATCTCAGCCTCCTAAGTAGCTATGATTACAAGTATGAGCTACAGACAATGTTTGTTTTTTAATAGTTTTCACCAGTAGTACTACAGGAATTTATGACATAAAAACCACAATTTCATCCAGGAACCAGTGGCTCAGGCCTATAATCCTAGCTACTCTGAGGATCACAGTTCAAAGCCAGCCGGGCAGAGCAGGAAAGTCTGTAAGACTCTTATCGCCAATTAACCACCAGACAACTGCAGGTGGCAAAGAGGTAGCCTTGAGCTCAAGAACTCAAGGACAGTGCCCAGGCCCAGAGTTCAAGCCCCACATATGACCAAAAAAACCAAAACAAAACAAAACAAAAAAAAAAAAACACAATCTCCTACTCTTCACATCTGAACTACAACTGAAGATAAGGCTCAAAAAAGATGATTCTCAACTGGGAAGGTGGCTTAGTGGTAGAGTGCTTGCCTAGTATGCATGAAGCCCTAGGTTCAATTCCTCAGTACCACATACACAGAAAAAGCCGGAAGTGGCGCTGTGGCTCAAGTGGTATAGCTAGCCTTAAGCAAAAGAAACTCAGGAACAGCACTCAGACTCTATGAGGTTCAAGCCCCACAACTGGCCAAAAAAAAAAAAAAGATAGTTGTCTACCATCTGGCATCTGGGCTATCTGATCACTTCAAACTACAATTTAGATGGTCAAGTTCCCAATGAATGCAGTCAAGAAATCAGACTCCTTTCATCTGCCCATTCCCACTTGCAAAAGGAAGGTTCCATTTTAGGTTTATTAGGCCTAGAATAATGAGGCCCCCAACTCCCCATAGTACAGCTACCTAATAAACTGTTCCTCAAAGGAACTGCTTTATTTGAAACACAGATGAGTACATTTAAGCCTAAAAGCATCCCAAGAAACAACTGGGATTTTAGCAGGTATTAAAAAAGTAAAAACAAAATCGAAATAAATACATATGTACATATATGGAGGCTGGTGGTTACTCTCAGTGAAAGGTAACAAGCTAAACCAATAAGGCCATTCAGAGCAAAAAAAATTCCAGAAACTGAAGAAGAGCCTTATTGGGTTAAAACCTCAAAACAAGCCTCAAAAACCATACCGTTTCTAATTAAACTGGATCAGAACAAGGGGCAATTTATACCCTAGGGCATAGTTGAAAATAACATCAATCTGCATTTAATAGAACCTAACAGATGGTTATGATACCAAAGAGGCAGACAGCTTTACTAAGATCAGGAAAAGATAAAGAGAACCCAGATAAAATGAAAACATCCCTGGACAAGGGAGCCCATGCCCTTTAAAACTCTGGAAGGCAATTATTTCACTTTCCCTTTATGGATAAATGTAACATTTAAAATAAATGTAGCATGAACTAGTACTAACTCTAAATAACATTCATGCAATTATGCCCAAAAGGTTATTTGGCAAAGTACTTAGAAAACTTTATAAAGAATACTGTCTAGGACTGTAAGATGTGGCTCAAGTGGTAGAGTACTAGGTGTGAGAAAAAGTCTCCAGGTACTGAGTTCAATCCCCAGTACTCACAAATAGATAGAAAAGACAAAACAGATAGAATAGATAGAACAGACAGAATAGGTAGGTAGGTTGGTTGACTGATTGGATATAGATATAGATACAGACAGACACTTCACTACTTAACAGAGCAATTAATATCAAACAAAGTCAGGGAGTATTTTAAAAGATAAACTATAAAGAAAAGAACAGGAAAAAGTTGACATGTAAGTTCAAAGTAGCTAACTG
This sequence comes from Dipodomys ordii, assembly GCF_000151885.1. Taxonomy (NCBI): domain Eukaryota; kingdom Metazoa; phylum Chordata; class Mammalia; order Rodentia; family Heteromyidae; genus Dipodomys; species Dipodomys ordii. The sequence continues at coordinate 103,242 of NW_012267257.1, forward strand.
GTTTGAATTAAAATGTGTGGAAACTGAAGAGATGAGGGACAGCGCCAAGGCACAGAGTTCAAGCCCCATAACTGACAAAAAAAGAAAAAGGGTAAGATTGTGGAACCTTGACTACTAAACTAAGACAACCTTGGAAAGAAAATGGACTAGTGTATTAGTGGTATTCTGAAAACTTTTTAATAAAACCTGTAAGTTAAGTATGAAATAACTTGGTACTCTAGAAATAAACTGTTTGCTTTTTTGTCCTCCTGCTACACTGGCTTTGTGCATGATAGGCAAGTGCTTTGCAAATGAGTCACATTCCCAGCCAAAGCCTTCACATTCTGGTTACATATACATATAACATGAGCAAGAGAGACAGACAGACAGATGCAGAAAAGAATACCTTTGTTGATGATGGTGGAGTAGGAAAATTAAGCCAGGCTGGAGCAAAGTCATGCTGCGCCATTTAGGTCCAGTCTCTCCGACTCAATGAAACAAGGCTTCAACACCTCATGGCAAGTCCCTGTCACATAAAATGGAAGGAATTAGACCTGTAGCTCCTAATCAAAATTACCATACTTCTTTTAAATCACATGACCCTACTGCTCAAGATTTATATCATTTATAATATTTTGATTATGCCAGGTGCTGGTGACTCACAGCTGTAATCCTAGCTACTCAGGAGGCTTAGATCTAAAGACTGCAGTTCTAAGCCAACCCAGGCAGTAGAGTCTGTAACTCTCACCTCCAATTAACTACCAAAAAGACGGAAGCAGAGCACTAGCCTTGAGCCGGCCCTAAATTCAAGTCCCAGGGCAGGCACAAAAACAGTAAGGAGGGAAGGGATGACACTGTCCAAAAAGAAATGTGCCCCTTACCTGACTTATGTAACTGTAGCCCCTCTGTCCATCACCTTTATTTGACAATAAAAAGTTAAATAATAACAGTCTAATTACACAGGAGACCATGGCTTTGGATTAAGCTCTTACAGTAGGCCTCAACAAGATTAAAAATCAAAGTGAAATCAATCACACTCAAGTTCCTCATTACCAAACTGAAGCTAAGTTGTTATCTGGCCTCTAGAAAAATCAGGAAAGAGATATAATCGCTAAGTTTACCACAGACCAGTTCCAAATCAACATGATAGCCAATCTCCCTCTGCCTTAATCCCTATCCCACCCTCATAATTCACTATCCCCTTTGTAAGATTAATTTGCAACAACCAATCTGTCTTTCCATTTCTTCAATTCTTTTCTGTTTATAAAGCCAACTTATACTCAACCCATCATCACATTTATCCTATTTTATACAAAGATATGCTGCCTAAAGCTAGAATAAAGTCAATTAAAATCTTTTAATTTGTAAGTTTGTCTTTCACAGAATAAAAACCTACAAAAGGTAAAAAATGTATCCGGGCACTGGTGGCTCACACCTATAATCCTAGCTATTGAGGAGGATGAGATCCGAGAATCTCGGTTCAAAGTCAGCCTGGGCATTTGGAAAGCCAATGTGACAATCTTATCTCCAATAAACCACCACAAAACGAAGTGGCACTGTGGCTTAAGTGGGAAAACTCTCACCTTGAGCTGAAGAGCTCAAGGACAGCACCCAGGCTGAGTTCAAGCCCCACGACTGTCAAAAAAAAAAAAAAAAGTAAGTAAAAAGGACAGTTATAGAGGAAGAATGATTGCAGAAGAAGGAATTTGGGGGGGGGGGCAATGAGGCATATCTTGCTTGATGACATTTTACAAAGTTATTAGTTGTATACTTAGAACTTAAGTTTCTTTTGTAAAGTATACTTCAATAAAGCTTTTTAGGGGGAGATGCTGGTCCTGACACTTAAATTCAGGGTCTTGATGCTTCCCGAGCTTTTTTGCTCAAGACTAGCACTCAACCACTTGAGCCACACCTCACCACACTGCTTTTCCGTAGTTAAATGGAAGAATCTCACTGACTTTCCTACCCTGGATGGCTTAGAACCTCAATCCTCAGATATCAGCCTCCTCAATAGCTAGAATTACAGGCACAATACACCAGTACCCAGAAATAAAACTTACCAAACAAATAGAATAAAGTGTCTACTGATGTGAAACAATATTATCTACAGAGTATCATCTACAGCATATGTTTTCCCATACCCCAAATGGAATTTGAAATGTGATTAAGGCCATGAAACCAAGCAGAAAACAAAGCCTCTAGCATTTGCTTCCACCATCAATTTTAAAGGTCCCCTTATAACTAAGGAATACACTCCCATTAACATTGCTCTATAGGTAGTAATTCCTCTGACATTACAAGTAAGGAAAGGAATAGTTGCATAAACTGTTTTTCAGGAACCTGAAGAAAACTCTAACCAGTTGAAATCATTCACCTTATACTCGGGCCTACAAGTGTCTTGACATCAGAAAGCCACACTCTCCACCCTCACAGCATGCTAAAACCCAACACTTGCTATACTTTCTCCAATGAAGAACCATGAAGTCTGATCACACATGCACACACCACCAATCACTTTTCCATACATCTGAGACCACTGTTTCTTTATCCCATAAGTACCTTAAACCCTACATCAGGGAGGCAGATTTGAGAGTTATTTCCCTGTGTCCTCAAATTTGGCCACCTCATAAATAAACTTTTCCCCTTGCAAAACTCAACTGTTCCAATGACTGGCATAGTGCACAGCATACAAAATGAATGAACCTTCTGGTTCTTTATCAGATGATTGTTTCAAAAAGTAAAAACTGATTACCACTTGCACTACAGAAAATCTCTTGGACTTTTCTGCCCAGGATTGGCTTCAAATCTCAGCCTCCTGAAAAGCTACCATCCCACCAGCACCTTAAGCCATTTTTTGTCTGTTTATTATTGGGGGGGAGGGGAGGAAGGAGTTGCAACAGAATCTCACCATGCAGCTTCAGACTCCACTCAAATTCACACACACCCCCACTGCCTCTAGAATGCTAAAGTTCTAAGCATATACTACCACACCAACCTTTTAATAAGCAGAGTAATCAAATCAATGTAGACTTGTGTGGATGTTACACTAACCAAGCAACTTTGAATGTTCTTATCACAAAGAACTGGTAAGTATCTGAGATAACAGGTATGTTAATTGCCCTTATGTGATCATTACACTATAATGTACATGTATTAAATGTCACTTGATATTCCACAAATGTCAAAAAGGAAAAATAACTTCTACAACTATAATGACTATAATAAATGATGGTTTTATGTCTGAAAAAAATTGACCAAGGTCTAAACATAAAAGCTGAAATAAAATTCTTGGAAGCAAACACAAAGATGAAAAATATATGGCCCTGGATATATCAAGAGATTTTTAGATATTTACACCAAAATCAGGAACAACGGGGGTGGGGGGGGGGATGAACTGTATTTTGTGAACAATAAAAACTTCTGTGCAAAGAACATCATTAAGGGCAGGATTGAGAATGTGGCTTAGTGGTAAAGTGCTTGTTTAGCATGCATGAAGCCCTGAGTTCAATTCCTCAGTACCAAACAAACAGAAAAAGCTGGAAGTGGTGTTGTGACTCAAGTGGTAGACTGCTGGCCTTGAGCAAAAAGAAGCTCAGGGACAGTGTCCAGGCCCTGAGTTCAAGCCCCAGGCCTGGCAACAACAACAACAAAAACATTATCAGCCGGGCTGGGCACTGGTGGCTCAGTCCTAGTAATACTTGCCTAGCATGTGTGAAGCATTGGGTTTATTTTCCAAAAAGGAGTGAGGGATACACACAAGAGATGAAAACAACAGAAAGAATAGAAAATACATGCGTATCATATTTAATAAGGTCTGGCATAAAAAATGCATTAAAAACTTCTTACACCATCATTAAAAGACAATCCCATTTGGGCTGGGAAGGTGGCTCAGTGGTAGAGTGCTTGCCTTGCATGCCTGAGGCCCTGGGTTCGATTCCTCAGCACCACATAAGCAAAAAGGAAAAAAAAAGCCGGAAGTGGCGCTGTGGCTCAAGTGGTAGAGTGCTAGCCTTGAGCTGAAGAGCTGAGGGACAGCGCCCAGGCCCAGAGTTCAGGCCCCACGACCGGACCCAAAAAAAAAAAAAAAAGCTAATTCAGAATTTGAGGCCATGACTAAGTACCAGCACACAGGCACATGTGTACATACACACACAAGAGAAGCCATGTAAAATACACAGCAAAACATACGACAGTACCATTATCCATAAATGTCAGCCATAATTATTATTTATAGACCTAGAGTTTGGACAAGCGGGAAAAATCAACAGGGAGAAATTGGGGAAGGGAAACAGTCCTACAATGGTTCTAATTATAAAAGTAATAATGTATACTTTAATAACCAGAAAGTATAAAATATTGAAAATATCAAAACATTCAGGCGAAGTAAATCTGTCCTAGAACTATTGCTGTAAGCAAAGTTCACAAAGTTAAAACTAGTGAAGAAGTATTAAAAATTGTGGTTAATGGAGTGATTTATTCAACTATTTGCAAAAACATCCCCAATAGGGTGTTACGTGCTTCTTCTCTATGAATAAAGGTCAGGCAGGCCAGGCACCAGTGGCTCACACCTGTAATTCTAGCTACTCAGGAGGTTGAGATCCGAGGATTGCAGTCCAAAGCCAGCCTTGGGCAGGAAAGTGTCTGAGACTCTTATTTTCAATTAACTACCAGAGAACCAACCAGAAGTGGCACTGTGGTTCAAGTGATAGAGCACTTGCCTTGAACTGAAGAGCTCAGGGACAGAGCCCAGGCCGAGTTCAAACCCAAAGACCGACAAAAAAAAAAAAAAAGGTCATGTAATTCCAGACCAACTTCTTATTCACATTAAAGAATAGACAAGTAACTTGAACTCAATAAATCAATAAACTGAAATGGATAAAATACAGGCTCTCCCAAGGGGAGGAGAATAGAATGTTCTCACCAATTTGTATGCACTACAAGTGAAATCTGGTAGTATAATGCTATCCATCCCAGCACTGAGGCATGAAGATGGGAGTGAGGCCAACCTGGGTTTTTTCTTTTTTTTTTTTTGGGGGGGGGGTCCGGTCGTGGGGCCTGAACTCTGGGCCTGGGCACTGTCCCTCAGCTCTTCAGCTGAAAGCTAGCGCTCTACCACTTGAGCCACAGTGCCACTTCCGGCTTTTTTGTTTTTGCTTATGTGGTGCTGAGGAATCGAACCCAGGGCCTCAGGCATGCAAGGCAAGCACCTTAACCACTGAGCCACCTTCCCAGGCCGCCAACCTGGGTTTTATGGTTGAGTTGCAGGATAGGCAAGCCTAGCTGCTTAAGGGGAGTCTGTCTCATAAATTAATTAAAAATAGAAATACGACAGTGCATGCATGAAGCCCTGGGTTCAATTCCTCAGCACCACATAAAACAGAAAAAAAACGGAAGTGGTGCTGTGTCTCAAGCAGTAGAGTGATGGCCTTGAGCAAAACCCAGGCCTGAGTTCAAGCCACAGGACTGGCAAAAAAAAAAAAAAAAAATACTACAAATTGATCTAACTATGAAAATATACACAACCTTAGCTTGTTATGCCAGAGGAGTTGTTAAACTCCCTAATCTCAATTTTAGAGCAGAAAATGTCTAAATATGAGTATATGAATACCTAGATCCTTTTATTCTTAATACTTGTTTTGCTCTAAGAAAATAAACAGAATTCAACAGGTGAGTAAAAAAAAAAAGCTCTGTTTAGAAATAAATGAACAACTAATAAGGCACCTTGGAAAAAGTTTTCAAAAATTACAATGTATCTCAAAAAGATAATTAGATGATGGACTGGGTATGTGGCTTAGTGGTAGAGTGCTTGCCTAGTATGCATGAAGCCCTGGGTTCAATTCCTCAGCACATAAACAGAAAAAACCAGACGTGGCGCTGTGGCTCAAGTGGTAGGGTGCTAGCCTTGAGCAAAAGAAGCTCAGGGACAGTGCCCACACCCTGAGTTCAAGCCCCAGGACTAGTAAAAAAAAGAAAGAAAAGAAAATTAGATGGAATAAAATCTAAACTTAGCTGGTGCATTCACCAATGTACTGTTTAAAATATTAGTGAATTCTTTAAAAATAACATTCCTTGGGCTGGGAATGTAGCTTTATTGGTTAAGTGCTTGCCCTACAAGCATGAAGCCCTGGGTTCGATTCCTCAGTACCACAAAAACAGAAAAAGCCAGAAGTGGCACTGTGGCTAACATGGTAGAGTGCTAGCCTTGAGCAAAAGAAGCTCAGGGGCAGAGCCTAGGCTCCTCTGAGTTCAAGCCCCAAAACTGGACAAAAACAAAACAAAAAAAACCACTCTGAATGCCTGCACTTCACTAAAAGTAAATATAAGTAGCTAATAGCAACTAAAATCATTCAAACCTGAAAATATACAAGTATCATTACAAGTTTCTCATTTGTCAAACAGATTTCTATTACAGCAGTTCTTAAAAAGGCACACATTGAATGGCGCTGTGACTCAAGTGGTAAGGCACTATCCATGAGCTGAAGAGCTGAGGGACAGTGCCCAGAGTTGAAGCCCCACAACCAACGTTAAAAAAAAAAAATTGCACACATTGCTTATAAACTTGTCAGTATAACATTACTAATAGAAAAAAAGGGTTTTTTTTGTCAGTTGGGGGACTTGAGCTCAGGGCCTGGGTGCTGTCCCTGAGCTTTTCTGCTCAAGGCTAGTACTCTACTTGAGCCACAGTGCCACTTCTGGTTTTCTGGTGGTTAACTGGAGATAGAGTCTCACGGACTTTCCTGCCCGGCATAGCTCTGAACCGTAATCCTCAGATCTCAGCCTCCTGAGTAGCTGAATTACAGGCATGAGCCACAAGTGCCTGACTGGAAAAAAAAAAGTTCTTAATTCAGTTTACTCAGTTCCTATTTATTGCTTAGCAATGAGTTTTCTTTTTGAAGTTAAAAACTTAATTTGAATGCAAAACCACTTCAACAAATTGTTTCAAAAACTTAATTTCTATGTTAGAATAGGCTGCAACTTAACCTAAGCTTTTTTTTAAAAAAAAAGTATCAGATTAAAAATCAAATACCTTATTATAACACGGGTTTTTGGTTGTTTTTTTTTGGTCAGTTGTGGGGCCTGAACTCTGGGCCTGGGCACTATCCCTCAGCCCTTCAGCTCAAGGCTAGCACCCTACCACTTGAGCCAAAGCACCACTTCCAGCTTTTTCTGTTTATGTGGTTCTGAGGAATCAAACCCAGGATCTCAGCATGCAAGGTAAGCGCTCTACCACTGAGCAATCTTCCTAGCTCCTTATAACACGTTTTAAAGAACTACAAATCCAAACCTGAGTGCTCTATGGGCAACGCAGTCTACATATACATTTAAAAGGCAAACTGCAATCAACATGCATACATTTAAAATGTAAGTCAACCTGGGAGCAAGGAAAGGGCTGATATTGTCCAAGAAGAAATTTACTCTACCTGACTTATGTAACCATAACCCTTCTGTCCATCACCTTTATTATCACAAAAAGTTTTTAAAGTAAAAAACAAAAAAGCAAAATAGCTAACCATCATATCAATCTATAAAGCCTACAGTAAATACCGACAAGATGGACTGAGCTTTTTTTTTTTCTTTAAAAGTAAAAAACTTGTAGCCAGGCGCCAGTGGCTCACGCCTGTTATCCTAGCTACTCAGGAGGCTGAGACATTCAAAGTCACAGGGGCAGGAAAGTCCCCAATAAACAATCAGAAAACCGGAAGTGGCACTGTGGCTCAAGTGGTTGAGTGCTAGCCTTGAACTGATGAGCTGAAAAACAGTGCCCAGGCCCAAAGTTCAAACCCCATGACCAACAAAAAAGAAATTTAAAAAACTTGTAACTTAGAACTGTTACAAATTTGAAATATTCTTAAGCCTTAAAATTATTTTTTTCTGCATTTCAGTTCATTCAAACTATGGTTAATGATTATTTTCACACTTTCCAGGAAACTGAAGCCAAGCAATATTATTGCAAGAAACTGAAAGCTTTCCAAGAATAATAGGTTAAATTTGATTCTCGTTAGTTTACAAATGAAGATTTGATTTGCTCACCATAACAGTACTTACAAATTCCAACAGGACTGCACAGGAAGGTGTTGTTTTCTCTATTATCTTTATGTTTTCCAGTTTGTTTTTTGATTTTGTATCCTCTGAAATATCCAAGTTCTTTGAAGATACTTAACCTATGACTATTTGACATAGAGTTTTTCAAGTCAGCTACCCATACTTCTGTTTTAAAGTTTTCATATGGCTATCTCCAGAATTAGCCAAGTTCCTTGGGTTTAAGAACAAAGTCTTCTTTATTATTCCATGTACTTGTCACTGTTGTACTTATCCACTCCAGATGAAAATATCCAACTTATAAGCCAAGAAGTACAAATAAAAAAGAAAATTTCACATCTGAGGAATATTTCTCAACACCAGCATATACAAATAGCTATCTCAACACTACCATGCTGGTACAAAACTGTAACATCTTAAATTTCCACGTAAATAAAAGATAGAAAGAAAAAAACTCTGTATTCTTTCAATGTCTTCATTTAGAAAAGTTGTCCCATTGTGACATGAAAAGGGCTAAGGTCAAAAATTCCTAAAACTTTCAATAAAGGTAAAAATAAACTGCCATGAAACTTCAGCAATAAACAGTAATTTGAAAATGCTGAATCTACTCAGTATACACATCAAACATCTTACAGTCTGGGCTGAAGAACAGTTAACGGGGAAGGGGGGTGGGGGGGGAGACAAAAAAATACCACCAGCTGAAAAACTTTAACCGGTTATATAATCCATGTGAACCAAAATAATGAAGAAATGACTGGGTCTCTTTAGCTTGTTGAATTTGTTCACTACTATCAATTCACTTCAGAGATGGTTCTTGCCAATTTTTATTAAACTTCTGGGGCAAAATTATCCAAAAACATTGTAATTCCAAAATGGCCACTTGAAATATCCGGGGCCTTTTACACAAAACCTAGAAGATGATCTTCTTATCTGAATAATTCAATCACCTGTGAAAGTTACAGAAAACAGAACAAAACAAAACTTGGATTACACAGAGTTTTGATTTTGAGCTAAAATATCAACTCCCCCCTCCGCCCCCACCTTGGAAGGCCAACCTCTGGAAATTCTCTTCTGAATATGCAAGCCTACAGGAGCCTAGAAAAGGGTTTGTTTATGCCCTAACAAGCACTCAATCACAAGTCTACTAAATGAAAGAGACTTCGGAGTGAAGGGGTGGAAAACAGCTGGGCGATGGTATCGCGCAGGACAAGCACTGCTTGGAACTGGGAACACGAGGTGGACCTACCACAGGGAGATTTATAGGAGCAAAAGTGAACTTTCTTGAGTAAATTGCTAAAACTAACAAGCTGGCACCCAATCCTTCGTAAAGATCGCCCCTAGTTCGGTGCAACGTTCCGCAGGAAAACAAGTAGGACAGGTAGGTGTGCTGGGCACGGAGCACACAACTTAGGGGAGAGAGAGGGAGAGAGAATACCAGAGAGACGCTCCGTCCGAATTCGGACTATCTAACAGGCCGGAGAGGTGGGGAAAGGCGCGGAGCGGAGCCAGGACGCTTCGGAGATTCACCGGAGGGCCAGACCTCCCCGCCCCCGGGGGCAGCGAGGGGACGGACCGGGAGCAGGTTCCCATTTCCTCCAATTAAGAAAACAGGTTTCTCCAAAACTGAGGGTGTGGGAGGAACCGGGCCCGACTCGTAAACCACACGGGAAGAATGGCTGTCTCCCCGAAAGGAAGAAACAAGTCTCCTCAGAACCACCCCCCCCCCCGGCCAGGAGGGACGAGGCGGTCCTCGTCGCGACCCGCGGCGGCGGCCCGGGCGGGGAGAGCGGGAGCGCCGGGCGCCGAGGAAGCAACCGAAGGCC
>NW_012267257.1:113133-115533 GCF_000151885.1 Dipodomys ordii
GCTCAAGGCGAACGCTCTATCACTTGAGCTACAGCGCCACTTCCGGTTTTCTGGTGGTTTATTGGAGATAGGAGTCTCATGGTCTCTCCTGCCAGGGCTGGCTTTGAACTGCGATCCTCAGATCTCAGCCTCCTGAGTAGCTAGGATTACAGGCGTGAGCCACCGGCGCCCGGCTCTTTGGGTTATTTTTTAATTGACTTACACTTCTACCAATTATGACATGTCTTTTAATATACTGAACAATAAAAGATATTAATCTCTGATCTTAGATAAAACAATTCAGATACAGACACTTGCACAAAATAACATACCTTTAAATATACAGAACCATCAAAAATGTCATAAAGGCCATCAAACTTACATTAGGAAACAGCCCTATTGAAAAAAGAAAGAAGCACGGTCCCAAGGTGGGGGGGGGGGGGCAAAATGAAAGCAAAAAGCAAGGCTAAGAAATAGCTCAGCAGTAAAACATTTGCCTAGCTTATTCTAAGCCCTAAGCACCCTATATTGGATCTCTAGTACTACTACCAAAAAAAAAAAAAAAAAAACTTACCTCCAAATCTCACAGAGCAGCTATCAGCTACAAAGGTGAAAGTTTCTAACATCTACTCCCCAAAAAGCACACCGGAATCTATATACAAAAGCCTATGTACAGGAGCTGGGAATCTTTAGTAGAGTGATTGTCTAGCATGCATGAAGCCCTAGTTCAACCTCAGCACTAAATAAAAGGAAAAAGCTGGAAATGGCACTGTGGCTCAAGTGGTAGAGTACTAACCTTGAGCAAAAAGAAGCTCAGGGTAGTAGGCCATGAGTTCAAGCCCCAAACCTGCCCCTCCCACAAAAAAAAAAAAAACTATGTACAAAGGACAAACAAATGCAGCAATGGACACTATACTGAATTGACACTATATTGAAAATTAACTATACAACTTGTGGGTAGGGATAAAAGGAAAAACTGGGAGAGAGGGAGGGAAGGGGTGACATTGTCCAAAATGAAAGGTACTAATTACCTGACTCACGTAACTGCAGTAACCCCTCCGAACATAACCTTTACAACAACAATTAAAAAAAATTTAAGCCTATGTAATAGCTCACCTGTGGCCTAAAAACTAGCTAATCATGAGGACAACCACTTGTTGTGAAGGACCATCTCCTACATGGTTTTTAAAATATGTTCACAAATTCATTGATACAAGGTTTGGCCTAAAACCCTTTGTTTTGATTTCAAGCTAAATTGAATGGCTTGCAGCTAGCTGACAGAATTTGACAAAAGGGACTTCTGAAACTAGATTATAAAAGGTATTGTAACCATTTCTCTCTCCTCAAATCACCTGCTATAGAAACTTCAACTGTCACCTTCTAATTCCCAAAGTTTCAAATAATTACAGCCTTAGCCAACATCTGGGATGAAATTTTATGAAAGACTGAAGGGAAGAACACCAGCAAAGCTACTCCTGATTGCCAATCCACAGACAATAAGTAACATAAAAATTTCTGGAGTTTGTAATGTTGGGGAATTAAGCCTTGCACATGCTAGACTGAGCAACAATTTCCAATTCTTTTCAGTTTTTGTTACATTGTTTTTCATGAAGGCCCTTTTAAAAAATAACATTCAGCTGGGCGCCAGTGGCTCAAGCCTGTAACCCTAGGTACTCAGGAGGATGAGATCTGAGATTTGAGGTTCAAAGCCAGCCAGGAAAGGAAAGTCCTTGAGACTCATCTCCAATTAACCACCAGAAAACCAGAAGTGGCTCACCTTGAGCTGAAGAGCACAGGGACAGTGCCCAGGCCCAAAGTTCAAGACCCACAACCGACCCAAAAAAAAAAAAAAAATACACCAATATACATAAAAGTGCCATAAAACTATGAATTCTCAGAAATCAGTCTCCCATTTCCCATCCTTATATCCAAAAGAATTCATGTTAAGAACTTCTGACACAAACCAGATGCTGGTGCCCTGGCTCACACCTGTAATCCTAGTTTATTCAGGTGGCTGAGATCTGAGGATCTCCAAGCCAGCCCTGGCATTAAAGTGCATGAGATTCTTACCTCTAACCAACAACCAAAAAGGCACAAGTAGGAGAACCCTCACCTTGAGGGGGGAAAAACCGCTCAGGAACAGCGCCCAGGCCTGGACTTCAAGCACAAGGACTAGCACTAAAGAAAAAAGAACCAGCCAGGTACTGGTGACTCACACCTGTAATCCTAGCTATTCAGGAGGCTGAGATCTGCGGATCACGGTTCAAAGCCAGTCCGGACAGGAAAGTTCGTGAGACTCTTATCTCCAATAAACCACCAGTAAACCAGAAGTGGTGCTGTGGCTAAAGTGGTAGAGTGCTAGCCTTGAGCTGAAGAGCTGAGGGACAGCGCCCAGGCCCAGAGTTCAAGCCCCATGACCAG
>NW_012267257.1:124823-129200 GCF_000151885.1 Dipodomys ordii
CGCCGACACGGGCGCCCCCCCCCGCCGCCCGCTCCCGGACTCCGGCGAGGAGCGCGGAGGCCGTCGTTACCTTCCGCCCCACCAGAGGTGCCCCTGGCCTGGGGGTGCCGTTGCGCGCGATCCCGGGAGGAGGTTTTCGGTACTTTGAATAATCCCCTTTTGCCGCTTTTCCCTCCCCCACAACCAGTCTCAGTCCCAAAATGGCGCCGACCCGATCCGCAATGTTCTGGGCCAAGTCTCGCGAGATCGTGGAAAGTGGTGAGGCGGGGAAGAAACTAGAGGGGTTGAGAAAAGGAGGGAAGGCGGGGCGAGGAGACCGAGGAGGGAGAAAGGGTGTGGAAGAAACAGTGAGAACGAACCTACTGGGCGGGGCAGCAGGAGGAGCGCCTCCACCGGAGAACCTTCTGGCCCAAGCAACTGCTCACGCCCCGGTCAGAGAAGCTCCGCCTTCTACGTCGGCGGCGGGGGACGGGGAAAGGGGCGTGGCTACGTCTGGAGGCGGGGCTTCTAGGAAGCTCTGGAGGCAAGGACGCGCGGGGGGCGGTGGCTCCACGTGGTGACGTCAGGAGCAGCTGGAGTCGGGGATTACCCCCTGCTGCTGACGTGAAGCTAGTGAACAATCGGGAACGTTCGGTGGAAGGGGGAATTCCCCGCCGCTCTCAGAGGAGCCCCTCCTCCCGCCCCTCCCCTGCCGGATTCCACTCCGAGCCGGGGCTGGTGGGGGCCTCCGGAGCGCGGCGCGGGCGGCCGTCGCGGGTGCGGCGCGTGCCGCTGCGTCCTCCCCGGCGCGGAGCTCTTGAACAGCCGCGGCGCGCGCCGCTCGCCGTCCGCAGCTCCGGGTCCTGGTGAATCGGGGACCCGCGCACGGCGCGTGTGCACAGCCCCGCGCGGGCGGAGCGCCGACCGGACTTGGGTCCGGCGCCATTGGGCGCCCGGGTGCCGTCAAGCCAGCAATGTGTGCAAATCGGGAACGTGTCAAGCCTCGGCCCCGGGGAGGACGGCCGGTGGGCGGCGGACGCTGACGCGCCGGGGCCCGAGCCCTGGCTCCCCGAGGCTGCCCGGCTGCTCGGGTCTCGTTCCAGGGACCACCCTTCTCGTTTCTTCTGCCCGGGGAGACTTACTCCCGCCACCCGAAGACTTTATTGTTGCCGTGGAAACTAAATAAACGTGGCAGATTCCGTCTCTCTTCACCGGCATCGCTGGACACTCTTTGAAACCTCGGGAGCCGGCATTCCCGGGAAGAGGAAAGCAGCCGGTGTTTACCGGGGAGGACGGGAGGCGACGAGCGGAGAAACGGAAAATAGCTGGCCCTCGGATTCCTCGGCAAACCCGATCCTCTTGCCCGACGCCTGCTGGGTGTGCAGTGCCGCGCAGTGCTCGGAAAGCCGGGCCGACGGCTCTCGCGTGCACGTTAGTCCTGACGCGCGGGCGCCCGCTTTGGGGAATGAACAGATGCCCCGCCGGGCACAACGAGCAGTAAATGACACTCGTTTCGTTTTTCAATCTCTGAGTTATTTTGCAGGTAGGGAAACTGGTCTTTAATGTGGAAGTTGGCCGCTCTATTCAGCAGTACCAGGAACAACGTTTATAACATGCATTCCTCCACATCACGTTGCACCCATACAAGTAACATACTAGGAGAGAATGCATGCTATTTCTAAGCATGATGTCAACCCGGGACACACAGGAAAAAATAGTCTGATCAAAACAACTTTGTGCATTTCATATGACCAAAGCCATTATGAAATTGAAAAACTGATAATGAAATGGAGAAAAAATTGTAACATGTACAAGAAACTGTTTTGGTTATACATGCCTGCATACTGTTCTCAGTATCTAATTTTGATATGTAATATGTATATAATTTTTTATTAAGGTGATGCACAGAGGGATTATGTAAGCCAGGTAAACTACGTTTCTTTTTGTACAATGTCACCCCTTCCCTTGCTCTCTCCCAGTTTTTCCCTTCCATCCACCCATAAGTTGTATAGTTCATTTTCCATGTAGTGTCTAGTGAGTACCATTGGTGCATTGGCTCACCCTGTGTCCCTCCATTTCTGTGCTCCATCTTACCTTTCCAAAGACAGATAACACAAAAAAATAACAACGGGGAAAAACACTCATTTCCATATCCTGAAATTTATTTTTTTTAATTCTTGTAGAGTTCATATACAGAGGAGTGTAGTCGCATGAATCGGGTAATGAGTAATGAGTACTTTTTTTTAACCATGACTCTCCTTCTGCTTCTCTTTCTTTCCTGGAGTTTATTTCAACATGTATTATATGATTAGAGGCACCCAGACCCATCAACTTTTAAAATGTCAAATGATGGGCTGGGAAGGTGGCTCAGTGGTAGAGTGCTTGCCTCCCATGCATGAGGCCCTGGATTCAATTCCTCAGCACTACATAAGTAGAAAAAAGCCAGAGGTGGTGCTGTGGCTCAAGTGGTAGGGCACTAGCCTTGAGCTGAAGACAGAGGGACAGCACCCAGGCCCAGAGTTCAGCCCCCATGACAGACCCTCCCCCCCAGAAAAAGTCAAATGATGTAACTGGATGCAGATGGCTCATGTCTGTAATCCTAGCTACTCAGAAAACTCAGAGCTGAGGATCCCAGTTCAAAGCCAGCCAAGGCAGGAAAGTCCATGGGACTCATCTCCAATTACCCACCAAGTGGTGTCTCAAGTGGTAGAGTGCTAGCCTTGAGCTGAAGAACTCAGGGATAGTGCCTAGGCCCAGGGTTCAAGCTCCATGACCAAAACAACAACAACAACAAAAACCACTATTAAGAATATACTTATGTTAGACACTAGTGGTTCACACTTGTAATTCCAGCTACTCAGAAGGCTGAGATCTGAGGATTATGGTACAAAGCAGCCTAGGTAGGAAAGTCTTGTCTCCAATCAGCCACTAAAGTTCAACTGTGGCTTATTTGATGGAGCACTAGCTTAAGCAAAAAATAAAAGCTCAGGGTTGGCACCCAAATCCTGAGTTCAAGCCCCAGAACTAGCACATGCCCACAAAATGAAAATACTTAAGGAATGTATTATTGGCTTTTTTTTTTTTTTTGTCGGACATGAGGGGTGATCTCTGGGCCTGGGTGCTGTCCCTCAGCTATTCAGCTCAAGGCTAGCTCTCTACCTCTTGAGCTACAGTGCCACTTCTGGCTTTCTGGTGGTTAATTGGTCATTAGAATCTCACGGACTTTCCTGCCCAGGATGCCTTTGAACCGTGATCCTCAGATCTCAGCCTCCTGAGTAGCTAGGATTACAGTCACAAGCCACCAGCGCCCAGCTAATCCCTAGTTTAGAAGGGTGAGATCTAAGGATCTCAGTTCAAAGCCAGACTGAGCAGGAAAAGCCCATGAAACTCTTTCTTCCAATTAACTACCAAAAAAGGAAGAAGTAGACCTGTGGCTATGGTTCAAGTGGCAGAGTGCTAGACTTAAGCACAGGGACAGCACTCAGGCCCTGAATTCAAGTCTCAGTACTAGCACAAAAACAAAACAAAACAGTGAAAAGCAGAGCTGGTGTCCTCGCCTCAAGGAGTACAGAATCAGCCTAGCAAAATTAAAGTCCTGAATTCAAACACCATTACCTCCTCAGCTCCCAAAAGAGATTAAAAGCCTAGATGAAGTTTTAAGAAATGTCAAGAATGGAACTGATACATAGCAGCCATGAGTCCTGGGAAAACATAAAGGAAACCTAAATCAGGATGGGCTTAGAAGGTCTGTGAAGAGAACACTATAAGTTTTTATCTAAACTAGATAGCCCACCAGGGTCACAGAGTATCATATGGTGGGTTTGTTGTTTTTTGAGGACTCTACTCTCCTAGGTATTAATATAGACTTCATTCCAGACTAAAGCGTGCCAAGCAATGTCTAAAACTGCAGACCTTTACCTTACCTACCCAAGTCAGTAATCCATGCCCTAGAAGTAAGTCTATTGGAACTCAGTAAACCTTCCCCAAGCTTGAGACAGAGATTGCCCCATAAGCTGGTCTTGGGAAGGGACTTAATGCTCAAAGCCCTTTTTACTTCAACAAAAACTTATATCTGAGTAAAAATAATTGCCATTCTTACAGGACAGATTTCATTCTATGGGATATGTATTCTTTTCCTAAGAAATTTTCCTGCTACTTACTCATGTTCCTACTCAGGAGGCTGAGATCTGAGGATCAAGGTTCAAAGCCAATCCAGGGGGCTGGGAAGATGGCTCCCCAGTAGAGTGCTTGCCTTGCATGCATGAGGCCCTGGGTTCAATTCCTTAGCACCACATAAGCAGAAAAAGCCAGAAGTGGCGCTGTGGCTCAAGTGGTAGAGTGCTAGCCTTGAGCTGAAGAGCTGAGGGACAACACCAGGCCCCGAGTTCAGGCCCCACA
>NW_012267257.1:129516-139908 GCF_000151885.1 Dipodomys ordii
GGAAGTGGCACTGTAGCTCAAGTGGTAGAGCACTCGCCTTGAGCTGAAGAGCTGAGGGACAGTGCCCAGGCCCAGAGTTCAAGCCCCAGGACCGACAAAAAAAAAAAACAGAAAAATAATCCTAAACCCAGGCCCTGATTTCAAGCCCCTTGGCCTCAGAATCACATGCGTGGACACGTGCACACCCACACAATCTAAAAGTAGTGACTCATTCATAGTATCCTATAGTTTCAGCCATGGTTTAAATTTTCCAATTTTTGTTAGTAAAATGCTTGCCTCTCCCTCCTTTAGTCTTTTTTTTTTTGAACCACGCAGTCTACTTCTCAGAATTTTCCTTGTTTTTGAATATTCTATGCCAGTATTGTTTCCTTTAACAAGATTGTCATTCTTTTTACTTTCCAGATTCTAACTTCTTATCCCAAAAGATCCTCTTCAAGTAACTTTCTGTCTGATAAGGCCTGTATTTTCTGTACTTTCACATGGATTTTACTCCAACTTGTATGGCTGTTTTATCTGTTTGTTCTCTTTTGTATCTTCCTTTCAGATAGGGAGACTCTGGTTCAGAACACTGTTCTCTTTATATTTCAGCCCTAAACCAAAGCTCAATCCATAGTAGGCTTTAACACATTTAAGTTTGTTTTTTCCAGACAGGATTACGTAGCTAAGAATGGCTTGGAAATTACCGTTCTCTTGCTCTTCTTGTCAAATGCTGTGATTACAGCCATATATCCCCAAATCTGGCTAATCAACTGAGTTTTACTGAGTGTTTGTTGAGGCTCATATTTATGAAATCATCTAGAACCCACTCATTTCCTCTTCCCATACACCAACACATCTGATTAGTCAGTAAGGTCATTGGTTAGGTACAGAGTGTCTCCTGACGATTTATTTCACTGTGATGGTTGTGGCTCTCCATAGATGTTGGGGAAATGGAGGAGAATGGAAAAGCCATAGGTGGGACTTGATCGTCAACAGGTGAGGACTGTTTATTGAGGAACAGCGAGGGACACAGACCTTCCCTTGGGTTTAGAGTTTGTGCAAGGGACTGGATTTGGGGTGGGCTTCTATAGGGCTTAACAAGGAAGCAGAAGGTAAAAAAAAAAAAAAAATGGGCTATGGTCTCCTTGGGATCAAGGGCAATGTCCTTGGCCAGGCCCACAGTGGAATGCTGCAGTGTGGGGGCTATTGTGCCCTGGGGGCCAAGGTTGGAATGACCTGCCGGAGGAGCTTGTGAGCACATACCTGGTGCTTTGCTTGACTCTGGGGAAAAGGCAGGACTCAGTCCTTCTATAGATAATCCAAATGGAGGCACAAATGTCTTAGTTGGAGAAAAATCAGAAACACAGAGACTTTCTCTTTGGTAGTCTTAAAAATATTTGCACGTGGACTGGGAAGGTGGCTCAGTGATAGAGCGCTTGCCTTGCATGCCTGAGGCCCTGGGTTCGATTCCTCAGCACCACATAAGCAAAAAGAAAAAAGCCAGAAGTGGTGCTGTGGCTCAAGTGGTAGAGCGCTAGCCTTGAGCTGAAGAGCTGAGGGACAGCACCCAAGCCCAGAGGTCAGGCCCCATGACCGGACCCAAAAAAAAAAAATATTTGCACATGCCTCTTAGTTTCTGACAAGTTTCACAATTTTGTACTGCTGATTACTGGGTCCCTCTTCTCAGGAAGCCTCAAAATGAAAGAACTATGCTTGTCTGGTACTGTGCTACATTCCCACCACAAGCACACAGTAAGCACTCGATAAAGACTACCTGGGAGAATGAGTGAATGATTAATGAAGATAAAATACTTAAAAGAGAAATGTTTAAAAAATAACCCTGCCCTGCAAGAAATAAAAAGTCCATGGGCTGGGGGTGTGGTTTGTGGTAGCCTACATTGCCTAGCATGCATGAAGCCCTGGGTTTGATTCCTCAGTACCACAATAAACAGAAGATGCTGGAAGTGGCACTCTGGCTCAAGTGGTAGAGTGCTATCCTTGAGCAAAAGAAGTTCAGGGACAGCATCCAGGCCCAGAGTTCAAGCCCCAGGTCTGGCAAAAGAAAAAAGAAAAGAAAAAAAAGAAGAAAGCTCTGACATCAATGACTCCTGCCTATAATCCTAGCTAGTGAGGTGGCTGAGATCTGAAGGTCACAGTTCAAAGCCATCCAGGGCAAAAAGGCTGAGACTCTTCTCTCCAATTAACTATGAACAAAGCCAGAAGTAGAGCTGTAGTTCAAGAGTCAGAACAACTAGCCTTGAGCCAAAAAGCTCAGGATCAGTGCCTAGAGCTGGAGTTCAAGCAGCACCAGCCTCCAAAAACAGAAAAGAAAGAAAAAAAATTTTTAAAGGCTTAAAAAAATGTCATCTATATTGAAATGTACTCCAGGAAATGGAAACAAAAGGTTTTTCATTTCTTTGTTGCTGTTTTTGTTTTTCTTTTTGTCTTATCTGTTTTTGAGACCTAAGTAGGGGAGGGGGGGAATAGAAATGGAGGGACATAGGGTGAACAAATGCAGCAGTGGTACTCACTAGACACTATGTTTTAATATGGGGTTGGAGCCGGGCTCCCGTGGAGCCGGGCTCCCGTGGCTCACATCTGTAATCCTAGTTACTCAGGAGGCTGAGATGTGAGGATCATGGTTCAAAGCCAGCCCTGGCAAGAGACTCCATGGGACTTTTGTTTTTGTTTTCGGTCGTGGGGCTTGAACTCTGGGCCTGGGCACTGTCCTTCAGCTCTTCAGCTTAAGGCTAGTGCTGTACCACTTGAGCCACAGTGCTACTTCTGGTTTTCTGGTGGTTAATTGGACATAAGAGTCTCATGGACTTTCCTACCTGGGCTGGTTTTGAACCGCAATCCTCAGATCTTAGCCTCCTGATTAGCTAGGATCACAGGTGTGAGGCACTGGTGCCCGACACTGTGAGACTCATCTCCAATTAACCGCTAGAAAACTGTAAGTGGTGGTGTGGCTCAAGTGGTAAAGTGCTTGCCTTGAGTTGAAGAGCTCAGGGACAGCACCCAGGCCCAGAGTTCGAGGCCCAAGATTGGAAAAAAAAATGTGGGATATGGGAAGGGAAACCTGGGAGACAGCGAAGGAAGAGGTTACATTGTCTAGTACTCTTTACCTAATTTATGCAACACCTTTATAATAATATTTTTAATGTGTCTGTCAAGAGTTCCAGAGGAAGGGGCCTTCAAGTTAGAAGGTTATTGTATAACCAAAGACACAAGGATAAAGAAAGCATTTACAAATATGAACCAGGAGGTCAAGGCTGGAGAACCATGAGACCACACCCTGGCCCATGAGTGTAGAGATTAGACATTTAGCCTTCAGGCTTTGGAGAATCATTTTGTTTTGAGCAAGAAAGTCATAAGATTGGACGGATACTTTAGACAAGGCTTTCTCTTGAGACTCAGGAAAATCAATACGAAAAATGGGATTCTAGCTGGGCACTGGTGGCTCCCACCTAAAATCCTATCTTCTTGAAGGTTGAGATCTGAAGATCTCAGGTGGTTCAAAGCCAGCCTGGGACATTGGGTGGCAGTGGCTCATACCTGTAAGATCAAGGTTCAAAGCCAGCCCTGGCAGAAAAGTCTCCTGGAGACTCTAATCTCCAATTAACCACTCAAAAAACCAGAAGTGGCACTGTTGCTCAAGTGGTAGCGTGTTAGCTTTGAGTACAAAGAGGTTCAAGAACAATGCCCAGACCCTGAGTTCAAGCCCCTCAACTAATTAAAAAAAAAAAAGAAGGAAGGAAAGAAGAAAGGAAGGAAGGAAGGAAGGAAGGAAGGAAGGAAGGAAGGAAGGAAGGAAGGAACTGAGATTCTAGGAAAGGAAATACGAGGCTATGTAGTAATCTTGGTGAAAAATAATGGGATTTAGGACTGCCTAGGCCTCTTTTCCATTGCATACCTTTCTCCTTTGTGAAGGTTATCATAAAAATAGTTGTTGTTTTTATTGGTTTGCTCAAGGCTAGCACTGTATCTCTTTGAGTCTCTTCCAGTTTTCTGGTAGTAAATTAGAGATAAGAGTCTCTCAGTCTTTCCTCTTTGGGGGTGGGGAATGGCTTCTGTTTTGTTTTGTTTTGTTTTTTGGTCGGTCGTGGGACTTGAACTCTGGGATTAAGCACTCTACCGCTTGAGCCACAGTACCACTTCTGGTTTTCTAGTGGTTTACTGGAGATAAGAGTCTCATGGACTTTCCTGCCCGGTCTGGCTTTGAACCGTGATCCTCAGATCTCAGCCTCTTGAGTAGCTAGGATTACAGGCGAGAGCCACCATTGCCTAGCTCTGTTTGGGATGGCTTCTAATCTTGATCCTCTTTTGTCAGCTTCTGGTGAGCCACCGACACCCATATGGATCACGTGTGCTTTCCCACCTCCTCCCAGCAACTCTTACAAGCTTTCAAGTTTCAGCCTAAGTTTCTAAAAATGTCTTTATTCCTTTGGTTTTCTTTTTCTTTTTTTTTTTTTTTTTGGGTCCGGTCATGGGGCCTGAACTCTAGGCCTGGGTGCTGTCCCTCAGCTCTTCAGCTCAAGGCTAGCGCTCTACCACTTGAGCCAGAGCACCACTTCCGGTTTTTTTCTTTTTGCTTATGTGGTGCTGAGGAATCGAACCCAGGGCCTCTGGCATGCAAGGCATGCGCTCTACTACTGAACCACCTTCCCAGCCCCGTCTTTATTCCTTTGGATAATTGAAATAGAAGAAATCTTTCTCAGAAACTTTCCTCCATGGTGCCCAACTTGTCCAAGGAAGTAATTTTTTATTTCATTCATGTAAGCAATAGTCCTAATATCTTACATTTTTCCTTGTAGAATAATCATTATTATAAACCAAGTGTGTGTGTCTACATGGGTGTGTGGTACTAGGGCTCCAACTCAATACTATGTCTTGGCTTTTTCCACGCAAGGCTGGTCCTCTACCACTTGAACCATACCTCCACTTCCAGCTTTTTGCTGGTTAATTGGAGATAAGAGTCTTAATGGGCTTTCCTGCTTGAGCTGGCTTCAAATCTACCTTTACCACTATCCTCAGATATCAGCCTCCTAAGTAGCTAAAATTATAGGTGTGAGCTACAAGGTCAAGCTTAAAATAATTATTTATAATGTTATTAGTTTGATATCTACCTCATCTACTGGACTCTGGGTGGTCTCATGAGGACCTGAATGAGTGAATGAATAAATGAATAGCTGGGAGAGGTACCAGTACACACACACACACACACACACACACACACACACACACACTAGTTCAGTTTGGGACAAGTAATGAGTATGAATTTCAGACTACAAACTTAAGTGGACAAAAAATAAAATTCAGTTAAATTTCTATAATAAACACTATATGCTAGTGGAAATTACTGTCAATTTCAGAGCTATCCCCCTTGGCTAAGGTTGTTGGAGAAAAGGTAGTTTATGTGATTTGAAGGATTCTGAATAGGAGAGGGTTTCTATTCATCTCTCAGTTTTAGAATCTATGAAGAGATCACTGAGTTTTCCCTTAGTAATGGCCAATGAAACCAATATTCTATTAAACCAGCTGTACGAAGACAAGATCTGGAAAGGTTGAGGAATAAAGAGCAGAAAGGTGTCAAAAATCAGTTTCCCACTGGATGGAGATTTAAAAAGATAGGGAATGGAGAGTTAAAAAGATAGAATGAGTGAGGTTCAGATCTTTCTTTGTTCTGTTTGAAGTAGTCTGGGGATTTGAGATATGGAATCTTTGGTTAATTCAAACAGGAAAATGACAGCAGATTTACATTTATTTAAAACAGTCTGGAAATAAATTGGGAGATGAATTGAAAACATTGATCCTGGAATATGAGAGATGGCTTAAGAGAGTACTGAAAGGCGCGCGCGGCAACATGGCGGACAAGGAGAAGAAGAAGGAGAGCATCCTAGACTTGTCCAAGTACATTGACAAGACCATCAGGGTGAAGTTCCAGGGAGGATGAGAAGCCAGTGGAATCCTGAAGGGCTTCAACCCGCTGCTTAACCTCGTGCTGGACGGCACCGTGGAGTACATGCGAGATCCCGACGACCAGTACAAGTTCACGGGGGACACAGGACAGCTGGGCCTGGTGTGTGCCGGGGCATATCGGTGGTGCTCATCTGCCCGCAGGACGGCATGGAGGCCACCCCCAACCCCTTCATCCAGCAGCAGGAGGCCTAGCCGCGCAGCCCCGCCAGCCGGCCGCCTCTTGTACAGTTGACTATTTTTCTGTTGTTTGGTTTGTTTTTAAAATAAAATTGGAAACATCAAAAAAAAAATAAAAAAGAGGGTACTGAAAGAACCTGCTTGTAATTTTGTTCATCACAAATATAATCATCCGGAGAATCATCCTGGGAAATCTTGTCCATTATGTCTTGGGCCATTTTTGTTTGACCAGTTGGGTGGATGCTAATGAAGTAAAACCAGTGATACTGCTAAAAGTTCTTTAATAATTACATGACCTCCACTGGAGGTCCATGCCTATACTGTAATCCTAGCTACTGAGGAGGCTGAGATCTCAATTTGAAGGCATACACTGTAGATCCCTTCTCAATCAATCACTGGGCACAGTAGCTATTTCCTGTCTTCCCCCAGCTATGTGGTAGGTTGAGATTAGCAGGGCCATAATACTATGGCAGCCCAGGCAGAAAAATCTGCAAGACTGTATCTCAGTGGAAGAAGCGAAGTGTGGTAGTGCATGCTAGCTACAACAGGAAGCTTAAAATAGTCAGACCACAATCCAGGTATAGGCAGGGCAAAAAGCATGACCTTATCTCAAAATAATCAGTGAAAGAAGAAGGACTGGAGGTATGAATCAGCTTCTGCCTAGTAAGCACAAAGTCTTGAGTTCAACACCACTACCTTGAAAAAAGGAGAAAGAGGAGGAGGAGGAGGAGGAAGAGGAGACCACTGAAATTAGGGCCTCTGTGTAGCTGCAAACTGAAGAGTGTAAGAGAAAATTGTCTCTTATTGGGACAAAAGCTGGTTCTGTATCTGTTCCTACACACTTGACCTTGCTGATCCCAGCAGCACGTTGCTTGTGCAAATTCATAACACTGCTTTGCTTCAGTACCTCAACTATAGGTACACTTAAGAAGTGAACCAAAGCTGGGCATTAGTGGTTCACACTGTAATCCTAGCTACTCAAGAGACTAAGATCTGGAAAGATCAAGACTTCAAGCCAGCAGAGGGAGACTCTAGCTCCATTTAAACAGCAAAAAGCTTGGTTAAAGAGATGGCTTATGTGGTAGGTTGTTTAAGCCTCAGGACTAGCAAAAACAAAAACAAAAAAAAAAAAGTAAATTAGACCTTGTTGCTTCATCGCTTATGAGGGACTTCTCTAGTGTAATCAGATGGCAGCTCTGCCACTTACAACCTATGTATGTGACATTGAGCAAATGACTTGATTGGTCTGTAGCTCCTTCCCAACTCCCTGCCCCCTACCCCCACCCCCCGTTTTTTGTGCAGATTGGATGGGAAAAAAAATTAAACTAGACAAACACCAGATAAATCTTGTCTGCTATTGGTCAAGCAACCCAGAAGCACTTCCTAGTCCTGATGATGCTTTTTGCTGAATCCAGATTGAGCCTGCTTTCCTCCCTACCTAGTGGTCACTACCCACCTGCCTTCCCCTCAGACTGGCTTCAGAGTCAGTAAACTGTGGTAGTGATTGTGAGGATTTATAAGATGATCACATGAAGCACTCACAGAAGGCCCCACATAGGCAAGAGCTTAAGTGAAATATTATTCAACCATAAAGAAGTATATGAGTACTGGGGATTGAACTCAGAGCTGCACACTTGCTAAGCAGATGCACTGCCACTTAAGCCACACTCAGACTTAATTTCTTTTTTTTTTCTTTTTTTTCTTTTTGGGTCCGGTCGTGGGGCCTGAACTCTGGGCCTGGGCGCTGTCCCTCAGCTCTTCAGCTCAAGGCTAGCGCTCTACCACTTGAGCCACAGCGCCACTTCCGGCTTTTTTCTTTTTGCTTATGTGGTGCTGAGGAATCGAACCCAGGGCCTCATGTATGCAAGGCAAGCGCTCTACCACTGAGCCACCTTCCCAACCCAATACTTGATTTCTTGTTTCAACAAATAATTAAAGATTGTGTCACTTGCTCATTAGTATGATTGTGTTACCATGGAAGTTTGTCCTATGTTCTCTGTTTTCTAAATGATAATTAAGATCAATGATTATCCCAGTCAGACCTACACATCATTTTTACAGCTATTTAATCTGATTTATTTGTGTCTTTTCCCTCCTTTTTTTTTCACTTTCTCTTTCTAGTTGTATCTTTTTCTAAACCATAAAGTACATCTCGTGTGTGTGTGTGTGTGTGTGTGTGTGTGTGTGTGTGTGTATTAAGACATGAACTTGAGGCCAAGGAACTCTCCTTTAGTTTTTTCCCTTAAGGCTGGCACTCCAACATTTGAGTCAGTAGTTAATTGGAGATAAGAGTCTCACAGACTTTTCTGCCCATGCTGACTTCGAATCTTGGTCCTCAATTCTCAAACCTCCTGAATAGATAGGATTACAGGTGTGAGCCACCAGTGCTGGCTCTGATCTTTTCTTTTTAGGCTTTAATAATCTATACTATTGACTTCTCATGGTTTATTGCTATTGTTGAAAAATCAACTAAATCTTAATCAATAAATAGAGAAGAGAAATAGGATCATAGTCCCCATTCCTGAGGCATAAATGGATTATAGAAATACCCACCAACTTTGTCATTATGCTAAAAAATGTCTCACCTGTGTCTGCTGGGAGCCATTCTCTGGAAGTGTCTGGGCCCCATATCACAACATATTGCTCTCAAAGATAACTAGAATACTGATTTCTTGAGGTAACTCATTTTGTGTAGCACATGTGGGACTGACTGCACCTACCTGTTTCCCTCAGGCCTGTTCCAGTTCCAGTTCTAGATGTGAGTGCACATCCGCCAAGTAGAAAAACGTGCTCCATGGCCATAATGTTAACTTGGAAGCACATAACTCAAGTTAGACCAACAGAATTTTCTTTAGAACTTGGTCACATAGAGCATCAGGAGTCTTTCTTTTTCTACTGGGGGCAGTTACTGAAATAGAATGAATGTACTTTTTATCATATAGCCAGCCCTTGGACCCTAGTGTAATCAGATCTAGTTCTTTTCTGAAGCAGTGACCATCTCTGAACTTCACAGATGCAAACAAGTAAATCCCATTTACCACTTTACTGTTTGTGTTAGTTTCTGTCACTTTCATTCTAAAGAGTATCCAGGAACAACAGGACTTTATTCTGTAAGGTGACTGATGCTATGCAATGCTGTATTTCACCCATAAGACCCAAAGTCAATTGAGGAATGCCTTTAGCTTCTTGTAAAAGAACTGGCCATCTGAAATAACCTATGAAGTGAGTGTAACAATCCTGGTGTTTTTCTCCCTTTTTGTGTCAGAGACCTGGCTTGCTGAAAGAAGCCACAAATTCGCTTCTTCTATGTAGAAGTAAGTTACCCCTTTAAAGTAGGATCTCCTTTGTGGAAAGTAAAAGGAAAAGGAAAAGGAAGCAAGTTATCCTGTCCAATTCTTCTCTGTCGCCCAAGGCAGAGAAGCTCTTTTCACTTTAGCAGAATAAAAGGGAATGTGATAAAGGTTATAAGAAGTCTCCTTGTAGTTCGCTTCCTTTCTACTGCAAATGACAAATTCAGACAAATTTCTAGAAGTATAAAATGAATTGGTGATAAAGGCAATTGTACCAAGAAAAATATGTTGTTGAATCAAAGGCTGAGAGAAAAGTAGAAATAAAATGAAAGAATAAAAATGGATTATTAGAAAGAAATGAAGCTGAAACCATAAAACAACCTTACCAGGATTTTTCTTAATGCTTCTGCAGAAAATTTATGTACCAATGGCATAGTTATTTATCCCACAAGCAGGTACTCCTCTATAGCCTATTTTGATCTAGGAACCAAATCAAATATTTCCTTCCTTTCTTCTTTCCTCCTTTCCTTTCCTTGCACCCTCCCTCCCTCCCTTCCTTCCTCCCTCTCTCCCTCCCTCCCTCCCTCCCTTCCTTTTCCTTCCTTTCCGCCTTCCTGCCTTCCTACCTTCCTTGGTTGTGGGGTTTGGACGCTATCCCTGAGCTCTTTTGCTCAAGGCTACTGCTCTTCCACTTTGAGCCACCACTCCACTTCCAGTTTTTGAGTGGTTAATTGGAGATAAGAGTCTAACCCCTGTTTTCATCGTATTTGATGTTGGTATAATTTGGGGAGGGGAAGGGAAAAAACAAATTGTTTAAATAGGGATACAGGTAGACTCATTGCAACAATGAGATGTTATGTCCAAAACGAACTTTACAACTTGGGAGAGGCGTGGAAATGGGAAGGGATGGTAAGGGGTAACAAAGGAGGAGGCAACAATGCTTGATAAGAAATGTACTCATGGGGCT
>NW_012267257.1:141688-146727 GCF_000151885.1 Dipodomys ordii
TTCTGGTGGTTTATTGGAGATAAAGAGTCTCTTGGTCTTTCCTGCCCAAGCTGGCTTTAAACCACAATCCTCAGATCTCAGCCTTCTGAGTAGCTAGGAGTACAGGCATGAGCCACTGATGCCAAGCTAAAACCATTTTTTTAATGAGAAATTTCCAGGTACAATTATCTATAGAAGCACTCCATGGGGGAAAGAGAATTAGCATTTGGACTCTGTTTAGAATCTGAGGGAATCATTACCAGATTACAGCAGTGTAAACCTTTCTCTCTCTCTCTCTCTCTCTCTCCTCCTTCTCTTCACTGACCTCTCCAATAAAACTTGAGGAGCCAGGTAACCTGGAAATTTGGAGGACTAGAAAATAGGGACTAGCTTTATTGCCTGAAAGTGGCAGTAAGATTATTAGAGAACCTGCCTTATACTTTATTTTCAAACAGACAACAACCATTTAGGGAGATTTCAAATACAAAGGACTAAAAAGAAATGAAGTTATTTTCTGTTTGCACCCTTCCAAGTCAAGCTTATGAAACTATTTAAATGCCCTCCTTCATAATCTTATCTTCCAAACAATCCTTTTAAGAGTGAGCACACTGCCGGGCACTGGTGGCTCACGCCTGTAATCCTAGCTACTCAGGAAGCTGAGATCTGAGGATCGCGGTTCAAAGCCAGCCCAGGCAGGAGAGACCGTAAGACTCCTATCTCCAATAAACCACCAGAAAACCGGAAGTGGCACTGTAGCTCAAGTGGTAGAGCGCTCGCCTTGAGCTGAAGAGCTGAGGGACAGCGCCCAGGCCCATAGTTCAAGTCCCACGACCGACAAAAAAAAAAAGAGTGAGCACACTTTCATATGATAAAGCACAGACTGATTACACCAATGATTGAGGATTGGGTGATTTATTTTATTTTGCCAGTCCTGGGGCTTGAATTTAGAACCTGGGCACTGTCCCTGAGCTTCTTTTTGCTCAAGGCTAGCGCTCTACTGCTTGAGCCACAGCATCACTTCTGGCTTTTTCTGTTTAAGTGGTGCTGAGGAATCGAACCCAGGGCTTCATGCACGCTAAGCAAGCACTCTACCACTAAGCCATATTCCCATGTTATACTTTTTTTTTTTGGGTCCGGTCGTGGGGCCTGAACTCTGGGCCTGGGCACTGTCCCTCAGCTCTTCAGCTCAAAGCTAGCACTCCACCACTTGAAACACAGCGCCACTTCCGGCTTTTTGCTTTTTGCTTATGTGGTGCTGAGGAATCGAACCCAGGGCCTCAAGCATGCAAGGCAAGCACTCTACCACTGAGCCACCTTCCCAGCCCCATGCTATACTTTTTATAAATGCTAATGAATTAAAGAGATCACTAGATCTGATTATCTCATGGGATCAAGTCAGGATTAGACTCTGGTTGACTCACATACTCATTACTGTAAGTATTCTGGTAAATGTTCACAACCATTCTTTGATGAGATTTTTGTCTGCAGGGAAATATCTCTCTATGTTTAGAGACTTTTCTGTAGAAAAATCCCAGAATCATGCCAACTGACGCTTACAAATTTAGTATCCAGTTTCAGTTCTCATCGATGTACAAACTTTTCTTTCTTTTCTCCTCTTCCTTTTCTTTCCCTCCCTCCCTCTTTTCTTTTCTTGGCACTCTTTTGCCTATAACACCAACCTCTTCTCATCATCTCAATGGAAAAATATGTTCTTTTTCAGAGAACAAGGTGTTGCCCGATTCTAGATTAACTTAGATCCTTAGAGTGAATGTGTAATTTTACTGGCAAGGCATGGAACAGGATTATCAGCCCAAACAGTCCAATGCCGGCATCTATGTGTTTATCCACTGTACTCTACTGACCTCCCATGGAAGAAATTTGACAACCCTAACCCCATTCATTTTTATGTTTCCTCATAACGATGCCAAATTATGTTTCCTCATAACAGTTATATTTCCTCATAACACAAATGCCAAATCTCAGCAGATTTAAGTAACAACATACAGGTATATAGTATCTGTCTTCTCCAGAGCCATGAAACTCCCTTAGATAGGAGATTTATGGTAGTTTTTTATTCTTGGTCTCTCTCTTGATAGTAGAAGACATTCTGAAGAAGAAAATGAAACAGTCCTCTTTTCTCAGAAGTTTCTGCCTCTGGCAAATAAAGCAGGCTCCAAGGAAACTTTTTCCTGCATCAGTTGAATATTGGATATCTGTAAAGGTTATTTATTTTTTTTGATCAACTGTGAGGTTCTGAAAGAACCCTTGCCAATAAAATAGAATATTTCCACCCACTCAGAAAGTTCTCTTGGTTCTAATAGAAACCATCAACCCCCTACCGTAAGTTGCCGCTCTTATGACTGACAATAGAGTATTTTTGCCTGTTTTTATTTTCTAGAACTTTATTATTAAGTACAGTTAAGCAATGTGGGTTATATTATTTATTATTATTTTAGTCCTGGAGCTTGAACTCTGGGCCTGGGCACTGTCCCTGACCTCCTTTTTTACTCAAAGCTAGTACTCTACCATTTGAGCCACAACACCATTTCTGGCTTTTTCTGTGATTAATTGGAGATAAGAGTCTCATGGATTTTCCTTGCTTCAAATTGTGATCCTCAAGCTGGGTGCTGGTGGCTCATACCTGTAATCCTAGCTACTCAGGAGGCTGAGATCTGAGGATCACAGTTCAAAGCCAGCCTGAGCAGGAAAGTCCATGCTACTCTTATCTCCAATAAACCACTAGAAAACCACAAGTGGCGCTCTGGCTCAAGCGGTAGAGCGCTCGCCTTGAGTTGAAGAGCACAGAGACAGCGCCCAAGCCCAGAGTTCAAGCCCCACGACTGCCTCCCCCCCCCCCCCCAAAAAAATGTGCTCCTTATAGCTCAGCCTTTTGAGTAGCTAGGATTACAGATGAGCCACAGTGCCCAGCAGAAGTTATATTCTT
The DNA here is from genome assembly GCF_000151885.1 of Dipodomys ordii. NCBI lineage: Eukaryota > Metazoa > Chordata > Mammalia > Rodentia > Heteromyidae > Dipodomys > Dipodomys ordii. The sequence goes on from NW_012267257.1 coordinate 144,612, forward strand.
AAAAAAAAAACACTTTGATATATATGAGCCACACCTTTTGGTTGTTTAGCTGGAGATAAAAATTGCGCAACTTTCTGCCCAAGCTGGCTTTGAACTGTGATCCTCAGATCTCAGCCTCCTAAATAGCTAGGTTTACAGGCACAAGTTCCGAGTGGCTGGCAGATCTTTATTAGTGGGTATTGTAGATAACTTTTATAAGACATTTTAATTTTAGTTTACTTGGTAGTACTGTGGGCTTAAACTCAGAGACTTAAAAACTTGCTAGGCAGCTGCTCTACCACTTGAGCTCCCCAGTCACTATTTAAAATTTTAAGGTTATTTCTGCAATGCTGGGGATTGAACCCAGAGCTCTGTGCAGCCTAGGCAAGTGCTTTAGCACTGGGCCACAGCATAACTGGAGCATTTCTAGATGGGGTAACTTACAGAGAGTGCAAGATAATGTACTGTTTTTTGCACTCATTTTTTGTTTGTTTTTGTTTTTATTGCTAGTATTTTGAGATGGAGTTCTCACTATGTAAGTCTATGTACTGGCTTTGAACCTGAAGTTCTTCTACCTCAGCCTTCTAAAAGCTGGAATTATGGGACTGGGAAGGTGGCTCAGTGGTAGAGCGCTTGCATTGCATGCCTGAGGCCCTTGGCTCGATTCCTCAGCACCACATAAGCAAAAAAAGAAAAAAAGCCGGAAGTGGCGCTGTGGCTCAGGTGGTAGAGCACTAGCCTTGAGCTGAAGAGCTGAGGGATAGTGCCCAGGCCCAGAGTTCAGGCCCCATGACCGGACCCAAAAACAAAAACAAAAATAAAAGCTGGAATTATAGACATACACTGCTATGCTTGGTATTGTTCTGTTTTTCTTGAATCCACTTGAATCCACTGCCCCAAATATTCCTTGTTGGTAAAATAGCTACAACACTTACAAGATTAAAAAAATGAAGTTGACATGCAATCATAAGCCTGTGATCCTAGCTCTTACGAGTTCAAGGCCAGCTTGAGCTACATAGCAAGACCTTCCTCAAAACAAAATCTTTAATAAAAAGATGAAGAATAGAGACACATGATTAAAACAGAATTTTTCTATGAAACTACTGCAGCAATAAAGAATATCAAGAGGTACATCTTCAACTATCTCACTGTCTCATCTCAATAGAGAATCTGGAACTTGAAGGGCTTCTGGTCAGTAAGAATGGGTGGCTTGGGAACCTGAACCCAGAAGAGGGCAGCCAAGAGCTACCCAAAGTATTGACAAAAGCCTTGGAGCCCATCAAGGATGATTATGAAGGGTTTCTTGCTCATTGTAGAAAGTCCTAAAGCGATATAAGACCAACTGAGAGCCTGATGAATTCAAACTAGATGAGACTAGAGATAATAATTAGTAGAGGAAACTAAAAAATAACTAGCTACCCACGTATAACATTAAGGAAAAGCAAAATGTTTCTGGCAAATGTTAAAGCAAAAGCAAGGGAGAAATGGTACAAGACCAAGGACAAAAAAAGAAAAATTTTTTCCAATAAAAAAAAAAAAACAACCTGGGTTAGGAATGTAGCTGAGTGGTAGAGTGTTTGCCTAGCGTGCATGAAGCCCTGGGTTCAATTCCTCAGTGCCACATAAACAGAAAAAGCCAGAAGTAGTGATGTGGTTTAAATGGTAGAGTGCTATCTTTGATCAAAAGAAGCTCAGGGACAGTGCCAAGGCCCTGAGTTCAAGCCCCCGGACTGGCAAAAAACAAAAACCCTTTTTTGGTCATATCCAACCCTATTATCCCCTCTTTTATGTTTCTTTTAAAAATATTCATGATCATAATGGATATGAAAATTCCATCAAAGGTCTCTCTCTCTCTCTCTCTCTCTCTCTGTCTCTTTAGGTCCAAGACCATGACTTGAACTTGGTACCTGACACTTTGACTCATTGGCTGGCACTGTATCAACTAAGCCACACCTCCAACCCTAAGGTATATTCTTATGATGAGTTGCAAGGCACTTTGAGAGCTAGTAGTTAAGTGGAAGTTACCATAATGACAGTATATCATAGCCTAAGCCTTTCTTAAAGTATGTTTGGGAGTAAGGACTAATAATTAAAAGCTATCCAGATATTACTTATTATGAGATCTAGAAAGGATTGG
>NW_012267257.1:148022-151788 GCF_000151885.1 Dipodomys ordii
AAAGAAGCTATTTTTCCTCTGTTTCTCTTCTGGGTTTCATATTACCTCAGTATCCTCTCTGAATATACAACTCCCAAATGCAAATTTTATTCCTCCCTCTCACTCACCTCCTCTTAGTTCTTGTCCTAGGCCTTAAACTCAAAGCTTCTTTTTAAAATCTTTTTCAAGGCTAGTACTTGAGCCACAGCTCTACTTCTGCTTTTTTTTGGTAGCTTATTGGAGATAAGAGTCTCATGGACTTTCCTGCCTGGGCTGGCTTTGGATCACAATTCTCAGATCTTAGCTTCCTAAATAGTTAGTATTACACGTATGAGCCACCGGGGCCTGTCAAATTTTTATTCTTTATATATAATACAGCATTTTTTAGTGACATCTTCTTCCAAGCTGAGGTCCAGACTTTTTTTTTTGCTAATCTGGGTCTTGAACTCAGAGCCTGGGCACTGTCCCTAGGCTTCTTTTGCTCAAGGCTAGCACTCTACCACTTGAGCTACAGCGCCACTTCTGGCTTTTTCTCTTTGTGTGCTACTGAGGAATAGAACCCAGGGCTTCATGCAAGCACTCTACCACTAAGCTACATTCCCAGCCCCACTTTTTAAAATTTAATACTTGGTGGTATTGAGAATCAAACTCAGTACTTTGTGCATGTTAGGCAATCACTCTAGCACTAAGCTTCATTCTCAACTATTAGGTTTTTGAAACAAGGTCTTACTATGTAGTCCAGACTGGCCTAAAGTTTCTATGTACCCCAGGTAAGCTTTGAACTCCTCACCCTCCTGCCTCCACCTCTGCAATGTGGGATTATACTTGTATATCACCAGGACTGACGAAAGATTTTAATTTGCCAGGCTCTAGAGTTATTTTCATCAACATTGGACTTAGGGGGTCTTGAGCTTCAGGATCAGGGTATATCACAGTCTCTGTGGTGAAAGACCAATTAAAAATTCCTAATGAGTCACAAAATGTTACATATACAAAAAATGGAATTTTGCCTTTGTGAAAACCAAAATGAAAAAGTGTAGTACAAGCCCTACTTTAAAACTGATTTTAGCCGGGCGCTGGTGGCTCATGCCTGTAATCCTAGCTACTCAGGAGGCTGAGATCTGAGGATTGAGGTTCAAAGTCAGCCCAGGCAGGAAAGACCATGAGACTCTTATCTTTTCCTTAAGGCTCTACCACCCAAGAGAGTAACCAAGCTTTTGGCATATTGGCCTTAAGTTCCAAATTGTAACAAAGAGTAAAAGAAAATCTTGCTAAAATGAAGCTAATAGGCGGGACCGTCACCAGCTTCAAATAGAAAGTATAGGCCCTGACAAAGTCATCATGAGCTCCTGGCTCCTGTGTGGTGGGGCCTGAATAAAAGGGAAGGAGGAAACTCCAACCTAAAAAATGAATCTATGTGCAAAAGAAATCCTAAACACTTTCTAATATCCAAGTGAATTTTCTACTCTTTTTGTTGTTGGTGGTGGTGGTCATGGGGTTTGAACTCTGGGCCTGGGTGCTGTCCCTCAGCTCTTCAGCTCAAGGCTAGTGCTCTACCACTTGAGCCACAGCACCACTTCTGGTTTGCTGGTGGTTTATTGGCGATAAGAGTCTCACAGACTTTCCTTGCCCAGGCTGGCTTTGAACCATGATGCTCCGCTCTTAGCCTCCTAAGTAGCTAGAATTACAGGCATGAGCCACCGGTGCCCTGTAGAATTTTCTATTTTTGAGGAAAAATTCTCTTTCTGAATTGGGCACTGGTAGCTCATGCCTGTAACTCTAGGTACTGAAGAGCTGAGGTCTAAGGATTACAGTTCAAAATCAGCCAGGTTTGGCTCTGTGGCTCAAGTGGTAGAGTACTAGCCTTGAGCAAAAGAAGCTCAGGGATAGCCTCAAGGCCCAGAGTTCAAGCTCCAGGGCTGCCAAATAACTAAAATAACTAACTAAATAAATAAATAAATCAGCCACTGCTAATAAATCTGTGACACTTTAATCTCTAACTAGTCAGCAATATGCTGAAAGTGGTGGTGTGGCCCATGTGCTAGAGCAGCAACCTTGAGGGAAACAAAAAAAAAAGCTAAGGAATAATGCGAGGGCTTGAGTTCAAATCCCAGTACTGATACACACACACACATACATACACACACATAAATAAATAAAATAAAACAAAAATCAGACCATAATGGGGAGTTCAGAATTATATGGAAATAACATTTGATACAAAGTTGCACTTCAAAGCAACACTGGCTAAATGGGATGTTTCTTAGGTAGCATGAGCAAATTGGCTTTCAGTTTTATAGAGAAAAAGCAAGCAAGATCTCTGTGTTTTTCACAGATGTGAAAAAGTCTCAATATAGATTGTATTACCCACAAAGGTAATAGAAAGTACAGAAGGTGGGCTGGGAAGGTGGCTCAGTGGTAGAGCACTTGCCTTGCATGCATGAGGCCCTGGGTTCGATTCCTCAGCACCACATAAGCAAAAAGAAAAAAGCCGGAAGTGGCGCTGTGGCTCAAGTGGTAGAGCACTAGCCTTGAGCTGAAAGCTGAGGGACAGTGCCCAGGCCCAGAGTTCAGACCCTACGACCGGACCTCCCCCCCCCAAAAAAAAGAAAGTACAGAAGGTTATCTTTCTAAACCAGGAAGAAAACGTTTTAAGCAAAACCAAAAAATAAAAACATGAGATCAAACATGAGTGACTACGTTGAGAAAAACTAAAACTTTTAGGCACTAGAGATGTGGCTCAAATACTAGAGTGCTTAGGCCTAGCAAGGTCCTGAGTTCAAATCACAGTAATGTCCCCTCACAAAATTTTAAAAATAAATGACTGATAGGCATTGGATAGCTGGCTGTGTATTAAGTAATGATGTCCTGAACTAATAAGTGATAGCACTAAGTTTTCTACAGTAGGATATACCATGAAATGGAAAAATAAGAGATGAAATCAAGATAAAACATACATGGTTACTTTCCTTATACATAACATTTCACATTAACCACCTTAAAATATGATAAAAGTCACAGGTAATTGTAATGAAAGTGGTTTAAAAAAAACTATTAAGCTGGGCTCTGGTGGCTCATGCCTGTAATCCTAGCTACTCAGGAGGCTGAGATCTGAGGATCGCGGTTCAAAGCCAGCCCAAGCAGGAGAGACCGTGAGAATCCTATCTCCAATAAACCACCAGAAAAGTGGAAATGGTGTTATGGCTTCAGTGGTAGAGCACTAGCCTTGACCTGAAGAGCCCAGGCCTAGATTTCAAGCACCAGTACTGACAAAACAACAACAACAATAAAAAGCAACTATTAAGAACATACTTATGTTGGGATCTTGTGCTTCACACCTGTAATTCTAGCTACTTAGGAAGCTGAGATCTGAGGATTATGGTACAAAACGGCCCAAGTAGCAAAGTCTGTGAAACTCTCACCTCCAATTAGCCACCAAAGTTCAACTGTGGCTCAATTGGTAGAGCACTAGCCTTAAGCAAAAAATAAAAGCTCAGGGTCAGCACCCAGACCCTCAGTTCAAGCCTCAGAACTAGCACATGCAGACAAAATGAACATACTTAAGGAATGTATTATTGGCTATTTTTTATTTTTTGTTGGTTGTATGGCTTGAACTCTGGGCCTGGGTGCTGGTCCCTGAGCTCTTCAGCTCAAGGCTAGCACTCTACCACTTGAGCCACAGAACCACTTCCAGTTTTCTGGTCCTTAATTGGAGATAAGAGTCTCATGGACTTTACTGCCTGGGCTGGCTTTGAACCGTAATCCTCAGCTCTCAGCCTCTTTAGTA
>NW_012267257.1:153173-155424 GCF_000151885.1 Dipodomys ordii
TTCCCAGGCTTTCCTCCCAAATAAAACCTGCTGGACTGTTGATTTTGCCCTTTCTACTCCTTTCCTTTTCTTCCATTTGCATGCTGAAACCCAGGAGTTCACCATATTGAAGTCAAACTTAGTGTTAACACTCATGGGCATAGCACACTGCGGCCCAGAACTCCTGGACTGTATATCGAGAGAGAGGGGGTAGGGGAAAGGGAGAGAGAGAGAGGGAGAGAGGGAGAGAGAGGGGAGAGAGAGAGAGAGAGAGAGAGAGGAGGGAGAGAGAGATTTTAGTTTATAGTTTTAGAGCCTGAAAGTCCAAACAGCATAATTCAGCCTCAGAAAGTGCTCCTCCTTAGAACATTCACCTTGGCAGATTGCAATCATGATTGCAAGCAATCACTTGGCCAAATAGTTAAGTTAGAGAGAACTCTATATAGCAAAAGCAACTGCTGCTGTGTGAATTTCAGAGCTCTACCCATGAAGGCCCAGGAACTTATGCTTTTGCTCACTTAGAGCCCTGCATTGCTGTATAAGCAATCTAGTTAGCTATACTATTGGAGAAAGAGCTGGAAAGAGGCCAAGCTAGCCAGCCCCTAGGTGTTCCAACCATCTCAACTGTGAGTGAGCTGCAATCACCCAGCCTTGGCCGAGTCTCCACATGACTGCAGCTTCCTGAGTCACCCCAAGATGAACAGAATGACCCAGCAGAGACCAACCCAGAATGTGGAATTGTGAGTAAATAAATTGTTTTGAGTCACAAGGTTTAGGAGGAACAATTCGTTACATAACCATTAAAATTCCTCTCATGATTCTATGAGGTAGGGCTCATTTTTGTTTTAAGTCTGTAGAGGAAGTACCAAGTTTCACAGTGGTTAAGCAGCATGCCCAAGGTCATGTGAGATACTAGTAACTGAGCTGGGACGTGAGAGCAGGTATGTCTGACTCCAGAAGGCCAGCCCACAACCTCTCGCCATTTGTCTCTGAAAATGGAACAAATATCTCTGAGTCATCTTGTTTTTCACCCAGCACCCAGTAGTCTGAAAAAGAATTCCATGCCAATTACAGGAGATTCAAATCTCTAAATAAAACTTTGGGAACAGATAGAAATCTGTGGATTTTATAATGACCAACAGAATCTGAAAGAGAAACTATTCATGGGTGGAGGGAGTAGTATTTCATTCCCAGATATGTTATCCCAATTCTATTAAAAAAAATAGGTCCTGATCTGCAAAGGACAATTTACTTGAATATCACTAGTATATAAAATACTAGAAATACATCCCTGTAGAATGTTGGGTGAAAAGTTGGTTTATTTTTTTAATGAAGGGGCTCACTAGCCAAGCTAAAACAAGTTTTCTTTTCTTTTTCTTTTTTTTTTGGTCCGGTCATGGGGCCTAACTCTGGGCCTGGGCACTGTCCCTCATCTCTTCAGCTCAAGGCTAGCACTCTACCACTTGAGCCACAGCACCACTTCCAGCTTTTTTCTGCTTATGTGGTGCTGAGGAATCAAACCCAGGGCCTCGAGCATGCAAGGCAAGCACTCTACCACTGAGCCACCTTCCTAGCCCCTAAAACAAGTTTTCTAAAGATGTCTTTATTCCTTTGGATATTTGAAATAGAAGAAATCTTTCTCAGAAACTTTCCTCCATTGTGCCCAACTTGTCCAAGGAAGTAACTTTTTATTTCAGTCAGGCACTCCTAATGACCATATGAATGGGCCATAAGGGAGAATTGTCTAGAGACACACATAAGATCCTTGAGGCTTCTAAGATCATCACTTGTATATATCCTGGCTACTAAGTGCTCTACTACTTGAACCATACCTCTAGCTCTGAATCTAACCTTAAATGTAAGGGTGTTGTAGTATCTATAACCTTTCCAAAGGAACAGAGATCTTGAGTTTCTAGACAGAGAATTTAGCTCTGAAAAAGTTGATGTCATTATAACAATTTAAAGATAACTTCATCATATCTTGAGATCCAGATGCAAAACTCTTTAATTTTGTCACTTTTTTATATTGTTCTCTTAAGTTATTCTTGATCTTTTTGGACTTTCAGTCTATATATTTTTGGCTTAGTGTTATATGGGTTTCATGACACCAAAAATGATAGCACAGCACAGCTATCTTTTCATCAGGATAAAAGACTTTCAAAAGCATATCACAGGGCTGAGAAGGTGGCTCAGTGGGAGAGTGCTTGCCTTGCATGTATGAGGTCCTGGGTTCAATTCCTCAGCACCACATAAGCAGAAAAAGCTGGAAGTG
>NW_012267257.1:157084-158799 GCF_000151885.1 Dipodomys ordii
AATAGGCCATGCAAGAGAGAGACCACAGAAAGGCAAACCAAGTAAAGATACATAGCTTTGGAAAGAGGCATACAGAAGACTTAGTTAATTGGATGTGAAGGAAGGACACATAAAAACTCCAGGGTTTCTAACATGGTGGGCGGCAGAGATCAGGGAGGAATCATGTCAAAGCAAAGAAGAGGAGGATGAATTACTTTTGAATGTGTTAAGTATCAGGTGGTTCAGGAGTGTCCACATAGAATTGTTCAGAAACAAAGTGACCAATTTTTCCAAGTTTTGACTTTTCCAATGTTAACACTAAAAGTCCCATGTTAACACTGGAGACCCATGAACTCCTGCGCATAAAAGAACAACTGGTTATTTTGTGATGGGAGTGTGAACCCTCTCAGTAGATGAAGTTAGTGATGGAAGGAGCGACAACCTGTCTTTTGATCATTGAAAGCCTGGGAGAAGGTATGACAATTCAAGAGGAAAGAACTCTCAGATGAGAAGTTTTCAGAATCTGGACTGACAACTGTGACTCAGACAGTCCCTCTTTTTTGGCAAGCCACTTACCTAGCCAAGTGATCATTTAAAAAAGCATTGCTTTACCCAATGTGTACTTCAAATTATTCTTTCTACTACAGTAAGATATTCATAAACGTGCTGTGTTAGGAACAGAAGTGGACTCAAACTCTATCTATGTAAGTGATTATTAGTATCCCTTTAGCCTTTGACACTTTTCCCCTCGGCAGTTTATATTGATGGTTCTACTCCTTGAATCTAGTTGACTGGGTAACATTATGTAACTTCTGAGGTTAGACTATAAAAGGTAGTTTTCTCCCTAGATCTCTTGAGCTATTGCTTCTTGGAATTCACCCAGTAAGCTGTGAAGATAGCCAACTACTCACATGAAGAGTCCGTATCAAGTCTATGTCAAGTTGTTAATAACTCCCAAGTTATCTCAGCCATCAGTTGAATTGACCTGTAGTGTGAGTCTTTAGATGATTCTAGCTCTGAATTGGCATGGACTTTTCTGATTCTTTTCAGTCCTGAGCAACCAAGACAACTGGCAGAGTCTTACTTTCCTCTGCTTTGACTCTTTGCAACAGAGAACATAGACATCTTAGAGCAGGAACAGTTGTTAGAGCTATGCCTTTTTGAGATTCCTAACCCATAGGATCTATAAGAATAACATCACTGTTGCTATTTTATGCCACTGAACTTGGGATGAAATGTCTTAGCAAATCATAATTGGAACAACATCTATGGCGGGAGGATTTTCCACTTTCCCATGGCTCAAAGGTCCAGGCAAACTATCTCCTTTAAATGAAGCCATTCAGGAATAACCCAGACCAAGAGGTAGGATTTCAGGGGACTGAAACTTCCTCCTTATCCTACTCATCTGACAACTTCCACAGTGAGACACAGCCTGTCATCCAGTCGGGGAGTCTGAAAGTGTCAATAGTTTCATTGCTGTCAGTCTTTTTGTGCACTTGGAGGAGTAACTGGAATATGTGACACATATAAACAAACTTAGGATCTTCCTGGTGCCAGTAGCTCACACCTGTAGTCCTAGCTACTAAGGAGGCTGAGATCTGAGGATCACAGTTCAAAGCCAGCCCAGGCAAGAATATCTGTGAGATTTTTTTTTGGGGGGGGGTCCAGTCGTGGGGCCTGAACTCTGGGCCTGGGCGCTGTCCCTCAGCTCTTCAGCTCAAGGCTAGCGCTCTACC
>NW_012267257.1:159732-161545 GCF_000151885.1 Dipodomys ordii
CACTTCTGGTAATACTTAAACACTTAATCATGTTCATACCTTTCCTAGATCTCCATTCCTTTCCACTTCCAAGCTACTTCATTTTAAAATTATTTTAAATTAAAAAATGTTCAGAGAACAAAGCAATACACAAGGCATAAAAGTAGTTTGTTGTATTATCACAAAATAAGCTCTTTGAGAATATATCAGTTCAACTGAATGAATACTGCTAAGCCCCCAGAAGTCCCTCTCATGTCCTCTCTCACTATTTCCTCACTCATCCCTGAACTTTCACCCCAGAGTGTAGCTATGCCTATTTAAACCTTATGCAAATGGAATAATACAGTATATAGTCAACATCTAGCTTCTCTTGTTTATCATTATAAGATTTATTCATGTTCTGTTACATAACTATTTCTTCTTGGAATAGAATTCCAATATTATGTTTGTCTACATAACAAGTCACTTGTCTATTCCATTATTGATAGATACTTTATTTTCAGTTTGGGGAATATTACACATTACTTGCTATAGACATTCTAGTACATGTCTCTTGATTAATTTATATTAGATAACTATTGTAGGAATGGAATCGTTGGCTCATGGAATATGTGCATGCATAACTTTAATAGGGAATACTCAATAGTTTCCAAGTTTATACTGATTCATACATGCATCATCAGAGGATGAGAGTTTTCCTTGTTCTGCATGCTCATCAAAACTTAGTATTGTCATTTTTGTTGTTGTTGTTGTTGGTTGTGGGGCTCGAACTCAGGGCTTGGACACTGTCTCTGAGCCTCTTTGTGCTCAAGGCTAGTGTTTTACCACTTGAGCCATAGAGCTACTTCCAGTTTTTGAGTGGTTAATTGGAGATAAACATCTCACAGGGACTTTTCTGCCTGGGCTGGCTTTGAACACTGAGATCCTCAGATCTCAGCTGAGTAGTGAGGATTACATGCATGAGTCAGTGGTGCTCTGCTGTCTATTATGATTATTATTTTGGTTGGTCTTGAGGCTTGAACTCTGGGCCTGGACCCTGTCACTGAGCTATTCAGCTCAAGGCTAGTACTCTACCAGCTACAGTGCCACTTCCGGTTTACTGGTGGTTTATTGGAGATAACAATCTCACCGACTTTCCTGCTTGGGCTGGCTTTGAACTGCAATTCTCAGATCTCAGTCACCTGAACAGCTAGATTACAGGCTTGAGCCACTTGTGACTGGCTATCAATTATTTTAAATTTAAACTCTATTTAAATGTATAGTGCTATTTAACTAAGGCTTTAATTTGGATTTCTCTGGCTATTTTAATGAGACTATATATTTATATTTATACGTGTGTGGGTGCATGGTGTGTGTGTGTGTGTGTGTGTGTGTGTCAATCCTGGACTGGGCATGATCCCTGAGGTTTTTTCCTCAAGGTTAGTGCTCTACCACCTGAGCCACAGCTCCACTTCTGGCTTTTTTGTGCTTAATTGGAGATAAAGTCTCATGGACTCTCATGCTCTGTGTGACTTTGAACTTTGATCCTCAGATCTCAGCCTCCTGAGTAGCTAAGATTACAGGTGTGAGCCACTGGTACCTGGCATCAGACTAAATATATTTTCATGTGCCATTCCCATTTGGGTATTTCTTTTTTGTAATGTGAAGAGTCTTTAAAACTCCTTTCTGAGGGCTGGGAAGGTGGCTCAGTGGTAGAGTGCTTGCCTTGCATGAATGAAGCCCTGGGTTCGATTCCTCAGCACCACATAAGCAAAATGAAAAAAAAAAAGCTGGAAGTGGTGCTGTGGCTCAAGTGGTAGAGCACTAGCCTTCAGCTGAATCGCTGAGGGACAGC
>NW_012267257.1:162475-162882 GCF_000151885.1 Dipodomys ordii
TGGGTTCGATTCCTCAGCACCACATAAGCAAAATGAAAAAAAAAAGCTGGAAGTGGTGCTGTGGCTCAAGTGGTAGAGCACTAGCCTTCAGCTGAATTGCTGAGGGACAGCGCCCAGGCCCAGAGTTCAGGCCCCAGGACCGGACGTAAAAAAAAAAAAACAAACAAAAAAACAAAAAACTCCTTCCTGATATTTAATCCTGTGGATTTCCAGCTTCTAGTTCTGCTTTAGACACTATTACTCTGTCCTAAAAACAAGTCCAAAACCAACTAGACTGAAAAATTAATAAGTCTTTTTAGATTTGTAGGAGGTTAGGGCACAGATTAGACAAAGATTGGAGAGATAGGCTTACCAGTGGAGTCATAGTCCACCATGGACAGCAGTCAATGCTTGGGCCCAGTTAGGAA
>NW_012267257.1:163665-185247 GCF_000151885.1 Dipodomys ordii
TTATTGATTTCCTAAATTGATCCATTGCTGGTTCATGAGGGCTTGTTCAAGTCAATTTTTCCGTTTTTGTGTGGTGGATACTGAACCCAGGAACTTTGCTGTATTCTAAATAGACTTCTAGTCTTTCTGATAAGATTTTTTTTTTTTGCCAGTCCTGGGGCTTGAACTCTGGGCCTCCCCATTATCCCTGAGCCTCTTTGTGCTCAAGGCTAGCACTCTACCACTTGAGCCACAGTGCCACTTCCAGCTTTTTCTGATTAGTTTGTTCGAGGTAAGAATCTCATGGACCTCCTGCCCAGGCTGGCTTAGAACTGCAATCCTCAGATATCAACCTTCTGAGTAGCTAGACTTACGGGCATGAGCCACCAATGCCTGACTTGATATCAATTTTATAGTCTCTGAAATCAACCATTTCTCCAAGTAGCTCTTGCTCCTTTTAGCGAGGAAAGATTCAGAAAATACAATCTGGCCACTAGGGTTCTCATTGCTCCACATTGTCTTAAAATGTACTGACTCAGACCTAGAGAAAGTCAGTTTGGTCTACTGATACATAGTACAATTTTAAAGGGATTATATGGGAAGAAATAAGAAGTAGGGAGAAGTGACATAAAATCTGGGGAGTCATCTGCAGTTTATGATCTTTCTTAGAAAGAAAGGAAGAGGAGCTTATATACAGAGTAATGTCAATCTCAGGGTCCCATTGTTCCAGATTTTTACCAAGATGGAAAGGAAAAGATCACAGACACAATTTTTAAATAAATCTTTATTTTCAACAGAAACATAGGAGGGAAATGTTCACCAGCCTGGGTAACAGACCAAGAGCACAGTCTAAGATGTTATGGTCCATTGAGGAGTTGTGGCTTCTGAGCTTTCATGTGAAGGGAAGGGGAGCTCCTGACATGCACAAATAAGTGGAACTGTCTTCCTTTCCAAGAGAGGAGAAAGTAGGCCTTATTTATAGTCAGTGCTAATAAGAATAAAAACGCAACTTGAAATCTTGTCTGAAAGATTCGTTTTACAGGGTTGCAGTGTCAGCCCTCTCAAATATTAAGGATTCATCATTTTGTGGGACTTCAGTTTACTTTTCTTGCTTTCAGACATACTTTTATAGTGGAGGAGCTGATTTTGTCTTTACTGAGCAATGAGTGGATGGATTTAGAACTGAACCACCTTGCTTGCTCTGATATATTCCTGTTTCCCAACACATCCTGAATGCACAGCTTTGGCTCTTTTCTCCTTTTTGTTAATCAGAAAACCCATTTTAGACCACTAATGCAGAAAAGAATCCCACTGCCTATGATGCAGATTTCCAGTTACCACTTCATTGTTTTAGGCTTGGCCCAGGCCCTGACTCCCTAAAGTTGCAATCTTTCTCCTTACCTGAACAAAAGCCTGAAGAAAGATGTCAGCTTCTCAGACCTCTTGCAGGAACCTAACTCACAGAAACAAGAGATGGACACCTACACACTCAAGACATTCTAGTGCCTGTCCTTGTAGGAGCTAGACCCTGGGCAAATATCTAATTTATTTTGTGTGTAGTCCTTACCTCTACAGTAGAGATTGTATTTGCTTCCTACTTTGTTAATTGCCAGGAGAATTTAGCCAAACAATGCATGGAAAATCCTTAGCCAGTGTTTAACGGAAATGATCAGTAGGTGAAATCTACCAGTACTATCTCTTTTTTTAGGGCAAGGAAGTCTTCCCAAGCAGAAACAATCAGGCTATGGACTCAAGTCCAGCCTTGATCATTATCATTCAGAGCTGCATCGTGTTCTTTTGTTGAGAATAATGAATCTCTTTGTTTCCAGAAAAGAAGGCCTGGTTGCTGGTTTTACTTTTTCAGAAATTATTTTTTTGTTGTTGTTGGTCATGGGGCTTGCACTCTGGGCCTGGGCTCTTCTACCACTAGAGCCACAGCACCACTTCAGTTTTCTGGTGGTTAATTGGACATAAGAATCTCACAGATTTTCTTGCCCAGGCTGGCTTCGAACTGTGGTTCTCAGATCTCAACCTCCTGAGTAGCTAGGATTACAAGCGTGAGCCACCAGCACCCGGCTGGGTTTTTTTTGGTTGTTGTTGTTGTTGTTTTTCCAGAAATTCTTGAGAGGAAAGGTAAGAAGATCACTAGAACCTAAGAGTTCTATATCACCCTGGGTAACAGAGGGAAACCCCTGGCTTTCTCCCATCTTAAAAAAAAAAAAAGTCTTAAAGGAACAGACCAGCCTCTTTCAGAAGGGAATTTATATCAGGCTTGAGAGTCCCTTTCTTCTATAGTGTGATTTTCCTTCTGCAAAGTCATCTTAGTTAGATAGTTCCTCTATCTGCTCTCTAAAACCCAAATTCATTCTTCCACTTTTCTCAATATTAGGAAGTGGCATTATTATCTCCCTAAATCACCTGGTGATTTCTTTACACTTGGACTTGGAATCCTGCCTATTCTCTTGTCTCTTCCTTATAGTTGGATTTGCAGTAGCAAATCTGTGAGGAGAAGCCTCACAGATTGTTTACTTGCTTTCTTGTGTTTTTCAAATCAATGGGCTTTGGCAACCAAAAAAGGTCATTTTACTGGATAGTGAGTGCCTGAATCACCTTGGAAGTTGAAAAGTAAATAGAAAGTGTGGATAGGGGAGGCAACTAATCCTTAAGATTAGCTATGAAGAAAGGAGAAAACAGAGATAAAATACATTTTCTAGGAAAATCAGCAGTAAAATTATTTTCTTTTTTTTGTCAGTCATGGGCTCTGTCCTTCAGCTCTTCAGCTCAAGGCTAGTGCTATACCACTTGAGCTACAACGCCATTTCCGGTTTTCATGTGGTATACTGGAGATAGGAGTTTCATGGCCTTTCCTGCCTTGGCTGGCTTTGAACCATGATCCTCAGATCTCAGCCTCCTAAGTAGCTAGGATTACAGGCATGAGCCACCGGTACCCAATGGTTGTAAAATTCTTTACAACAAGAGATGACAATGGGGCAGGGTGAAAGATGAGAGTAGTTTGTGTCTTAGGATCTGGTTCAAGAAGAAAAATGACAGAGAAGCTAAAGGTTCAATTATGAAAAAATTATGAGTTTTTAGGCATCATGATAAAATATTTAAGATCACTTTCAATATTGCATTCTTCATGCTATATTATATATAGATATATAATATATAGATATATTACTACTACAGGTAAGTTTTTAGTATCTTCTGGATATTTAAACAAAGCTCATTTATATTTAATAAGGATACAAGATGAAAGAATATGTTATAAAAACACACTATTAGCCAGGTGCTGGTGGCTCATGCCTGTAATCCTAGCTACTCAGGAGGCTGAGATCTGAGGATCGAGGTTCAAAGCCAGCCCGGGCAGGAGAGACCGTGAGACTCCTATCTCCAATAAACCACCAGAAAACTGGAAGTGGTGCTATGGATCAAGTGGTAGAGCACTGGCCTTGAGCTGAAGAGCTGAGGGACAGCTCCCAGGCCCAGAGTTCAAGCCCCACGACTGACTAAAAAAAAAAAAAAAAAAAACCCCACACTATTATTTAGAACACATATTATTTCTAGAGTTCCCATAAGATAAAGATGTCATTCTAGTTTATGTTGATATATTTTATATATGTTTATTTTATTTTATATATATATATTTTTGTCGGTCGTGGGTCTTGAACTCTGGGCCTGGGCGCTGTCCCTCAGTTTTTCAGCTCAAGGCTCGAGCTCTACCACTTGAGCCACAGCGCCACTTCCAGCTTTTTCTGCTTATGTGGTGCTGAGGAATCGAACCCAGGGCCTCATGCGTGTAAGGCAAGCACTCTACCACTGAGCCACCTTCCCAGCCCCTATTTTATATATTTTTTAATACAGGTGAATGTTCCTAAGATAGTTCATACATTGTAACTTTTAAAAGAACATGCATAGAATTTTTGGTATTCTTAGATAATCTGAACTAAGTAAGAAAACTAGAAATATGAAACATTTCCTTTTTAGCTCATACAAGGGCAAAAGCTAAATTACATTAAATAAAAATGGGAAATCGAATTTTGTTTATAGTGTTAAAGTTGAAGATATGTACCAAAAATGAGTAAATTTGAGCTATTGAAGCAAATACATGTTAATGTACATATACATTAAATGATTTTTCTATTAATACATTTTGGTTTTGACAGTACTGGAGCTTGAATTCAGGGCCTCAAGATACCTAGGAAAGCAATCTACTACTTGAGTTAAGCCTTATTCTTTTACTTTGTTTCTTAGATAGCTTCTCCTGCTTTTGTCTAAGATGGGCTTGAATGATGATCTTCCTTCCTCTGCTTTCAGAGTATCTGGGATTACAGGTTTGTCCTATCATACCTGTTTTTTTTTAAATAATTTATTGTTATTATGATGAAGTACAGACAGTTTACTGTTACATAAGTCAGGTAAAGAGTACATTTGTTTCTAAACATCCTCACCCCTTCCCTTGCTTTCTCCCAGTTTTTCCCTCCCATCCTCCACCCAAAACCTAACTTGTTTTTGAGGTAAAGTCTCAAGTCACTAAATTCTCCTTAAAAAAAAAAAATGCTTGATAAGCAATGTACTCATTATCTTGCCCATGTAATTGTGACTCCTTTGTACGGTATTTTCATGATAAAAAAAATTTAAAAAGTTGCAGGTCAACAATGAGTTAAAGGACAATTAAAAGCACTCTGTCTCCAAAGAAAACGTAATTATTTTGATTTCAATATAGTTTAAAGACATATATAGTAAGACAAATAGAATCACATAACCACTACAGCATCCTGTCTTTAGCATAAAGTGTAGATAAGAATTTTTTTGTGTGTGATGCCTCTCTTGGGCCTATTTTGAACTCAGGGCACTCTTCTTTAACATCTTCACTCAAGCCTAGCATTCTACCACTTAATCTCAGCTAAGCTCCACTTCAGCTTTTTGGTCCTTATTTGGAGATAAGACTCTCGTGGCCTTTTCTGCCTAAGATGGTTTCTTTTCTTTTCTTTCTTTCTTTCTTTCTTTCTTTCCTTCTTTCTTTCTTTCTTTCTGTCAGTCGCAGGGCCTGAACTCTGGGTCTGGGTGCTGCCCCTCAGCTCTTCAGCTCAAGGCTAGCGCTCTACCACCTAAGATGGTTTCTAACCTTGATCCTCAGATCTCAGCCTCCAGAGTAGCTACTGTGATAGGCATGAGCCACTGGCACCCTGTGCAAACAAGAATTTTTTTTTTGTCGGTCATGGGGCTTGAACTCTGGGGCTGGGTGCTGTCCCTCAGTTCTTCAGCTCAAGGCAAGTACCCTACCACTTGAGCCACAGCACCACATCTGGTTTTCTGGTGGTTAATTGGAGATAATAGTCTCATGGACTTTCCTGCCCAAGCTGGCTTGGAACTATGATACTCAGATCTCAGCCTCCTTAGTAGCTAGGATTACAGGTGTGAGCTACCTGCACCTGGCAGATGAGAATTTTTTTATGCAGTCTATGGGCTTGCCTTGATGTTTATGCCTTCAAATCATGTCCCCTTGCCTGCGATAGTTTAGTTCAGCCAACATTTATAAATCCCCTGTCTGGAATTGAATATTGTGTGAGGAGCTGGAAATTTTAAGAATGTCAGAATTGGTTCCTTTCTCCAATGGTATTTTATTTGCTTAGCTACTTAAACAACTCTGAAATATTACAGAAAGGATGTAACATAATGTATGTTTAATCATTATAAAACAAATACAAGTATAATCAACCCACTAGGAAAAGAAATAACATGAACACTAAGTAGTGTAATGATCCTCCAAAGAAAGCACCAAGATAATAGTAGTATTCCAGAATTACCCACAACCTGGTGATTTCCTCAGAACATTTGTTTTTTACCTCCCTAACAGGAAGCTTGTCTCCTGATTTTATAGTAATCACTTCTTTGTTTCTCTCATTTAAGCTTCTATGTATGCATTCCCTTGTTATATGGGAATTTAATCTGTGAGATACAGAGAAGCCACATTTTGAGAGGTCTAATTGGTATTGCTTATTAGAAAGCCAGAGACTGCAGGTATACACAGGTCCTCAGGAAATTTGTGGCCTCCAATTAGAAAACTGAGCCATGAGGGTAGTAAAGCAAAGAAAGAGCAGAAAAACAATGTCAACAAACCAGATTGACTCCAAGGAGAGCCAACATGGGATGCCATGGTGACATGAGAAAGCCAGGAGACACGAGATATGGTGCACAAATGGTGCTTGAGCTGGCTGGGTCCTGGTCAGGGGGGAGAGTCACAGGGAGCTAGAGAATGTCTGGAGTTCATGGCACAGGACTGGCAGGTCCAGTAATCTGTTGTTCAAATCCCTACCCCTGCCTCTAGGAATGCAGCCATGCCCATCTCCTGGGCATGATAGCACTATTTAAACCAATTCTATCTACCGTGTGGCTAAGATGGCACCGGTTAGACCCAGTATCCTTATTTTACCCTAATTAATGTAATTTAGTTCAGGTTTTTTTTAAATCAATGATGACTACTTCATTCAAAGTCCTATACTTCAGAGAACACTGTAAATGTGCTAGGTTTGACTCTTCTTTATTTGATGTGTAGAAATTTGAATATATTTATTTAATCACTAGTGCTACCCTATTGAAATGAAGATCCTTTCACTACATAAAATTTTGTGCACTTTCAACAGTAAATAACATCTCAAGTGAATGTTTATATACTTACATTCAAATGTATCTTGTATTTCCTGGCTTTTTTTTTTGTTGGTCATGGGACTTGAACACTGGGCCTGGGTGCTGTCCTTGAGCTCTTCAGCTCAAGGTAAGCCTCTACCACTTGAGCCTATTTTCTGGTGGTTAATTTCAAGAGAAGAGTCTCATGGACTTTCCTTGCCTGGGCTGACCTTGAACCAGGATCCTCAGATCTCAGCCTCCTGAGTAGCTAGGATTCATTTCCTGGCATTTAAAAAACTAGCTTACATTTGTATACTGAGGGGGATTTCCTTGTTATATTGCCACTCATGTTTATAATATGCTCCAACCATGTTGCTGCTTGTAGCTGAAGTTTATCCAATTTGATTGTTCTATATCACTATTTATGTGTTCAGACAAGAGCTCAGATTCCTAGAGGCTAGAACCCTCAAGGAGCTGTTCTCACTGATGATGTCCTTCAACCACAGTAACTTGCAAGTTCTTCTCTTCTAATCAATCCAGTGAGCCTGCTGTTATTCTCTTTCTTATGACAACCCAAAAGGAAAACACTGAGGAATCCAGGAAGTCTTATGATTAAAAGAAATGTGATCTTTCTGATTTCTTTTTTCTGTCCTTATTTTATTTGAGATGTTTGCATAATTTAAATGTTATTGGTGACATGAATAGTGAATTACCTGAAGATGATACTATCTGCTGGAACTTTTTTTTCTTAGGTCCCATTTCTAGTTCTTTTACTATTAGCTGTACACATTTTCTGATTTCAATAGAGATTTTTCCTTCTTTAGAAAAAAATCTACATCACTTTCTTTAAAGTTAATATTAATATGAAACTCAAACCCATTTATATGGTAATTCTATCATTCAGATTTATGGCTGTAATTGATAATCTTACATTATTTGATCCATGGATAATCAAAATGAATGGAGCTGTGGTCAGATCAAAGTGAGTTTTCACCACATGTAACACCAAAACTAAATGGGGTAATTTAATACTGCCTAATATAATATTCAATATTCACAGAATACTTGTTTCATTTCTTCAGACACAGTTATTATTCTGTATAAAAGACAAACCTGAATAAGTAAACCATCACAGATGTTACTGCATACCAATTTTAACACCTGAAGTTTCTTACTGTAGGTGAACTTTCAAAGAAATACATTTATTTTCTCATTTTATAGCCAATTGTAAAGTACCTATGAGGAACCATATTAAGTTTAAAATACAAAATCAAATCGAATCAAACAAAACAAATAGTGCCTATCCTTTACTGATTTTTTTGGGGGGATGGCAAAGAGTTTAGAAAAGAGATAGAGTGAAGAAATGGGCATCAATTGAAATGACTAAATAGTAGAATACATGCTACCATTGGGGTAGACCAAGTGTGTAATGGAGAAATAGAAGAGGGGATAGGGAAATGATAAGTGAGATTGAGGAAAATTACTAGAGCACCTAGCTTGAGAAAATAGTAAGGACAGGAACAAAGGAAACAGCAAGTATATTTCAAACAGAGGGGGCAGGTGTAAAGGTTCATAGGTAAAAACCAACAACTTTTTGTTTTTTGGTCAATTGTGGGGGTTTAACTCTTGGCCTAGGCACTGTCCTTCAGCTCTTCAGCTCAAGGCTAGTGCTCTACCACTTGAGCTACTTCCGGGTTTCTTGGTTAACTGGAGATAAAGAGTCTCACGACTTTCCTGCCTGGGCTGGCTTTGAACTGTGTTCCTTAGACCTCAGCCTCCTGAGTAGCTAGGATTACAGACAGGCATGAACCAACAGTGCCCAGCTAAAAAACAGCATCTTAAGAAGCTGAAAATTGTGAGGCTTACTATGGCCTTAATATGATAGATAAGAGGTGAAGAGAATTAAAAGATGAGGGTAGAAAACTGAATCTATGCCATATCAGAAAAGGTCTCTAGGCCACTATAGTGATTGGTGTCCTCCTAAATTCATGCTTCTCTGGAACTTCAGAATGTAACCTTATTTGGAAATAGAGTCTTTACTGATATAATTAACGTAAGCATCTTAAAACGAGGCCATCTACAGGTAAAAAAAGCCCTAAGTCCAGTGATTGCTTTCCTTACAGGAAGAAGAGAAGACTCATGTAGGCCCAAAAAGTTCAGGTGAAGATAAAGACACGGACTAGAAGGATGACTGCCAGTCCAGGAATGCCAAAGACCTCAAGAAATCACAAATAGCTAGGGAAAAGTTAGGAAGGGAACATGGCCCTGCCAATGACCTTCACTTTTGCTTTCTAGTACTATAAAAGAATAAGTTTCTGTTGTTTTCACCTACTAAATTTGTAGTAATTTGTTATAATGGCCAGAGGAAACCATTCAGTCACATTAAGGAGTTGGAACTGACATAGGTTCCAGCATGTCCCAATTTATGCCCTTTAAAAGTGTTTTAAGAGAAGATATTTTACCAGATGAAGACTTTACCCTGTCTGTGGTGTGGAGGGTAGATGGGAAGAAAGACTAAATGTAGGGACATATTAGCGGGGCCTGGAAAGCCTCATCTAGAGACGTAAAGGAGAGGAATTAATAAAAACAGATGGTGACATCTAAGAAGAGTGTTGTTATTGGAATGCCTGGGACACATTGATATACTATCCTTTCAAGAAAGAGAATTTATTTCCATCCACAGATCTAGCAAAGACAGCCTAGGTAGCTGGGTGCTGGTGGCTTATACCTGCAATCCTAGAGATTCAAGAGGCTGAGATCTAAGGATCGTGGTTCAAAGCCAGTCAGGGCAGGAAAGTATGTGAGAATCTTATCTCCAATTAACCACCAGAAAAAGCAAGTGGTGCTATGGCTCAAAGTGGTAGAGTGCTAGTCTTGAGCAAAAAGGGCTCAGGGACAGCAACCAGGTTCTGAGTTCAAACCCATGACCAACAGTTAAAAAAAGAAAAGATAGGGCTGGGAAGGTGGCTCAGTGGTAGAGCGCTTGCCTGAGGCCCTGGGTTCGATTCCTCAGCACCACATAAGCAAAAAGAAAAAAGCCGGAAGTGGCGCTGTGGCTCAAGTGGTAGAGCGCTAGCCTTGAGCTGAAGAGCTGAGGGACAGCACCCAGGCCCAGAGTTCAAGCCCCACGACCGGACCCCCCCCCAAAAAAAAAAGATAGCTTGGGCAGACATGCTTGCATGAATCAGGCCATTTGAATCTCTCTTTAAATTTATTTAAAAACTAACATATAATTGGGCTTGGAATATGGCTTACTGGTAGAGTGCTTGCATAGTATGCATGAAGCCCTGGGTTCAATTCCTCAGCACCACATAAACAGAAAAAGCCAGAAGTGGAGCTGTGGCTCAAGTTGTAGAGCACTAGCCTTGAGCTGAACTCAGGGACAATGCCCAGGCCCTGAGTTCAAACCCCAGGACTGGCAAAAAAAAAAAAAAAAAGAAAAAACCTAACATATAAAAATGTAAAAATTGAACACAATGGAATACCACATGATGTTTTAATATATGTGTATGTGTTATGCAATGCTTAAATAAGATTAAATATATCTGTCTCCTCAAATATTTATCCTTTCCATATGGTGAAGACATTCAGAATCTTATCTTGTACCTTCCCCTCCCCCTCACCAATACTAGGGATTAAACTCAAGGACCCCATAGGCATACACTCTACCACTTGAGCCATGCCCCTAAATCATCTCCTAGATTTTTGAGATCCTCAGTACATAATTGTTATCTATAGCCATTCTATCATGTAATACCCTCCTAGTATAAACTAAGATGTTCAGAATCTTCAAATGACATTGTGTGGACTTATATTGAAAGGTAAATGTAATCCCAGTTTATAGAAAGCTTTATCATGACACATATAATGGGAAAAATCTAGTTCAAAGAGGTAGGAAATAGGTAAGTCAAGGAAAAATAATTCAGGTGAAGTCGGAAGGCAGAGTATATGGAAAGAAATTCCTTTGAAGCTCATTTATACTTCTCATAATTGTCTTCCATGAGATCATTCTTTTTTGGGGGGGTCTGGTCTTGGGGCCTGAACTCTGGGCCTGGGCGCTGTCCCTCAGCTCTTCAGCTCAAGGCTAGCGCTCTACCACTTGAGCCACAGCGCCACTTCCCATGAGATCATTCTTATACATGCAATAAATATTTTTGCTTGTACATTGAATTTTTTATGCTTTGTAGTTTTCACTAACATTATTGTACCCAGTCTCTTACTTGGGTAACCAAATGGATAGCAGTGTTATTCATAAAAAGGAAGAAAAACAACTTTTGAAGAAAAATTACACTTGTTGCTTTTGTGGTACCTATAGGCTGTCCATTGTGGATATAGAAGAACTTGAGAGAATGTTTGGATCTGACTTCAGCTCTAGAAGCAATTACTATCTGCCATATTTTCATAGTAAGCAGAAGAAAGACCCAAGGGTGGTCTGAAGACTGACATTTGAAAGCCTTCATTATTTTGGGACCAGTATTAGAGACAAAGTGACTTAAGAAAGTTGAGAGGAAAAAACATCTCAGGAAGATTAGATAATCAAATGTTGGGGGAAAGTCCATTGGTTTTGAACAAATTCAGCTGCAGCTGATTTGGGAAAGAGAAGATTTAGAGAATAACAAGGAGAGATAGAGGAAAGACTATGGGTGGAAACTGCAGATACATTTCATGAAACTGGCTGTAAGGCAAATAAAAAGCAGGTGAAGGTAACTGGAAGAGAGCAGAGGATTGATTAAAGGAGGGATTTGTCTAAATAAAATGGGAGACATTTATGCTTATATGCAAACCGGGGGAAGAAAAACAATTGAGAGAATTTAAAGGTCCCAGAAAAACAATAATTGATGGATTGAAGTCTCTAAGGATGTGGGGGAGATAGATGCAATGCCTAGTTGAGTAATTACCCCCTTTCATGATGGGAAAGAGAGTAGAATTTTAAAAAAGTATGAATGCAAATAAATTTGCAGGCCCACAAGAGAAGTATAAAGAAGAGAGATTTTTTTCTTGATGACTTTTAATTGGTCTCTGTGTGGTAAAATGAGGTTACAGAGATTAAATTTGTATTAACTGGAAAAATGTACCAGAAAGACAACTTGGAACTATAAACTACTTAAGTAATCCAATTTCCAAATGGGAAGCAGGAATGAATACTTTGGAATATCATCTCTAAGCTAACCAAAGGATATGTCAAATAAAAAGATTGGCTTTTTTGTAAAGATAAATGGCCAGCACATTGTTTCATAAGCTTAAAATGGTTGTGTTAACAGCTCACCTCATTCCCACAGAAACTGTAGTTGAAACACATAGCGCTTCTGATAGGACTACAGTTGTAGTCAAGTCTGAAGCAAAGATACCCAGGGCTTTGGTTTTTGTGGATGTTGAACTATGTTTTTTGTTGTTGTTTGTTTGTTATTGTTATTATTTTTTTCTGTCAGTCATGGGGCTTGAACTCAGGGCCTGGGTGCTGTCTCTGAGCTTTTTCACTCAAGACTAAGCACATTACCACTTTGAGCTATAGCTTCACTTCCAGTTTTCTGGCTAATTGAAGGTAAGAGTCTCATGGATTTTCCTGCCCAAGTTGGCTTTGAACAGCGGTCCTCAGATCTCAGTCTCCTGAGTAGCTAGGATTACTGGTATGAGCCACCAGCACCTGGCTGAACTTTGTTTTTTAAGTCTGCTGTTCTAGGTCTGGAACTTTGAAAGCTGCCAAGTGGGACACATTTGAGAAGATTGAGATTTTTTTTTTCCCTTGAAGACTGAGAGGTTGCTGCAGGATCATAGAAAGAACCAGAAGCAACAGACATCGATTCAAGACATTGTTGGTGTATGCAACTGTCAACAGTATGTACAGCAGGCAGAAGTCATGACAGTGTGATCACAGTAGATTCCAGGACTAGCTCTACTTGGGTGTAAAAAGTGTCTTCTTTTAGCTGTGAAACCCTTAAGGCTTTTGTCACTTCAGAGGAAATGTGTAGTCCTCAAGACTCCAGAGGGTGTAGATCAAGTGGTGCAGTGTCTGCTCAGCAAGCACAAGGCCCTCGGTTCAATCCCCATTACCACCAAACAACAACAACAACAAAATAGAAACAGAAAGAGATGTTTCAGTTCCAGATCCACAAGTTTACAAACAGCTCTCTGTCTCCACAGGGTGAGGACCACTCCCTTCTTTTTGTAACAATGAGGATGGCATCTGCTAGGCAAACTCTCTACCCTTGAGCGGTTCCCTTAGCTACAGAAAGCTCTGGGGATCATAGAGTTGAGAGTGAATGTTTGGAATAGGAGGGCCAAAACCAAATAAAACATTCGTCAAAGGACTTCAGACTGTGAGGATGGAAAATCTAATTTCTCAGAAGCCTCAGGTGGGGGGCTGAGAGAGCAGGTGGATGGATGAGGCCTGGATGTGAGGTGAAGCAGCAGGGCAAACATGGTGGATGAAGTTTCTGGCAAGACCATGATTGAACAGATACAGAGAAGATAGGAAGTGCATGAAGGTTAGAGGAAAATATGGATGGTCCTTTGGTCGTGTAGGTGACTTGGACAGAGCAAAGTCCAAAGGGAGGAGTTAATTGTGGGAGAGCTGGAAGATTGTGGTCAGAGTGCAATCTTCTGGAATTCAGTATATGGAAGGTGGAGTTCATGGAATGTACAAAGGTCCCCAGGTGTGATTCTGGGAGGAGGTAGATTTGTATAGCATAAAGGTCATTGTGTATCAAGGACTGTGATATGAACATGTTGTATGGCTTATGTTAAAGCATCCTGGCTGATGGCAAATACCAAGAGGGAGACTTGGCATGAGCTAAGGAGAACACTGGCAAGCTGCTTTCATTTGGGGTTATCGGTCTCAGACCCTCATTTCCTTCTATTGCATCCTGAATCTTGGAGGGGAATGTAAGGACCCTAGTCCTCCATTCTCTGAGGATTCTTACAGAGCTCTGTCACTCTAAATTAGGAAAGAGCAATTGAAAACTCCTAAACATAAATTTATTAGTTCAAAAGAGGAAAATAGAAAATACAGCCTGAAAAAGGAAAACCTATAAAATGACTCACTAGGATTCAAGAAATCAGCACATTTATTGCAGATTTACTTTGTACTTAACATGGAGTTTTATTTATTTATTTAGCCAGTTCTAGGGCCTGAACTCAGGGCCTGGGCACTGTCCCTGAGCCTCTCTGTGCTCAAGGCTAGCACTCTGCCACTTGAGCCACAGTACTATTTCCAGTTTTTTCTGTTTGTGTGGTTCTGAGAATTCGAACCTAGGGCTTCATGAACACTAGGAAAGCACTCTACCACTAAATTAGATTCCCAGCCTTTATTTATTTATTTTGACATTACCTCACTTAATCTTTTTTTTTTTTTTTGTCCATTTGGGGCTTTCAGTCTGGGCCTGGGCACTGTCCCTGAGCTCTTCAGCTCAAGGCAAGTGTTCTGCCACTTGAGCCACAGCGCCACTTCTGGTTTTCTGGTGGTTAATTGGAGACAAGAGTCTCAGAGGCTTTCCTGTCCAGGCTGGCTTTGAACCATGATTCTAAGAGCTCTAAGCCTTCTGAGTAGCTAGGATGACAGGTGTGAGACCCCAGTACCTGGCACTTAATCCTTTTTTTTTTTAAGGTCATGAAAGACTTTAATGCACATATTGATTATATGAAAACACTGATGAAATATTTTGTAACTTTAAACTTTTCCCATGCAAAGTAACTTCTCCACACTTTATGATAAAGTATAAAACCCCCAAGCTGAAAGAAAGCATTGATCCAAAGTAAGAAAGAAAACCTACTGAGAAATACTTTCTAATAGAAAAGTTCATGATCTTCTTTTAAGCTACCATAACTCATTTTACTTCAGGTATGGATGAATATGTGTAAGTCTAGCTTTTCTTCACAAACCGATTCTGATTGGTCAGTTTGCATGTCTTTAGAGGTTGTACTCTTGCAATGAGATAAAACTATCTCTTTTCAATAAATCATATCTCACTTAATTTTTGTTGTTGTTGGTGGTGGTCATGGTGCTTGAACCTTGGGCCTGGGCACTGTCCCTGAGTTCTTCAGCTCAAAGTGAGTGCTATACTACTTGAGCCAAGGCGCCACTTCTGTTTTTCAGGAGGTTAATTGGAGATAAGAGTCTTAGGGACTTTCTTGCATGGGCTTGCTTTGAATGACAACCCTCCAATCTCAGCCTCCTGAGTAGCAAGGATTACAGGCATGAGCCACTGATGTCTGGCTCACTTAATCTTAACAACAGTATTAATTAGATATTCTTTCCCCTGATTTACAAGCAAGGAAATTGGAACTCAGCTCAAGTAGCTTGGCAAACATTACTGAGTCTGAAAGTAGTCACATCAGAACCTAAGCCAGGCTTCTGACTCTCATGACTTGGGCTCATTTTGGCATACCTTTGCCTTACTGTGTGCATCTTGTATCCCTCAAATGGTGGTATGTTGGGACAGGATCATGGCTCACGCCTATAATCCTAGCTACTTAGGAGGCTGAGATCTGAGGATCACAGTTCAAAGACATCCTGGGCAGGAAAGTCCATGAGACTCTTATCTCCAATAAACCATTAGAAAACCTGAAGTGGTGCTGTGGCTCAAGTGGTAGAGTGCTTACCTTGTGCTGAAGAGCGCAGGGACAGCACCCAAGCCCAGAGTTCAAGCCCTACAACCAACAACAACAACAACAAAAAAGTAATTAATTCGTTGGGCGGTATGTGTGGCTCATCTTAAGATGATGGTTCAAAGTCAACCTGGGCAGAAAGTCCCCATGAGGCCCTTGCTTCTAATTAACCACTCAATAACCAAAAGTAGAGCTGTGGCTCAAAGTGGTAGAATGCTAGTCTTGAGCGAAAAGAGCTCAGGGATGCTGCCCAGGCCATGAGTTCAAGTCCCATGACATGACGATGATAATAATGACAATAATAAATTTATTATTAATTAATGTTTGCATTTTCAATCAGGCTCTCCTTAGGTAACCAAAGCTGGCCTTGAATTCACAATCCTCCTGCTTTTGCCTTCCCAATGTTAGGATTACAGTGGGTACCACTATGTCCATGTAGAAAAAGTTTCTTCATTCCCTATACTTTGATTGTTGTCTTAAAATTGTATCCTTTATTTCATAGTTGATGTGAATTAAATAGTTTAAATAAGATGATGCTTATAAAGTGTAAAGTGCTTAGACTAACAAGAGCTCTCTCCCTGCTTGATTCTATTTCCTTCTTCCTAGGGATTTTTTTTTCAACCAACAAGCTCCATTTACCAATTCTAGAATGGAGAAAATTATAAGATTCTAGAATGGCGTATTTTCCTGGAATGAGGTGATCTGAGAAATTTCTCCCGAGTTAGGATTATATACACTTTCCAACTAGTGGTTGGCGATGTTAAGTACTAAGATCCAGCATGATGATAGTGCTTATCTATTTCCTTGTAAGATGTGTAGTTAGACAATAGGCTGATGTGTAGCTCAATTCCCACACTCTTTCATGGTTGTTGTTTTTTTCCTAGTGAGACTATTCTGCCCTGAGAGATTGCATTTTCTTCTGTTCCTGGGGTCTCTGGTTAGATCTGTGAAACTTTACAATTACTGGAGGCCACGGTGGGCATAGTTCTTTCTACCTTAGTATTGGGCTTGACTTGGAGAGCTATAACACCTCACATATCACCACAGTTCCTGCCTTGTTTGGGGGATTTTAAAATGGATGTTAAATGTTTTAAGAGACAGAAGTAGGAAGGACCAGAGGAAACTCGCCTCCTCTGAAATAGACCCTGTATGGATCTAAGTAACATGGCCTTGTTTTCACAGGCATCCTGTTGCCTTGCTGGGTGGCGGGGGCTTTCCACTCAGCTCTAAAAAGCCTAGATATGAAAGAGGCCATTCACTGAATTGCAGATGTCATGCTCTCAGGAGAGCTTTGCTACCGAGAACATTTTCCTCTTACTGGTTCCCTAAATGGTTTGATTTGCTCACCTCTGAGTATTCCCCTATATGGAAAGTTTAGTTGATCCCCCACCCCCACCCCACCCTTCCCTAGCTGGAAAGTTCTGCTTGAACCTGAGCATTTCCCTATATGGTCTGCTTCCGTGGTTTTTGTTTGTTGGTTGGTTTGTTTTTTGTCTTTAGAAGCTTTGTGCTAGCTTTGTGCTAGGCTACAGGTCTTGGAGACTGGAGTCTACCTGCAGTCACTGGCTCTCCAATAAAGACTTTCAATTAAAAAATGTGGCTTCTCTGTTTCTCACAACTGAATTTCTGTACAATAGAAGGTTGAGATTAGGTTTTTTTGTTTTTTGTTGTTGTTTTTTTTCAATTAGGGAAAGACAAAGACCTTTCTACCTGCCATCTTACCTCCACATTTGTCCTTTTTCTCTAGCATAGGAAGGGAAGGAAATTCATTGAACTTTTCTGTAGTTTTATCTGACCTGGAAGTAGTGAAGAATTCCCTTTGCTTTTGATGATCTGTTGGCAGTCTTATTTTGATTTTGGCATTTATAATTTTTTTCATCTATTGAAAGTTGAAAATGGTTCTGATAACAGAATGGCCTCTTTCTAACAACTTGCTTTTTTTTTTTCCCTCTGAAACTGAGTATTACTATGTAGCTCAGGTTGGCCTTGAAGTTGTGATTCTTCTGCTTTACTATTTTGAATCTAATTCCTTTTATGCAAAATAAAGCTATTAATTAGAATGTTTTTCTTTTCCTTTTTTTGTGCTGATCCAGAGGCTTGAACTCAGAGCCTTTTTGCTCAAGACTTGAGTCACAGCTCAACTTCTGGCTTTTTTGGTGCTTAATTGGAGATAAGAGTCTCATGAACTTTTCTCCCTGGGCTGGCTTTGAACTACAATCCTCAGATCTCAGCCTCCTGAGTAGCTAGAATTACAGGCCACTGTATGAGCCACTGGTACCCTGCTAGTCTTATTTTCTATTATATTTCTTGAATGAATCACAGATAGCAAGGATTTAATCCAATCCAACCTAGAATTTCTAGGAATATTCTATACAATAGTGTTCTGTATAAGAAGATTTCTCCAATATGCACAAAAGCATTAACAAATTTATAAACTCTGCTTAGGAGAGCTAAAAGCCAGCAAGTAAAGACTCTCCTATTAAATATGCTTTTCAAATTTATCTAAAACCTACATTGATAAGACTTCCATCTAAACTGATGTTTTTAAATTTTTTTTATTCCCCCCCCAATTTTTTTTTAATAAAGACTAACAGAGTTAAGCCAAATGCAAAACAAAGCCCAAATTCAAGTATGTATTGAACACCATCTCTGGCAGAGGAAAAGAAAATCATCAAAGGATGCTAGGGATTGGGAAGATGGCTTAGTGGTAGAGTGTTTACTAGCATGCACGAAGCCCTGGGTTCGATTCCTTAGTACCACATAAATAGAAAAAGCCAGGAGTGGCACTGTGGGTTAATTGATAGAGTGCTAACCTTGAGCAGAAAATCTCAGGGACAGCACCCAGGCCCTGAGTTCAAGCCCCATGACTGACCAAAAAAAGGAGGGGGCGGGGTAAGCAAGACAAATTTGAATTTGGGGAAATTCCTTAGAAAAGAACGTTATAAAGTGATGGTAGAGTTTTCTGGCTGTGATCTGTTGATTGGAGAGTGAACATGAATCCTAAAGTGATGAATATCCATATGTTTTAAAAAGTCTGCTCAGATGATCACTGCAGAATTCTAAACTGTGTGTGTGCGTGCATGCTAGAATACAGTTAGGGTGAGGCTCTGTCTGTCTCTGACATTTTATATTCATGGGCAATCTAGAAGGATTAGTAATTCCAATTTAATTTAGGTGCATGCATGCTGTCAGGTTGTAACTAGCAATAAAGAGGAGCACCCTCTTTCGTGAAATTGAGTCACTCTGTTGTCTTACTTCTGTCAGAGTAACACCTCCCTTTAGCATGGGGGAAAGCCTGAGGTATTATACATCCAGGCTGACATATCAGAATTCTATCATTTGACACTAGACACCAACTTGGGTTCATTGACAACAAAGCATACCCAGAGAGCCTGAGGTATTATACATCCAGGCTGACATATTAGAATTCTATCATTTGGCAGTAGACACTAACTTGGGTTCATTGACAACAAAGCATACCCAACAAACCTTGTGATGAGAATGGACTTCTGGCCCTACAAGGAAAAGGGAAACAAAAGTCATTTTACTATCTGATTTAGGAGATGACATGAGAAATTTTATTTGAAGAAATTTGGTTGACAGGCTACTGTGTTCATGACCAACAGATAATCAGGATTAGGACATTGCTATTCTTTTCATTAAAAGAGAACTCACAGAAGAAATGGTGAAAACCATGCTCTTTTGAAAGAATTTTTATTATCAAGGTGATGTACAGAGGGGTAACAGTTACATATGTCAAGTAAAGAGAACATTTCTTTCTGAACACCCTTTCCCTCACAAAACCCATCTTTTTAAGTAAACAATGTTTCCTATATGGTTAGTTAAAGGATTATTTTTATTATTTTTTGGGGGGGGGTCTGGTCGTGAGGCCTAAACTCTGGGCCTGGGCGCTGTCCCTCAGTTCTTCAGCTCAAGGCTAGCACTCTACTACTTGAGCCACAGCGTCACTTCCGGCTTTTTTCTTTTTGCTTATGTGGTGCTGAGGAATCGAACCCAGGGCCTCAGGCATTCAAGGCAAGTGCTCTACCACTTAGCCACCTTCCCAACCCCAAAGGATTATTTTTTAAAGGAGACATAGAACAGGATGGAATTATAATGGTCAGTTCACAGTTACACTTGATGGAAAAGTTTTCAGGTTAATACTGAGTGTTCCCTGGAATGAGAAGGTTAATTTAAAATTCTGTAATGACCCACAGGAGTAAGACTCTTTACTGTTTGGTGAATCTGGTTGTTTCTATTTTACGAACTTAAGAGAAATAGGTTTTATTTTTTTAAATGTAAATCCAAATGTGACAGCATCTAATAGTTTTGAGAAATAAGATTTAGGCTGCAGAATTCTTTTCTCCACCTTTGAATAAAACTTTTCATGGAGCTGGGAAGGTGGCTCAGCAGTAGAGCGCTTGCCTTGCATGCATGAGGCCCTGGATTCGATTCCTCAGCACCACATAAGCAAAAAGAAAAAAGCCAGAAGTGGCGCTGTGGCTCAAGTGGTAGAGTGCTAGCCTTGAGCTAAAGAGCTGAGGGACAGTGCCCAGGCCCAGAATTCAGGCCCCATGACTGGACCCCCCCCAAAAAAACCCAAACAAACAAAAAATCTTTTCATGTCATACCCTACCTTGCAGTTACCCATAGGATAAAGGGCTTACCTAAATCTGGAATTCCCAGGTCTATGGAAAAAATCAGTAACTTTTAAGTTTGAGAAGCTTTTTTTTTTTTTTAATTGTTTTCTAGTTTACACCTGATGTTCACAGTCAAGTCCTGGTTTGTCTCAAAAAGGAACTTTGTTATTATCACAAAGTCAGGGATCTAAATCCTATAGAACCTGAGCATTTCTGGTTAAATTTTGATCTGTTTCTTAAGAGATAGCCTTAGTATTAAGAAAGCTTTGTGACTAGGCATCAGTACCTCATGCCTGTGATCTATGATAATAGTAGCTATTCAGGAATTTGAGATCTGGTCATGTTTCAAAGCCAGCCCATGCAGATACAACTAAGAAACTAGAATTGAAGGCATGATTCAAGTGATAGAGTGCCATCTATAAGCACAAGTGTGTGGCCTTGAGAGTTCTAGTCTCAGTATTAGCATGTGTACACATATCACACACACACACACACACACACACACTCACACACACACACAATGGTCTTTCTTCTAAGGTCCAAAATTAGTTCCCCTGGAGTTACAACCTGGCCTGTTGTTGGAAGATCTATGCCTTTCATGGAGACTGAGCATCTTACAGAGCAAAAATTTAGAAATAGGCTTCACGGTTTAAAGTTAAGGGACTTAATTTCCTTGATACCCTATTTTTAGTCGCAATAGGTTTAGAATCTAACACACTACATTGAGATGAGAGAAAAAAGTTTCTATTAATCTTCTTGGCTATTTTTCAGCATCAGATTTAATGATACCCCTTATAAAACTAGCCAGGTGCTGGTGGCTCACGAGTGTAATCCTAGCTACTCAGGAGGCTGAGATCTGAGGATGGTGGTTCAAAGATAGCCCAGTCAGGAAATTCCATGAGACTCTTATCTCCAATTAACCACTAAGAAAACCAGAAGTGGCACTGTGGCTCAAGCAGTAGAGTGCTTGCCTTGAGCTGAAGAGCTGAGGAACAGTGCCCAGGCCCGGAGTTCAAGCCCCAGGACCAACAAAAAAAAAAACAACCAAAAAAAACTTGTTAGAGTTGTTTTCCATGAAATTGATATAAATGCCATAGAGAAAAATCCAATTGTAATGGCAAAACTTAGAATAGCCATAGCTAAAATTTTGAAAAATGGTTTAGCAATTGCCAAAGTCTTATTATTTCTGTCACATGGAGCATTTTAAGATAATAATTTTAATCGACAGTATTATGCCAGTACTATTCAGCTACTTGGTACAATTCAGAACGCACAGAAATATCACTAATTTAGAGATCACAAGCTTGGGTTTTATCCTAAGCTTTGGATTTTAGAAGGCTTACAGACTTGGAGAACACGAAGGAGACAGTAACAATTTGCATCATAATTACACTGATGTCACACACACTAACTTTAGTTTTTATCTTTGAGAAAAATTTTGAATCTTTGGCTAGGTCAGATATGGATACAAATTACTGACACAAATCAGAACTTTAAACCTCTTACAAGTTAGGGGGACCATTGAAATATTCCACATGTATGTATAGAAAAATCACAGTGAGGGGCTGGGAAGGTGGCTCAGTGGTAGAGTGCTTGCTTTGCATGCATGAGGCCCTGGGTTCAATTCCTCAGCATCTCACATAAGCAAAAAGAAAAAAGCCAGAAGTGGTGCTGTGGCTCAAGTGGTAGAGCGCTAGCCTTGAGCTGAAGAGCTGAGGGACAGTGCCCA
>NW_012267257.1:186215-199320 GCF_000151885.1 Dipodomys ordii
AAAAAAAAAAAAAAAAAGAGATATTTATGTGGAAGAATGCTAGAGGTGAGGACAGTTCTACACTTGAGGCCTGAGTGAGAGAAGAATAATAACCGGGGCAACTAGGTGGATGGTGCCAAGACAGAAAATACAACAGGAGAGTTCTACCTATTTAGTAGGAGTTATGAACAAGAAGCGCTATACGTTGACTTTGCAAAAGGCCACACAAAGATTGTTTAGCCCATCCTACCATTACACATGTGGGAGTACAGCATCAGAGTGCAGAGAAATAAAGATTTGAGTTATGTTCCCTAATATGTATTTACAGGGAGCTATTTGTATGTGGGAGTGGGTGGGGTAGAGGAGAGTCCATAAACTAGGGCACCATAAGTAGATGAGATATCAAGTTAAGCACAGTTAAATCATTTTTTAACACAGA
The DNA here is from genome assembly GCF_000151885.1 of Dipodomys ordii. Taxonomy (NCBI): domain Eukaryota; kingdom Metazoa; phylum Chordata; class Mammalia; order Rodentia; family Heteromyidae; genus Dipodomys; species Dipodomys ordii. Next base: position 186,634 of record NW_012267257.1, read on the forward strand.
ATATCTTAGAATCATTAATATGATAATGAGCTAGATTATAATGAAGAATATATGTCTGGTTTCCATAACTGGCACAGAGCGACAAAAACCTTTGGGATTTCTAGAGTGATAATGAAGTGAGAAGGCTGAATCTAAGTAACTTCTCAAGGCCATCCTGGTGCCTTGCTGGGTGGAGGGGGCTTTCTACCCCCCCCCCCCAAGAGAAAGAGGTGAGAAATGCCATTAATTGAATTGGAGAGGCCATGCTGTTTAGCCTTAGGAGAGCTTTGCTATAGAGAATGCTCCTCTTTGATTACCCCTCTAAATGGCTTGATTCACTGGACTCTGAGTAGCCTCTAAATATACCTCTCTATGGAAAGTTTAACCTGACCCTGGACCCACTTCCTTAAATGGAAAAGTCTGCTGACACCTGAGCTACTTCCCATATAAGGTCTGCTTTTGTTGAGCTTGAGTGTCTCCACCCAAGCATGTGGTTTTTGTCTTTAAAAGCTTTGTGCTAGCTCTGGTTAGCGCTGCAGGTCCACCTGCAGATGCTGGCTCTCCAATAAAGACTCCTAATTCAATCTCTCAAAATGTGGCTTCTCTGTTTCTCAGTGACTGGACTCCCTTATAATAATAAGAGTATCTAAAGGTGACAAATCAGGAGAAAGCATAAACATATGATTAGAGAATTGGAAATATCAGTCATTCAACTTCCAAAGAGAGAAGGGGACAGAACTTGGAGTTAATTTACATGGCCAGTGATTTAATCCACCATGCTTATGGAAACCCCAATAAAAACTCTGGACTTTAGGGTCATTGAAGCTTCCTGGTTGAACTCCTTGATGTTCTGAAAGGGTGGCACACCCAGATTCCATGAGATTCTACAAGGTGAGAGCATCAAAGCTTTGTATTCTCCCCACTCCAGACTTTGCCCTGTGTCTCGTTTCCATTTGGCTGTCCTTTACAGTAAAACTGTAATTATTAATGCAATGCTTTTAATGTGTCTTGTTATGTATTGTAGTGAATTATTGAACTCACGATGATTGTGGTGAACCCTTAAATTTATAGTCAACAGATCAGAAGCATGAGGAGCTTTGAGGTTTACAGTTGGTGATGACAGACATGTACCACCACGTTGAGAACGGAGTCTCGCATATATGCTGAGTAGACCTCAGGCCACAATCTTTCCAGTAGCCTCCCAAAGTAGCTAGAATTGAAGGCTTGAGCCACCATGACTAAAGAGTTTGTCTTTTTTCTAACACAATTTCTTCTATTACTCAAATCCACTAAAAACTACAAAAAGATCTTGGCTTGCCAACACATCTTCCTGGAAGTTGCCTGATTTTGGGGGGCAGATATAGACCAACCCACTTGAAGAGAGATTCACTGTGCTTGAACAGTGAAAGTCACAAGAACAGATGTTTAGGGTTAGATGTTTAGGGTAGCTGTGCCCATGCGGATAGCAGGAGTCCAAGTGGCAGATGTGCTCTTAGTATATGTGTGGAGGTATTAAGGTTTGAAGAACAGTGCAAGTATAAACCATAAAGCCCAGGGAAGGAGTCCACCTCATCTGGGTCTCAAGAGTAGTTTGGCTACTCTGGGAGAATTAATGCCTCACAGGAGGAAATTTTGACCAATGGAAAATGGAAACCAATGAACGAACTCTCCCTTCTCTCCCTCCTCCCTCCCCCAAGTAGTGGGGCTTGAACTCTGGACTTGGGCACTGTCCATTGTACTCTTCAGCTCAAGGCAAGCATGCTACCACTTGAGCCACAGCACCACTTCCAGTTTTCTGGTTGTTCATTGGAGATAAGAGTCTCACGGACTTTCCTGCCTAGGCTGGTTTTGAACCGCGAACCTCAGATCTCAGCTAGGATTACAGGCATGAGCCACAGATGCCCAGCTTCCCCATCTTTCTGTAAGATGAGAGGTGCTGGTTATACAGTTTCCTAGGGATACGATCTCGTGGCTTGGAGATATATTCCTATTCCTTAGGACTGTGTCCTAGCCGGACAATCATACAAAAGCCCTCTGCTGCAAACTCTATTCTGCTAGGAGCTTCAGTTAAGACACTTAGGGTATTTCTATTTTGGTTAAGAAAGGTAAATCTAGTTCTCAAATACAGAATTGGGACCAAGGTAAAACAAGAAAGGTACCATGGGTACCTAGGGTGCATGGTTTAAGGAAGCATCCCCTCTCAGGCTAGCACAAGCATAGAATTAGATTCCATAGGAAACACTTTCTTAAATTTTGTGCCCTAGGGGCCTCTTTCTCCTTACTCTGTCTAGTATTTTTCTGTGATCATCCTGTTAGAGGTAAAATGATGTCAATCAGTTGCCCCTGAACTTGGAACCAATCACTTGGAAATAGGCATACAAATTAAAATGGTAGAAATTTTAATAGAAGCTGAGTAGTGCCCAACAAATCCCAAATACAATTTCTGCTAAATTGAGGATGTGGAACTTGCCCATAAATTTCCTCAAATATACATTAATAACATTTCTGAACACTTTTATATAAATAAATACGTTAGCCCAATGAGCCTCCTTCCCATAGCTTAGTATGTTCCTTCCCCTCTCCACAGCTTAGCATGCTCCATTCTTAGGTAAAGGCTAGGACCCTGTAGTAAAGGCAGTCAGTAATCAACCAGTAAATAATCAGCCACCAACCCCCTATACCTTGGGATGGCACTTCTCTGGGGCAGCTACCACCAAATAAAACAACAAGAGCCCTTAGGGTGACCTTCAGGTCTGGGCAGCTGCAGGACCCCTTATCTACTATTTGGACAGCAGCCATAAATCCTAGTCCACCATGATGAAGCCCCTGGCCCCTAAATCCACCCAGGTTCTCCACCTCCTAGCCCCTTCTAGCCCCTCCTAAGCCTCCTAGGTTATATAGGTCACCCCAGACAATAGCCAGTGCTTCTTCTCACTTCTCCCTGAGAGAAGGGGTCTTGCAGGCCCCTTTCCCCTTAATAAATCTTTCTTTGTTCTCTGGACCTGGATGTCTGCATGGTTTTCTGGCAAAGTCCAAATATTCTAACAAGATAAATGCATTGTTTTTCAGCAAAATACATTCTCATGTCATTAGACTTCAGGTGCAGATAAACAAGTTAATGATTCTTGGTATATTACTCATTTTTGCTGTCGATTCCAGAATATCTTTAGATATTAATACTCAGTCTTCTTAACTGTCACTTAAATTTCTTTTGGTTTTTACATTTTTTATAATTATTAATTTCTTTTAATTATAGAAAATTAAAAAAGTTTGGTAACATGTAATTATATCTATAATCCCATACACAAATGTTATCATTGTTAATATTTTAATCATTGCTTCCAGGCCTTTCTCTGTGCATTTTTTTTGGGGGGGGTCGGTCATGGGGCCTGAACTCTGTACCTGGGCATTGTTCCTCAGCTCTTCAGCTCAAGGATAGTACTCTACCACTTGAGCCACAGCTCCACTTCTGGCTTTTTCTGCTTGCGTGGTACTGAGAAATGGAACCCAGGGTCTCATGCATGCAAGGCAAGAACTCTACCACTGAACCACCTTCCCAGCCCTCTGTGCATTTTTATATAGGATAGACTTCATAATTTTTTATCATGTTTTTAAATTTAAGATTATATCATGACCATTTTGCAAAGGCCTTAAAACTCTTAAGTAAAATGTTATTATGGAAATAACTTGATTTTGATCATAAAAGTAGTAGTGCTAGCTGGGCCCTGGTGGCTCATACTTGTAACCCTAGTAACTTAGGAGGCTGAGAGGTAAGGATTGAGATTGGAAGCCAGCAGGAAGTCCATGATACTCATTTCCAGTTAAAAGCCATAAGTGGCTTAAGCTAAAGTTGTAGAGTACTAGCTGTGAACCAATCTCAGGGACAGTGCCCAGGACCTGAGTTCAAGCCCAAGAATTGATATACACATACATACATACACATAAAATACATATACACAAAGAAGTACTTATTGTAAAAATAATCTAATATAGAGAAATGTTAAAAACAAAGTCATCTATATTTGAATATTTTAAATATACACCACTATTTTTTTTTCTTTTTCTTTTTTTGTCGGACATGGGGCTTAACTGTGGGCCTGGGTACTGTCCCTGAGTTCTTCAGCTCAAGGCTAGCACTCTACCACTTAAGCCACAGCTTCACTTCTGGTTTTCTGAGTGGTTTATTGGAGATAAGAGTCTCACGGTCTCTCCTGTGCAAGCTGGCTTTGAACTGTGGTCCTCAAATCTCATCCTCCTGAGTAGCTAGGATTATAGGCATGAGCCACTGGTACCCAGCTTACATCACTAATTTTTTAGAACATATCCTTGTAATGAGTTTTATGCAAAAATTACCACAATTATTTTCTTCTTTATAATCACCCCTCTTCATAATGTGACTTGGCAGCTCCTTATATCAAGAAATGAAGTTAAGCCCAGCCTGGAGTACATTGTGAGAACCTGCCTCAAAAACAAATGAAAGGGCTGGGAAGGTGGCTCAGTGGTAGAGCGCTTGCCTTGCATGCATGAGGCCCTGGGTTCGATTCCTCAGTACCACATAAGTAGAAAAAAAACCGGAAGTGGTGCTGTGGTTCAAGCAGTAGAGAGCTAGCCTTGAGCTGAAGAGCTGAGGGACAGTGCCCAGGCCCAGAGTTCAGGCCCACGACCGAACCCCCCCCCCCAAAAAAAAAGAAAAATGACAACATGTTGCAAAATAATACATAGGTTGCAAAAGAATTGAAAAAAAATATGTTTATGTGAAGCATGGAAAAAGATATCTGGAAAGATTACCTTGTTAGCTTTATTGTATAATGAAACACTCTAAAACTTAGTGGCTTAAAACGCTACCATTTCATTTTGTAGAATGATAATTTTGACTGGGTTTAGTTGGGCAGTCATTCTGGTCTTCAGCTTACTCAGGTGTCTGTGGTCAGCTGGCTGGAGTCTGAGTGGGACAGATCATTGTCTCTTGACCTGCAACAGTGCTGTTATTACTTTGCATTCCATGTTTGGAAATGAATTACTGGACAAAGACTATGTGTGTATTTAAGAATATTAACCCATGTTCTACACCATTCTTAAGAAAGATGACACGATATTACTATTCTGTTATTTATTGTCATATTACTATTCTGTTATTTATTGTCTTCACAATGGATTTGTATTCTGTCATATCAGTTTATCTCTACCCTCTCCTTTTTTCCATTTTTTTGGTCCTGTTTTTCCACTTAACCTATCCTGTGAATCTGATTCTGTTTCAAAGAGATGAGGTACCTTGCATTCTCCTTAAGATGCCATTGTTTTCTTCCTTCCTTTCTTCTTTTCCTCTTTCCTTTCTTTTCTGCCTGATTTTTTAATAAGCAATCTCTGTAGGAAGCTCATTGTTCAAGTTTGCGGTGATGCCCCTTGTGCTTGATATTTTCCACAGACCTTATTTTATTATTTGCTGTTTATTCTGTTTATCCTCTACAGAAGCCAGATCCATGTAGCCATTCCAGTGTGGAAGGTTTTTTTATATCAGTGTTATTCTCACTTCCCTTGGTACAGGAGAGCTCAATGAATCAGAGCTATAGGAAATGACCAGGGTACCACTTGTAGCTCTATTCAGACTTCTACCTGATGTCTTCACAGGATCCTTTTATACATGTTTGTAGTCCTCTCCCACTCTCAGCAGACTTAATTCATAAAAAATTAGTCTCTAACATGCACCTCTCAAGGGTTCTTGCTATCTTCATCCTCCAAGCCCTAAAATTCTACTTGACAGGTAGTCACATAAGAACTTAGTTCCTTGTCTGCATTTAACATCTCTGTGCTAATTAGAGAATCATGTAATACATTTGCATTAATAAAAGATATAAATTACATATCTATGTGGAAAAGTCTGTGATTCAAAATGTGCACTAACATCCTTCAGAGTTATAAGCTCTTGGCCAACATTACCCACAGTCCTCCAAAGTACTTCACAAGGTAAGCGTTTTTTGCTTCTGAACTTCACAGGGAAACAGAGTCTCCGAAGGATCATGTGATTCCTCTACACAATCAGTGGGTATCTATCAGTTCCCTTAGTTTATGCTTCCCCTCCTGTGACAGACATTATACTGCCCACCACGCTTCTTGGGGTAAGCTGGGATGTGGTGGAAGGTCATGCAAGGTCGGATGAGCCATGCAAACCTTTGAATTGCCTTGCTGATGTTCAGGGAGTGCCCTTAGCACAGGTTGCCCTGCTAAGCACTAGGGGTGTGGTACTAATAAACCTGCACACCATGCAGCCTGCCCTAAGAGCGCTGTGTCATATATTTACTGTTTAAACTCCCTAAGTCTTAATCTACTTCAACCCTAAGAATAACTTATTCAGTAGGCAGTGCTTCTAATAATAGCAGCCAGCAGATGAGTTCACATAACACCTGCCATCCTGATGGCGCTTAAAGATATTCTATGCAGGTGTTGGTGTGGCTGTTTGGCCAGATCTCTTAACATGCATGTGGAACCAGATGCTCATGGTGAGGTAGATGGAAATAGCTGGTTGCTGGGAAATCACACGGTATACCTAAGTGGTTCATTAGAGAATTGTACTAGGTCCAGCTGACCACATTGGAGGTATCATGTCCATTCCCTTGCTTCCTTTGGAGAATGGAAACCAGCCTTTACTATGAATGTTTCACGGCATTGTTTTCCATGGAATGTAGAACCCTGATGGTACAGCAGGTGCAGGAGGGAGCCAGCTGTGGAAAGGGTAACATGTCATATAGCTTAAGGGCTAATATTAGGCATTTAGAATACACACATTTGTTGTACTTGCAGAAATGAAAGCTGATAGGGACATAAAAGAGGGAGAAGGAGAAAGATTATGTTTCAGAAAAGGAGGGATTTGGAGAGATCGTGAGGCTTGGGAGTGAGGAGTGTAAATAAGACAATTCTCTGGCAAACGAAAACAAGGTTACAAGTGATAGCAGTTTCAGGAGGATTATGGGGTCCTTTGGCTCCCCTCCTTATATTGCAGACAAGATAGAGTCCTTTGCCTGAAGCCACACTTGAAGCAGGCTGAGACAGGAGTAAGTCAGGCTAAGAAGAAAGATGACAGCAGAGAATCTGAGATGAACCTGTTTTTAGTTCTTGAAATGAAAGCATAGCAAATCTAAACAGATATAATCTATTAAGAGCTATGACTCCTCCAGGAGGAAAATCCTATTTCTACATCATTTATTTTGATAAAGGAAATGTACTCATGAAATCGAGTTTAGTTAGAAACTTTTTCCTGTTTTCCAATCTCCTGAGTTTGCAAACTATAAAAAACCTGCTCTCTATAGAAGTTCTTAATTTTGATTTCCACACTCAAATAGTACAATTTCTAGTCAACCATAGAAAGGAATAACCTTATAAGCATGTGCCTAAAGCTACAAAACTATTGTTTTGTATGTTTGATACACAAGCCATACCTCTGGAAGGGAATATTCTTTTTTTGGGGGGGCAGGGGCAGTCGTGGGGCCTGAACTCTGGGCCTGGGCGCCCATGGAAGGGAATATTCTCAGTGTCAAAGAATTATATTGGGTAGGGAAGTTTTGGGTTTCACTTCCTTCTTCTTTAGCCATAATTTTTGAGGCGTGCCATGCTGAGCCATAAACCCAGAATCATAGGCAAATCATGCTCACGGGCTTGGGTGTGATTGCAGAACTTTCTAGGGTGGCTTATGAACTTTAATAACCTGAAGTGTGTGCTCTTTTTCCCACTTTTTTTTTTTATTTTTTCAGTTCTAGGGAGCAACCTCAAGGCTTCATATACACTAGACAAGCATTCTTCCTCCTCCTTCTCTGCCCCCCTACCCCCCCTCCTCCTCCACCTCTTCCTCCTCCTTCTCCCCCCTCCTCCTTCCCCCCTCCTCCTTCTCCCCCCTTCTTCTCCCCCCCCCTCCTCCATTTTTTTTGGTTGGTGGTGGAGCTTGAACTCAGTCTAGGCGCTGTCCCTGAGCTTTTTAGCTCAAGTGAGCACTTGAGCCACAGTGCCACTTCCAGTTTTCTGGTGGTTAATTGAAGATAAGAGTCTCACAGACTTTCCTGCCCAGGTTGGCTTTGAACCGTAATCCTCAGATTTCAGCCTCCTGAGTAGCTAGGATTACAGGTGTGAGCCATGGGCGCCTGGCTCTACTTATTTCTATAACAAGGATTTTTTTTTTTGCTATGTGATCTATCTCTCTATCTCTTTGGAAATTGCATTATTTGTTTATTTCCTTTGAAAGAAAATTGTAATTCTTGGTTAACTACTTCACCAAGCTTGATACTTGTCCTGCCATCAGAATACAAGAATTCTTTTTCTGTTTTTGTTTTGTTTGAATATTGCTTTTTAGTATTGCTACTGAGGTTTGAACACACAGCCTTTCACTCGCTAGGCAAATACTCTACCATTAGAATGAGAGCACTATCCCTGGCTTTTTTACCCCCCTTTGGTTATTTTGAAGGTAGGGTTTCTTGTTTATGCTGATCTTATATTTATGCTTCTTGTGTAGCTAAGACTGGCTTATTTGTTGAGATGGGATCTTCCAAACATTTGGCCCAGGCGAGCCTTAAACTCTAATTTCCCCAGTGTTTGCCTCCAACATAGCTGAGATTGTTAGCATGAGCTACCATGCTAGGCAGAACGTGGGAATTCTTGAACAACAAATTAAGGTCTTGTAGAGAAAGTGTAGACAAGATGAATTGTCAATGTGCATTCTGGGAATGGAAGTTTCCAGCATTTTGCTATTTTTCACATTAATTCTCAGATAAGTGGTGCCATTTTACAGAGAATGCATGATAAATTTGCTCTTGGTAGTTCTAGTTTTAATATTTTTTAAGGAGATAAAGCAAATCCATCTTAATTCTGCATACTTTTATGTTCATTTTTCATTGTTTATTTAAAAAAAAACCCACCTTTGCCACAATGTCCTATTGCATATGAGCATTAGAAGATAGATCTTGTTTTTTTCTTCCAGTATATTAAGTACTAAAGGTATTTTATAATGCATATTTGGACCTATTAAGGAGGGAACTACAATATTTCATTATTTTTATCTGTGACTTGAAGCATAACGAGATACTTACTTTCCAAGGTGAAAGATGTTAAATATCACATTAACACTTGTTAATGATTCTAAGATACTAGAGAATGACACATTACAATAATGGCTATCTTCTCCAGAAAGATAATTATATTCCTTTAATGTACTCATAATATCTATGTGATTGTTTAGCTACGTTTTGTTCCAACCCATCTTGTACACAAATACAGAATGTGATGCCAGTTAATTAGTGGCTAGATGATAGAAGGGAGAAATTATTCATTAGGAAGCTACAGATGTCTTATCTTTGTTTCAGAACAAACCAGAAAATTTAATTCAAAGTTCTAAAAAAAATGTTGACAGACAGATGGGATATGAACTTAATGAACCAGCTATGGAACAACATTCTCTACTATATTAAGCCCCTTTCTTGAACTTTTCTTTTTCTTTGTTTTTAACCAACCCCATCATTATGGAAAACTGGACAAAAGCCATTAGAACTAGACAATAATAATATTTAAAACAATAAGAGCTAGCTGTTTTTGGCAAAAACTATTCTGGTTATATCACTAAGTACCTAGTGGTGTGCTTTTATATCAAGTGTCTTGCTGCAGTGCAGGTGGAAAGCATAGTCTAGTGGCTTCCATACAAAGACTGGGGTGTACTAAGAACACTTTGAAGTTGGATTCCTTGGTGTCAGTCACCAAGGTTTGATTTATCAGGTATGGAGTAAGGCCCGGAAATCTTCATCCTTGTTTAGTTCCCTTCGTGATTCTGAAGCAGCCCATGGTAGAATATGCTTTGCTCAACCCCTTAGTATTTGAGATGCTTCGGGGCTGAGTTATTGCCAAGCCTGATTCGTCATGTGTGAACTGATTAAATCCTTGCTTTATTGGTTGACCAGTGCCAGTAACCTCCATCCCATCCTAGATAAGTACTGGTCAGGAGGAACTGGGACCCATATCCTTCAACTAAGGGGAAGCATTATATATAAGGGAAGCTCTGAGAAAAGAACCTTTCTCTACATTAGGTCTGAATCTGCTACCTAGGAGGACATCTTCCCTTCCTGGTGGTAGTTGAACAAGGTGTGTGTGTGTGTGTGTGTGTGTGTGTGTGTGTGTGTGTGTATGCGTGTATGCATGTGAACATATGCATAGCTATTGGATTCAAGAGTAGTCTCTACATTCCCAATGTAGCTCTCTGATCTGGAGTCACATGGGTCTTCATACAAATTACCATGCTGTGTATAATAGTACAATATAGACCTGTGGAGAAAAATAGGCTAAAAGAAACAACAGTCAAAGACTTTTTTTGTTCCTGGCCTGAGGCTTGAACTCAGGGCCTAGCCTCACACTCTACCACTTGAGCCACAGCTCCACTTCTGGCTTTTATAGTGGTTGACTGGAGGAGATCGGAGTCTTATGGACATTCCCTCTTGGGCTGGCTTCAACCGCTATCCTCAGATCTCAGCCTTCCAAGTAGCTAGAGTTACAGGAGTGAGTTCAAAGACTTCTAAATAAAGGACTTTAATCAAAATGATAGGCTAGTCTTACATGCATTACACAGTTAAAAACTGCAAAGGTAACACAGTAATTACAGTACTTTGCCTTAAGAAGACTTGGATGCTTTTATGGACTTGGGTATTGAAAAGTTGGCAGCTTGGGGTGTATTGCCAAGTGATGGGCAAGAACATTTCCTGCACTCAGAAGAAAAGTTGGGAAACAGTTTTGGTCGGTATGACATAATAACTATGGTGTGTGCATACATGTGCACATTTTGTTTACCCAGGTTGCTTGGATGAACTGAATGCTTTTGCCTATATTTCTAATTTGCAGATTTCATATAGGCATTGGAAAATCTGCATTATATGCATATCATTTCAATCACAGTTAGACTACATTAGTGTTTTCAAGATCAATGTCACAGCATAACTGACTGTATTTGCAAAGCATTCATATCACATGTAAAGGTTCAAGTTACACGCTCAGGGTGGCCAGAAAGACAGTACTGCTATACAAGAAATATTGTCTTGCCAGGTACCTGTGTCTCAGGCCTGTAAGCCTAGCTACTCAGGAGGCTGAGATCTGAGGATCAGGATTCAAAGCCATCTCAGGCAGGAAAGTCTGTAAGACTCTGATCTCCGATTAACCACCAGAAAACTGGAAGTGGAACTGTGGCTTAAGTGGTAGAGTACTAGCTCTGAGCAACAAAGCTCAGGGACTGCACCTAGGCCCAGAAAAAGTATTTTCTTGTTTAATAGAGATTGGGGACTGAAAGCTAGAGACAGAGTTAACAGTGTTTCTTCTATCTTCTAGACCATCCACTTGGACGTTTAGGAACTTCAGTGTCCCATTGGTATATTATCTTATTCTGTTTTTCCATAGATAAACCTAATTAACTTACTCAAGGATTTATTATAGCTATTAGGTATAGAATAAAACAATACAACAGTAAACTTTAGAGGGGTCCATTTTATTTTAGTTCTAAAAGTTGTCTGACCTAAGGAAGCCCCTTTAACTCTTGTAATTTCTTTATCTATAAACTAAACACAATTGCATTTTCTGTCTGATAGATCATTTCTTGATCCAATATCTTGTGATTTTGAGCATTCCATGTTGATTCAATGAAGAGCCAATGAACTTTATTTTATTTATTTATTTATTTTGTCTTAGACCGAGGCCTGTAACTAAATATTTGACACTTTCACACAATGACGGGCACTCTACCACCTGAGCCACGGCTCCAACCCCAAACTATTTCCAACCTCTTCAAAACTTTCCATACTTCTAAGCAATATTTGTTTCTATTCCATCTCATGCTCCCCTTGGCTATTTCTCAAAGTGAAAATTCCAAATTGCTCTGATTCTTAATCTCTGTCTCCACGGACAAATGGAATCCACGGAGGTAGATCAAGCCTGAGTTCATAAGGCTCCCTTCTTTATTTTGCTAATAATAATAATTGAAGTAAAATTGACATACTATCCACTGCAGAATTATTGTGTATAATTTGTTAGATTTTGACATTTATACATTGATGAAGCCATCATCAGGAACAGAATAATGAAAATGCCCCATGTTCCCAAAAGTTTCCTCGTGCCCCGTGTCATCCGCCATTCCCCTTCTTTCCCCTGACAGGCAGGTAACCACTGATCTTCATTCTGTCATTATAAACATCTACATTTTCTAGAATCTTATATACATACATATGTACTACTGTTTTGTCTGACTTCTTTTATTTGGCATAATCATTTCTGTGATTCATTCATGTTAAATAAAAAGGAGTAATTTAAAGGAGATGGGTAGCAGTCTATCATATGGATATTCTACCATTTTATGTATCTATCCATTGACCAGCATTTGGGCTCTTTATACTCATTACAAATGAAACGGCTAGAAACATATTTGAATATGTGCTTTCATTTCTCCTAGGCAAATACTTAAGAGTGGGTTACACATGGTAAGTGCATATTTCATGTTTGGAAAATTCCAAGTTGTTTTCCAAAGTTGTTTTTTTAAAAATCATTTTAGCACTGTATGAAAACTCAAATTCTGGGCTGGGAAGGTGGCTCAGTGGTAGAGAGCTTGCCTTGCATGCATGAGGCCCTGGGTTCGATTCCTCAGCACCACATAAGCAAAAAGAAAAAAGCAGGAAGTGGTGCTGTGGCTCAAGTGGTAGAGCG
>NW_012267257.1:201845-204328 GCF_000151885.1 Dipodomys ordii
GCCCAGCTAGGTGTGTAGATCTTTTTCTGGGATTTCTAGTCGATTTCTCTGATGTTATTTGTAACATATATCCCTGATTACTGTAGCTTTAAAAGAAATCTTAAAAAGAGGTATATTCATTCTCCAATTTTGATTTCCTTTCCAAAGTCATTTCAAGCATTCTAGTCCTTTGCTTTGCCAAGTGAATTTTGCAATCAACTTACCAAGTTTTATTTTTAAAAAACCTATTAGTCTTCTGACTGGGATTGTGTTGAAGATATAGATCAGTTTGGGAGACTGACATTTTAAAATCATGGAGTCTTCCATAAATATCATTTCTCTTTCAGTTACTAATGTCTCATAATTCCTCAGAAATTTTCATAGTGGATATATCAATTTACATTCTCACCAACAGTGTATAAGGACTCCAGCCTGTCCACTCAAGCATTTCTTCTTGCTTCTTGATGATGATATCCATTTTGACCAGAGTGAGATATAATATCAGTGTCATTTGGTTTGTATTTCCCTAATTTCTAAGGAAGTTGAACATTCTTGAAACTACTCACTGAACATTTGTACTTCTTTTGAGAACTGTCTGTTAAATTCATTTGCCAATTATGTTTTCTTTTGGTGTTTAATGGATATTAATCACCTGTTGGATAGCTGACAAAGATCTCTCTCTCTCTCTCTCTTCTCTACTCTGGTAATTGTTTCCTTTGTGCTGTAAGGCCTTTTAATTTATTGCAATCCTATTTGTCTGTACTTGCTTGTATTTCATGAACTACTGGAGTCCTAGTCAGAAATTTGCTGCCTATATCTTAAATTGTTTTTTTGTTTTGTTTCTTTTTCCAGGGCTGAGAACCGAACCCAGGGCCTTGCGCGAGCCAGGCGGGCGCCCTTCCTCTGGGCTAAACCCCCAGCCCCTCTTAAATTGTTTTCTTTGTATTTTCCTCTTGTCATTTCAAAGATGTGGGTCTTCACTAAGTATTTGATCCATTTTGAACTGATTTTTGTATGAAGCGAAAGGCATGGATCTAATTTTGGTCTGCTATATGTGGGTAATCAGTTTCCTGGCACCATTTGTTAAGGAGGTTGACTTTTCTCCCAAATATGTTTTTGCACTCTCTCTTGAAGGTCAGATAGCTATGTCTTATTATGTCAGATAACACGTCTTATTTTGTGCTATTGCCATCCTGTTTTTGTCAGCATAACTCTGTAGTATAATTTGAAATCTGAATTATGATATTTTTGACAATACTCTTTTTGCTCAGAATTTCTCTGGTGTTCAGGGTCAATTGTGTTCGAGTGTTATGATTGTGGGTTTTCTTTTCTATTCTTGTGAAGACTGTCACTAGAAATTTTGTGAGGACTGCTCTGAATCTTTAGAATACTTTCAGTAATATGGTGATTTTCTCAATATGAATTCTGATCCATAAACATGGGTGGCCTTTCCATCCTTGAATGTCTTCAATTGCTTTCTTCAGCATTTTATAGTTTTTATTGTAGAGAACTTCCTTGGTTAGATTGATTCCTTGGTTTCTGTTTAAGTGGGGTTGTTTTCCAGATTTTCATTACTCTTCTTCTTTCTCCTCTTCCTCCATCTTTCATAAGATTGCTCTTTTTGTCTGAATATGATAGCATTAGCATATTATGTATGTTTAATATATCCATACAGTTCTTTTTTAAGAATGTCAACATAAGTTAGTATTAATATTTTTAATTTTTTATTGTTATTGTGAAGGTGATATACAGAAGGGTTACAGTTACATAAATCAGGTAAAAAGTACAGTTCTTTTTGGACAATGTCACCCATTCCCTCTATCTCTCCTAGTTAAGTTAGTACTAATTTTTGTATTAACGTAGAATATCAGAGCTCCTAAGTCTATCTGGCATGATTTAAAGCAGTATCTTCTTCTACTAACATCTAAAATGGATTAGTGGACTGATTTCTTTGAGGATTACATTTTAATTCTTTTTTTTTTTTTGGGGGGTCCGGTTGTGGGGCCTGAACTCTGGGCCTGGGCGCTGTCCCTCAGCTCTTCAGCTCAAGGCTAGCACTCTACCACTTGAGCCACAGCACCACTTCCGGCTTTTTTCTTATGTGGTGCTGGGGAATCGAACCCAGGGTCTCGAGCATGCAAGGCAAGTGCTCTACCACTGAGCCACCTTCCCAGCCCCTTACATTTTAATTCTATATTTGTGTTATTTCATTCCATTTTCCCTAGAAGAACTTGAAATACCTGAGATTTAAGAACTTAAAGGTGATTAAATACCTAATTAAATAGCACAATGATAATAAAGTTTAACAATGCATAAAAGATATTTTGTAGGTTATTCGGCATTTGAAGTTTTTTTTTTTTTTTTGTCAGTCATGGGGCCTGAATTCTGGGTCTGGGCACTGTCTCTCAGCTCTTCAGCTCAAGGCTAGTGCTCTACCACTTGAGCCTCAGCCCTACTTCTGGCTTTTTCTGCTTATGTGGTGCTGAGGAATCGAACCCAGGGCC
>NW_012267257.1:205253-211186 GCF_000151885.1 Dipodomys ordii
TCTTGATTCTAGCCATTCTAACTGGGGTGAGGTGGTATCTCAATGTTGTTTTGATTTGCATTTCTTTTATGGCTAGAGAGGCTGAGCATTTCTTCCTGTGACTATTGGCAATTCTTATTTCCTCTTCAAAGAAGTCTCTAAGTTTTTAGCCCACTTATTTATTGGGCAGTTGTTTCTTTGAGGATTTGTTTATTGGGGGATTTAATTTTTTGAGTTCTAAGTATATTTTAGATATGAGACCCTTGTTCATTGTATGGCTAGTCAAGATCTTCTCCCAATCTGTGGGTTTTCTATTGATTTTGCTAGCTATGTCCTTTGCCATGAAGAAGCTCTGCAGTTTCATGCAATCCCATTCTTCTAACCTGTCTTTAATTTTTGTGTTTCTGGATCTCTATTAAGAAAATTTCAGGGGGCTGGGAAGGTGGCTCAGTGGTAGAGCGCTAGCCTTGCATGCATGAGGCCCTGGGTTCGATTCCTCAGCACCACATAAGCAAAAAGAAAAAAGCTGGAAGTGGCGCTGTGGCTCAAGTGGTAGAGTGCTATTCTTGAGCTGAAGAGCCCAGGCCCAGAGTTCAGGCCCCACGACCGGACTCCTCCCCTACCCCCCCCCCAAAAAAAAAGAAAGAAAAAAAATTTTCAGTCTGTGCCAAGGAGACCTAGAGTTTCTCCTATTGCTTCCTGTAATGTTTTCATGGAGTCTGCTTTTATATTGAGGTTTTTGATCCATTTGGAGTTGATTCTGGTGCAGGGTGATATATAAGAATCTAGCTCTGGTTTTCTACAGGTGTTTAACCAATTTTGTCAACACCATTTACTGCAGAGGCTGTCTTTTCTTTTATCTCCTTTATCAAAGATTAGGTGGCTATAGGTCTGTGGTTCATTTCTGGGTCTTCAGTTCTATTCCATTGGTCCTCAGGTTTGTTCTTCTGCCAGTACCAAGCTGTTTTGATTACTATGGCTTTGAAATTTGGTATTGATATTCCTCCATCACTGTTTTTTCTGCTAAGGTTTGTTTTTGCTTTTATTGTTCCATATGAATGTTTGGATTACTTCTTCTATTTCATTACAGAATGAGGTTGGGATATTTGTAGGCATCATATTGAATTTGTAGATAGTCTTTGGCAGTATTGACATTTTCACAATGTTGATCCTCCCAATCCAGGAGCATGGAAGGTTATTTCACTTCCTCAGTTCTGTTTTAATTTCCTTTTTCAGGTTTTTAAAATTTTCATCATAGAGGTCCTTCATTTCTTTAGTTAACTCCTAGGTATTTTATTTTTTGTGGGACTATTACAAAAGGAATTGCTTTCCTGATTTCAGCCATTCTCTTCTCATTATTGGCATACAGGAAAGCCATTGATTTTTTTTTTTTTTTTGGTGGTCCTGGGGCCTGAACTCTAGGCCTGGGCACTGTCCCTCAGCTCTTCAGCTCAAGGCTAACACCCTACCACTTGAGCCACAGTGCCACTTCCAGCTTTTTTTTTCTGCCTTATGTGGTGCTGAGGAATCGAACCCAGGGCCTCATGCATGCGAGGCAAGCACTCTTACCACTGAGCCACCTTCCCAGTCCAAGCCATTGATTTTTGAGGGCTAATTTTATACCCTGGTACTTGGCCAATTTCAGATCAGCTCAAGTAGCTTGTGGGTGAAGTCCCTGGGGTTCTTTAAATACAAGATCATGTCATCTGCATAGAGGGAGTGTTTTACTTCATCTTTCCTTGTTTGGTTCCTCTTTACATTTGCTCTAGCTAGGGACCTAATACTAAATTGAAGAGAAGTGGAGAGAGTAGACATCCTTGTCTCATTCATGAATTTAAAGGAATTGGCTTTAGCTTTTCACCACTAAGTATAATGCTTGCTGTAGGTTTGCTATACACAGCCTTTATTATATTGAGGAATGTTCCATGGATTCCTAGTTTTTCCAGAGCTTTCATCATAAAGTGGTGTTTGAGGGTGTGGGAAAGTGGCTCAATGGTAGAGTGCTTGCCTTGCATTCATGAGGCTCTGGGTTCAATTCCTTAGACCACATAAGCAGAAAAAACCAGAAGTGGTGCTGTGGCTCAAGTGGTAGAGCACTAGCTTTGAGCTGAGGAGCTGAGGGACAGTGCCCAGACCCAGAGTTCAAGCCCCATGACCGACAAAAAAAAAAGGGGGGGGGGAATGTTGGATCTTGTCAAATGCTTTTTCTGCATCTATTGAGATAGTCATGTGGTTCTTATTTTTGCTCTTGTTGATTTGATGAATTATACTAATTTATTTGCATATATTGAACCAGCTTTGCATCACTGAGATGAATCCTGTTTGATCACAGTTGTCCCAACCCACAGGACATCAACAAGGGCAGTGAACCTAAGCGAGAAGGAATGAAGGGACAAGAGACACAAAGAATGACAGCAAGACAGGGATTCTGATCAAGCTGCAAATTTTTATTTTTCACACAGGGGTATTTATATGCTTGGAATAAGGAAGCTTTTTCATTGGCCGTTAAGGAAGCTTTTTCATTGGACGCAGCAGTGCAGGATGTTTGCCTAGGGCAGGGGGAAAGGGTGGTTGTTAGCAGTTGCAGGATGTTTGCTTAGGGCAGGATGAGGGTAGGATTCTGTAAACCCAGCCTCTAGATGGTCCAGTGAGATAGTCAAGCCTATTATGTTGAGAGACTCAACTTTTGGCTCCCGTCAACAGTGTATGATTTTTTAGGTGAGTTGTTGAAGTTGAATGGCCAGAATTTTATGGTGGTATTTTATTTTTTTTTGTCAGTCACGGGGCTTGAAGAATGGCCAGAATTTTATTGAGAAATTTTTCATTGATGTTCATCAAAGAAATGGGTCTATAATTCTCTTTCTTTGATGAGTCCCTGCCTGGTTTTGGGATGAGCATTATGATGGCTTCATAGAAAGAGTTTGGGAGTGAACTTCCACTTTCAATTTCATTGAAGAGTTGGAGGAGTAAATGTGAGTTCTGCTTTGAAGACCTTGTAGAATTCAGCTGTAAAACCTTCTGGTCCTGGACTTTTCTTGGAGGGAGGGCTCTTATTGCTGCTTCTATTTTGATGCTTGATATGAGTCTGTTAAGTTGATTTAAATCATCTTGGTTTAGTTTGGGCATGTCAATATTTTCTAGAAATTTGTCCATTTCTTCCAGAGTCTCAAACTTATTAGCATAAAGGTTTGAGAAATATTCCCTTATTATGTTCTGAATCTTGGTTGTTTCTGTGGTGATGTTTCCATTCTCATTCTGAGTTTGTTTTTTTGGGTGTGTTCTCTTTTTTTTCCTGATAAGTTTTTTTTTTTCTTTTTTTGTCTGTCATGGGGCTTGAACTCTGGGCCTGTGTGCTGTCCCTGAGCTCTTCAGCTCAAGGCCAGCGCTCTACCACTTGAGCGACAGCGCCACTTCCGGTTTTCTGTTGGTTAATTGGAGACAAGAATCTTATGGACTTTCCTGCCAGGGCTGGCTTTGAATCTCTCCACCTTCACATTTCAGCTTCCTGAGTAGCTAGGATCATAGGCATGAGCCACCGGCGTCCAGTTTCTAGATTCCTTTTATAAGACCTCCTGAGATTACTTTAGATATATTCAGAATAATTTTCCCATTTCAAAATTCTTTTTGTTGAGCCGGGAGCCGGTGGCTAACACCTGTAATCCTAGCTACTCAGGAGGCTGAGGTCTGAGGATCGCGGTTCAAAGCCAGCCTGGGCAGAAAAATCTGTGAGACTCTTATCTCCAATAAACCACTGGAAAACTGGAAGTGGCGCTGTGGCTCAAGTAGTAGAGTGCTCACCTTGAACTGAAGAGCACAGGGACAGCACCCAGGCCCAGAGTTCAAGCCCCACAACCGACCAAAAAAAAAATACTTTTTGTATCCCATCTGGAATGCAACTTGTGCTATATTAAGTCACATTTACAGGTCTGAGAGGCCTACTTTTATTATAGAGGACTACTTTTCACCCTACCACATGCTTACATGTTATATGTTTCCCATACACGTTGATATGATGTATTTTATTTGTTCTTTAAAATACTTTCATTTTGTTTTGCTTTAGAGACAGGATCTCAATATACAGCCTAAGCTGGTCTTGAAGTCCCGATGTAGCCCAGGCTGATCTCATGCTCAGGATCTTCTGTCTCTGCCTCTAACTTGGCAGGATTATAGGCATATACTATAACACATGGGTTTAAAAAATACTTTCTTATTTCCACTTTTATTATTATTATTTGCCTCATTATTAGTATTATTTTTGGTTGGTAGTGGGGCTTGAACTCTGGGCCTGTGCTCTGACCCTGAGCTTTTCAGATCAAGGTGAATGCTCTACCACTTGAGCCATAGCACCGCTTCCGGTTTTCTGGTGATTAATTGAAGATAAGAGTCTCTTAGACTTTCCTGCCTGGGCTGGCTTCAAACAGTAATCCTCAGATCTCAGCCTCCTGAGTAGCTAGGCTTACAGGCGTGAACCTGTAAATAAAGCACCCAGCTTTATTTGCCTCATTAATTATTTGTACATGTGTTATTGGTTTTTATTTAAATTTTCTAAAGACTTGTTTTATGCCCCAAATAATGTTATATTTTGGTAAATAACGTGTATGTATTGGAAAAGTATATTGAGGATGAGCATTCTATAAAAATAAACTAGGTCACATTGCTTGATAGTATTTTTCAAGTTGGGTATATCCTAAGTGGCTTTCTCTTTACTTGTATTAATTATTGAGAATATACTATTGAAACATCTGACTGTAATCATGGACGGATCAATTGTTTTTATAGCTCAGTTTTTGGCCAGATTTGTTTGAAGTTTTGTTATTAGATTCATTTTATGTTCTCATGACATAAAATGACCTTTGTCATTTATTAAATCTCCTTTTTATGTCAATTTTTAAAATTCTATTTCATTGTAAAGATGCTGTACAGAGGGGTTACAGTTACATGAGTTAGGTAATGAGTACATTTCTTGTCGCCTTTTTGTTTTTATTTTTAATTTTTATTGTTATTATAAAGGTGATGTTCAGAGAGGTTACAGTTACATAAGTCACATTTGTTTTTTAGACAATGTCACCCTTTCCTGTGCTCTCTTCCAGTATTTTGGTTTTTGTAAAAAATTTAGTATGCAGCTGGCTATCTTTTTGTCTTCATCTTAAATATGCCGCTCTTAAGTAGGTACATGGGGAAAGAGAAATGGATGAAGAAAAGAAAGGAAGAAGAGAAGAGAGGAACAGAGAGAGAGAGAAAGAGAGAGAAGAGAGAGGTATATTTCTTCTTATAAGGCCACAAAACTCTAAAATTAGACCCTACTTTTACAACCTTATATAATTATATTAACCTATTCTAATCTAAAGATTCTATTTTCTATTATCTCTAAATCAGACACTTTTGATAGTCAGTCAATAACCCAATTTGTGAACCAATAGTAATGCATTATAATCTCCATCTTTAATTATAGTGTTTAAACATTTACAGCTCCTGATTATTGATATAGTTAGATTTAAATTTACTGTGTTGATATTTGTTTTTCATTTTCCCCATATGCCCCTTGTTTGCTTTTTACCTTTCCATCAGAACCAACCTTTAAACTTGAAAGCATTTTCTGCATTGCTGTCATGTTTTCAATGACTCTCCAATCTCATCCATTCCTCAGCCGAGTGACCTTCAGCTTCTGTAGTTCAAGTTTTGACACATCTTATCCCCCAAAGTCCAGAATTTACACCAGAACAATTAGCAAACACTGTGCAATGTCAGCTTCCATTTTTTTTGAACTTGATTCTGTCCACCTATTCAGTTTCATTTCCAAAATCCTCCCTCAGATATTCTCCTATTCTTGGGGCTGGGAAGGTGGCTCAGTGGTAGAGCGCTTGCCTTGCATGCTCAAGACCCTGGGTTCGATTCCTCAGCACCACATAAGCAAACAGAAAAAAGCCGGAAGTGGCACTGTGGCTCAAGTGGTA
>NW_012267257.1:211236-241394 GCF_000151885.1 Dipodomys ordii
AATCCTAGATCTCAATGCCTTGGTCTGCCATATCAAGGCGATGGTGATGAACCTGTATAGGCTTAGAAGCCAAGAGATTAATCTGTTATTTAATAAATTCAAACAGGAGGGTCCATGTCTGGAGTTCTAGCTGCATCTGTAAGAGAAAAGGAATCATCCTCAGGGGGAAGGTTTCCAACACTGGGTTGTGGTAAGCCATTAACCTGTTTTATCAAGCTTTCTGGCAGCCACCTTGGGGCCGATACTAAAAATCCAAATACCCAAGCCCATGTTTATCTGTTTTTTGGGTAGCTTGGATGGGCTCAATGGTTCCTTGTCCTGATTTTCCAAGACTCATACCAGGGACAAAATTCATATGGAGCATTTGATGTGTCACCACAGAATTGGGACTAGTAAGGAAGGATAACTTCCATCTGGGTCAAGATATCCCGGCCCCATAGGTTAACAGGGAGGTCAGGAACAACAAAAGGAGTAACAGTTCCCCTATTGCCCTCTTTGCCAGTCCAATTAAGAACCCTGGAGCTGACCAAAGGGTTTTTTGACTGCCCTATGCCTTTAAGGTCAGTTAGGGACGAGGTAAGGGGCCAACTTGGCGGCCAATATTTTTAGGAAATAACTGTGGCATCTGCACCAGTATCCAAAATTCCCTGAAACTCCTTTCCTTCAATTCGCAGGGTGAGGGTGGGTCTTTTTTGAGTGATAGGCTGAACCCAATACACATCAGAAGACCCCAAAGAAGCAGTTCCTCGCGGTGTGGTCTGAGCAGTGGAAGAACCCCCTGAATTTAATGGGAGCAGTACCGATTGTGCAAGCCTAGTTCCAGCTGGAATAACTGCAATCCCATTAATGGCCATGGCCAAAATTTTTATTTCTCCTGTATAATCATTATCAATAATACCAGGAAAAACTTGGACACCTTGTAAGGTAGCAGAGGCTCTTCCAAGAATAAGGGCACACATATGAGACGGAGGGGGTCCCAGGGTCCCAGTGGATATTATTTGAGGTCCTTGTACAGAGCCTAGTACTGTGTCAGTGGCGGCACAGAGGTCCAGTCCTGCACTGCCTGGGGTTGCCCGCTGGAGGGAGGCAATTGTGGAGAGAGGTGGGGGGCTTGTGTTGGACCGGGAGTTTGGGAGGGGACAAACCCAATCGCCCCTGGGCTTGTCTTAGGGATAATCGGGGCCAGGGGCTGGCCCCAAGGGAAGTTTCCCGAAAAAATGAGAGAGAATGGGTGGTCCAAGGGCATTTGTTTTGGATCTACATTCATTGGCCCAATGACAGCCCTTACCTCATTTGGGACAAAGAGTGGCAGGGAGTGGCCTACCTGTAGCTTTGGAGGGCATCACCCCTTGGCTTTGTTTGCGGACAGGACATTCCCATGCAAATTGTCCAGGTTGTTTACAATTAAAACAAGTACGGGAGCTGGGGTCTGAACTTTGAAATGCCTTGGTAAAGGCAGCACCTATGGCGAGCCCCATGCCGTGGGCGGTTCCTACTCCAGCACAAAGCCTGAGGAACTCAGAGAGGTCACCTTGTTTTTATGTGGCCGGAGGACATCTTGACATGCGAGATTAGCATTTTCAAAGGCAAGATGTTTAACAAAGGCACTTTCACTTTCACTCAGCCCAAGAAGCCTTTCTGCAGCCAAGTTAAGCCGCGAGACAAAGTCACTGTAAGGTTCATCTGGCTCCTGTCTAACTTTTGCCAGGGAAGTAGTAGCCGATCCCTTTTGAGGGAGACGCTTCCTAGCATAAAGGCCAGCATTTTGAATTTGTGCCAAAAGCCCGGTAGGAAAGCGCGCCTGTTTAGCATTGGTATCAAAGGGTACGTTACCCAAAAAGTTTAGTATAGGTCCAGGTTTTTGAAGATGTTTTAGCCAAATTTTTTTTTGCGCGGTCTCTCTATATTGTTCCTTAAAGTCCACATTCCATAAAACAAAATCACCCCCACTAAGGGTGGCGCGGGCCAGAAACTTCCAATCATTAGGGGTGAGCCAGCGCGCACTTTGGTTTTCTAACAAGGCTAACGTATAAGGGGCAGTCGGGCCATATTGGGCACATGCATTTTTAAGCTTTTCAACAAACCGAAGGCTAAGCCTCTTATACTCTTGTTGGCCTTTTCCCTGGGTGGGTTGTTCCTCTTCATCCCCAGTATCCTGTTCCTCATCTTCCTTTTCCTCCTCTTCTGATTCGTCTTCCCCACCCTTTGAGATCCTATCTGTCTGGCTCCTAGTTACTGGAAAGGCGAGAACTGATTGATTTATTAGTCGGTTTTGGCATATTGGCCAAGTCCAGTGTGCGGAGTTCATAATCAAGGGACCACA
This sequence comes from Dipodomys ordii, assembly GCF_000151885.1. Taxonomy (NCBI): domain Eukaryota; kingdom Metazoa; phylum Chordata; class Mammalia; order Rodentia; family Heteromyidae; genus Dipodomys; species Dipodomys ordii. The sequence goes on from NW_012267257.1 coordinate 213,560, forward strand.
GTTCTTTTAAAAGTTGAAGGTGTTCTAGCCTATGTTGAAGGGTCTCGCGTAAAGGTGCCAGGTTAGGTAAAACATCTGGATCTGGAGGGGCAGTGGGCCCTTGAAAGGCTGGGTCACAAAAGGAAGGGGGCGCATAGGAGGGATGCGGAATATTTAAGGTAGAGGGTTTAGTCTGAGGTAGGGGGTGACTGAGTAAGGGGGGCCAATCAGGCTGATGATATTGGGCCGCCTCCTCTTCCAGGGTGGCCTCCTCCTCGGGACTTAAATTATCCTGAGGGGATCGGGCAGCCTGGAGTACAGGATAAAAATGTTCATCTATCTTTTGAGAGGGAGTTTCAAGATATTTTAGGGAGGTTTTAGATTTTTGAACAGGATTTTCAGTAAATTGAGCAGAAGGCGTATCTAATACAACCGATGGGCAAGCCGTGGTGGGCCGAGAGGCATGTTGGAGAACCTCCTCTCCCGTTTTTACAAGTTTTAAAATTCCACTATCAAATAGAAAACATTTCATTAATCAAATTCCAATAGGAAAAGGCGGTATCAGGAACCTTTTCTGGACCAAAGGTTTCATAATAATCTTTTAAACAATCTCCTACTCTTTGCCATCTTTTTGCGTCTATGGTTCCTTCAAGGGGGAACCAAGGACACAAGTCCTCTATGTACGAGAACAATTCTAAATCCTTTTTCTTACCCCACATTCCCTGTGTCTTGAAGACCTCCTTGATGTCTGACAGAAATAGATCATGTGATGATATTGCTTGTCCCATGGTGGGTCACTCACCATGCGTCGTCCTCACTCTCCTCCTGGATCTGTCTCTCGGCGGGGTCTGTCGAGGCAATCTCGGACTGTACTTGGCCAAGTTTTCCCGGAGGACGGCTTTCCTTCCTTAGTCAGAGGCTTGTGCCCCACGTTGGGCGCCAGTTGTCTCGACCCGCAGGATGTCAATGAGGGTAATGAACCTAAGCGAAAAGGAATCAAGGGACAAGAGACACGAAGAATGACAGCAAGACAAGGGTTCTGATCAAGCTGCAAATTTTTATTTTTCACACAGGGGTATTTATATGCTTGGAATAAGGAAGCTTTTTCCATTGGCCGTTAAGGAAGCTTTTTCATTGGACGCAGCAGTGCAGGATGTTTGCCTAGGGCAGGGGGAAAGGGTGGTTGTTAGCAGTTGCAGGATGTTTGCTTAGGGCAGGATGAGGGTAGGATTCTGTAAACCCAGCCTCTAGATGGTCCAGTGAGATAGTCAAGCCTATTATGTTGAGAGACTCAACTTTTGGCTCCCGTCAACAGTGTATGATTTTTTAGGTGAGTTGTTGAAGTTGAATGGCCAGAATTTTATGGTGGTATTTTATTTTTTTTTGTCAGTCACGGGGCTTGAAGAATGGCCAGAATTTTATTGAGAAATTTTTCATTGATGTTCATCAAAGAAATGGGTCTATAATTCTCTTTCTTTGATGAGTCCCTGCCTGGTTTTGGGATGAGCATTATGATGGCTTCATAGAAAGAGTTTGGGAGTGAACTTCCACTTTCAATTTCATTGAAGAGTTGGAGGAGTAAATGTGAGTTCTGCTTTGAAGACCTTGTAGAATTCAGCTGTAAAACCTTCTGGTCCTGGACTTTTCTTGGAGGGAGGGCTCTTATTGCTGCTTCTATTTTGATGCTTGATATGAGTCTGTTAAGTTGATTTAAATCATCTTGGTTTAGTTTGGGCATGTCAATATTTTCTAGAAATTTGTCCATTTCTTCCAGAGTCTCAAACTTATTAGCATAAAGGTTTGAGAAATATTCCCTTATTATGTTCTGAATCTTGGTTGTTTCTGTGGTGATGTTTCCATTCTCATTCTGAGTTTGTTTTTTTGGGTGTGTTCTCTTTTTTTTCCTGATAAGTTTTTTTTTTTCTTTTTTTGTCTGTCATGGGGCTTGAACTCTGGGCCTGTGTGCTGTCCCTGAGCTCTTCAGCTCAAGGCCAGCGCTCTACCACTTGAGCGACAGCGCCACTTCCGGTTTTCTGTTGGTTAATTGGAGACAAGAATCTTATGGACTTTCCTGCCAGGGCTGGCTTTGAATCTCTCCACCTTCACATTTCAGCTTCCTGAGTAGCTAGGATCATAGGCATGAGCCACCGGCGTCCAGTTTCTAGATTCCTTTTATAAGACCTCCTGAGATTACTTTAGATATATTCAGAATAATTTTCCCATTTCAAAATTCTTTTTGTTGAGCCGGGAGCCGGTGGCTAACACCTGTAATCCTAGCTACTCAGGAGGCTGAGGTCTGAGGATCGCGGTTCAAAGCCAGCCTGGGCAGAAAAATCTGTGAGACTCTTATCTCCAATAAACCACTGGAAAACTGGAAGTGGCGCTGTGGCTCAAGTAGTAGAGTGCTCACCTTGAACTGAAGAGCACAGGGACAGCACCCAGGCCCAGAGTTCAAGCCCCACAACCGACCAAAAAAAAAATACTTTTTGTATCCCATCTGGAATGCAACTTGTGCTATATTAAGTCACATTTACAGGTCTGAGAGGCCTACTTTTATTATAGAGGACTACTTTTCACCCTACCACATGCTTACATGTTATATGTTTCCCATACACGTTGATATGATGTATTTTATTTGTTCTTTAAAATACTTTCATTTTGTTTTGCTTTAGAGACAGGATCTCAATATACAGCCTAAGCTGGTCTTGAAGTCCCGATGTAGCCCAGGCTGATCTCATGCTCAGGATCTTCTGTCTCTGCCTCTAACTTGGCAGGATTATAGGCATATACTATAACACATGGGTTTAAAAAATACTTTCTTATTTCCACTTTTATTATTATTATTTGCCTCATTATTAGTATTATTTTTGGTTGGTAGTGGGGCTTGAACTCTGGGCCTGTGCTCTGACCCTGAGCTTTTCAGATCAAGGTGAATGCTCTACCACTTGAGCCATAGCACCGCTTCCGGTTTTCTGGTGATTAATTGAAGATAAGAGTCTCTTAGACTTTCCTGCCTGGGCTGGCTTCAAACAGTAATCCTCAGATCTCAGCCTCCTGAGTAGCTAGGCTTACAGGCGTGAACCTGTAAATAAAGCACCCAGCTTTATTTGCCTCATTAATTATTTGTACATGTGTTATTGGTTTTTATTTAAATTTTCTAAAGACTTGTTTTATGCCCCAAATAATGTTATATTTTGGTAAATAACGTGTATGTATTGGAAAAGTATATTGAGGATGAGCATTCTATAAAAATAAACTAGGTCACATTGCTTGATAGTATTTTTCAAGTTGGGTATATCCTAAGTGGCTTTCTCTTTACTTGTATTAATTATTGAGAATATACTATTGAAACATCTGACTGTAATCATGGACGGATCAATTGTTTTTATAGCTCAGTTTTTGGCCAGATTTGTTTGAAGTTTTGTTATTAGATTCATTTTATGTTCTCATGACATAAAATGACCTTTGTCATTTATTAAATCTCCTTTTTATGTCAATTTTTAAAATTCTATTTCATTGTAAAGATGCTGTACAGAGGGGTTACAGTTACATGAGTTAGGTAATGAGTACATTTCTTGTCGCCTTTTTGTTTTTATTTTTAATTTTTATTGTTATTATAAAGGTGATGTTCAGAGAGGTTACAGTTACATAAGTCACATTTGTTTTTTAGACAATGTCACCCTTTCCTGTGCTCTCTTCCAGTATTTTGGTTTTTGTAAAAAATTTAGTATGCAGCTGGCTATCTTTTTGTCTTCATCTTAAATATGCCGCTCTTAAGTAGGTACATGGGGAAAGAGAAATGGATGAAGAAAAGAAAGGAAGAAGAGAAGAGAGGAACAGAGAGAGAGAGAAAGAGAGAGAAGAGAGAGGTATATTTCTTCTTATAAGGCCACAAAACTCTAAAATTAGACCCTACTTTTACAACCTTATATAATTATATTAACCTATTCTAATCTAAAGATTCTATTTTCTATTATCTCTAAATCAGACACTTTTGATAGTCAGTCAATAACCCAATTTGTGAACCAATAGTAATGCATTATAATCTCCATCTTTAATTATAGTGTTTAAACATTTACAGCTCCTGATTATTGATATAGTTAGATTTAAATTTACTGTGTTGATATTTGTTTTTCATTTTCCCCATATGCCCCTTGTTTGCTTTTTACCTTTCCATCAGAACCAACCTTTAAACTTGAAAGCATTTTCTGCATTGCTGTCATGTTTTCAATGACTCTCCAATCTCATCCATTCCTCAGCCGAGTGACCTTCAGCTTCTGTAGTTCAAGTTTTGACACATCTTATCCCCCAAAGTCCAGAATTTACACCAGAACAATTAGCAAACACTGTGCAATGTCAGCTTCCATTTTTTTTGAACTTGATTCTGTCCACCTATTCAGTTTCATTTCCAAAATCCTCCCTCAGATATTCTCCTATTCTTGGGGCTGGGAAGGTGGCTCAGTGGTAGAGCGCTTGCCTTGCATGCTCAAGACCCTGGGTTCGATTCCTCAGCACCACATAAGCAAACAGAAAAAAGCCGGAAGTGGCACTGTGGCTCAAGTGGTAGAGCGCTAGCCTTGAGCTGAAGAGCTGAGGGACAGAGCCCAGGCCCAGAGTTCAGGCCCCACGACCGGACCCCCCCCAAAAAAAAGATATTCTCCTATTCTTATTTTCCCCTTTGTACTTCTACCCTAAATCATCTTATTATGAGCCCCTGCTCCCTCTTAGGATGTATTTTCTCACATTTTGGTAAAATGCAAGTCTTTTTCCTTACCTTTTTGTCTGATGAAATATTATGAGCCCTTAAAGATTTAATGCCTGTACTTCTGTATAAAGCCTGAGTTGATTTCCTATTCTTACCCCAAGAGGCCCTCTCAGATGGGTTCTCTAAGTATTTTGTGAAAAAGTCTATTTCAACACTTGTCACAATATATATAATTGGTTTCTATATGTCTGTTTATCCCATCATATGACAAAATCTTGAGGTTCTAGAGGTCAGATTGTTCTTATTTAAGTCAAGCTTCTTTGTCACAAGCAAGAGAAAGTATCTGGGGCATATATTTACTGAAGAAGATCATAGATCTAACACAGTTTTAATGGAAAGCCTATATAACTAGACTCAGAAAAGACCCCAAAAGGAAGAGACCAGGTGTCATGGCAGTTGGCATCACCAACACTGGACATTGGTCATTGCTGCTGCTACTTCCAGACTCTTCTCCCTGCTTCTGTGACTTTCTTCTGACTCCCTCTGCATTTCTTGGAGATACAGAAGTTCTGGGTGGTGACCTTTGATTGATACACAATGAAAACATCTGCCCACATTCAAGACTTCAAGGAATACAAGGCAAAAACACACACTCTTTCTGTTTCTATTGTTGGAGGTATGAGGATGATGGTGAAATTCAGACATCACCTAATTCAACAGAAAATCCCTTCTTATGGAACACTGACCTGGCGAAGATACAATTATGACTTTAGCTCCAACTTTCTGAGAGCCTTCTGATCCTACATTTCCCTTTCTATGTCAGCTTTATTCATAGTCTAGGCATCCTCCAGCATACAGCAATGGATGGCAGGGACTGAGTGAGTGACATGTCTGGATCCCTAAATCAGTTGCTGTTAGGCAGCAACAGCAGAGAGGAGAGAATGGAGCTTCTATCACATTGCTCAGTGGTGACAGTGGTTTCCATTTTGGCTCTTTGTGCTGTAGAGGTATCTAGCTACCGCATGCAGCCCTGGCTCAAGCAAGTGTGGCAAGTACAGGAGACTTTGTCCCTGTCTCCTAAGAGAAACCTTCCGTATCTATGTGTGTCAACTTTGAATATCTACTATAGGAAGGCAATTTTTCTCCATACTCCACCTCCCTTAATCAATTCACAACATAAACCCATATTAGACATTTCACAAAACAAATGTGCCTTAAATATCACATTGTACCCCATAAATATATACAATGGTTATTTGTCTAGTATCTATGACCATAACAGATCTCCTTGTTCATAATTTGAGGTAAAATAAGAAAAATACCATATAACAATTAAGATTTAACCTGATGCCAATGGCTCACACCTGTAATCTAGCTACTCAGGAGGCTGAGATCTGAGGATCACGGTTCAAAGGTAGCCAGGGCAGGAAAGTCCGTGAGATTCTTATCTCCAATTAACCACCAGAAAACTGGAAGTGGCACTGTGGCTCAAGTGGTAGAGTGCTAGTCTTGAGCTGAAGAGCTCAGGAACAGCGCCCTGGCCCAGAGTTCAAGTCCCATGACCAACAACAGCAACAACAAAATAAGATTTGGTCAAGAGGGCTGGGAAGGTGGCTCAGTGGTAGAGTGTTCGCCTTGCATGCATGGGGCCCTGGGTTCCATTCCTCAGTACCACATAAGCAGAAAAAAAGCTGGAAGTAGCACTGTTGCTCAAGTGGTAGGGTGCTAGCATTGAGCTGAAGAGCTGAGGGACAGCACCCAGGCCCCTACAACTGACAAAAAAGAAAAAAAAAATTTGGTCAAGAGTGAAAATACCTGCTTACACATAACATCTCTGGATGGTGCTAATTCTTCCATCTCACAGGAGTAGTCAAAATCTGACTACTAACATTTCTCCTGAGCTATAGGATAGCTTGGATAGGGTCTAAAAGTGTCTACTAATGGTTCATGGGTTGGTGCTAGTGTGGGAGGGGAAGCAGAACCTTTAAGACACAGTGCCTTGTGGGAAGTAACTGCACTGTTGGGATAGTGCCACCAGAGGAACTGACCTGGTTCTCATAAGCCAATGATTAGTTCTTTTTAAAATACTTTATTTATTTGTGTGCCTCTTCTGCATCTTGAACTCAGGGCCTGGGCACTATCCCTGAGCTTTTTGCTCAAGTCTGGCACTACCACTTGAACCACAACTCCACTTCCAGCTCTTTATTTTTTTTTTTAGGTTAATTAGAAATAAGAGTCTCAGCCGGGCGCTGGTGGCTCATGCCTATAATCCTAGCTACTCAGGAGGCTGAGTTCTGAGGATCGCGGTTCAAAGCCAGCCTGGGCAGGAAGGACTGTGAGACTCCTATCTCCAATAAACCACCAGAAAACCAGAAGTGGTGCTGTAGCTCAAGTGGTAGAGCGCTCGCCTTGAGCTGAAGAGCTGAGGGACAGCACCCAGGCCCAGAGTTCAAGCCCCACAACCGACCAAAAAAAAAAGAAATGAGTCTCATGGACTTTCTGCCCAGGCTGGCTTTGAATTGTGGTCCTCAGATCTCAGCCTCCTGAGTACTAAAGGATTACAAGCATGAGCTACTGGTGACTGGCTGGCTGCTGTTTCTTTTTTTAAATTAACAGACATTAATTGTACAAAGGGGTTCATCAAGATATTTCTAATTTCTACACATGTGTATAACCAATTTGATAAGGTTCATCCTCTCAATTACTTTTGCTTCTCCCTTTAAAACAATTTAACAGATTTCATGATTCTATTTCCATACATGTATATGAAGTACGTAAATCATATTCATCTCCCTTTCACTTTCTCCTTTAAGTCTCTCCCCCCACACCCCACTGCTGTTTATTACTGCCAAATAATTCCTCCATTTTACACCTGATTTCCAGTTCCGTCTATTTTCCTGCAACAATATTAACTTCATTTTCTTTATACCTAAGTGAGTTAGTTTTTGCAAAGTTTATTGCCCAACTGTAAGCCCAGCCCCTCCAAAGTCTCTCTTTAGTTTTGTCTTTCTATGTAAGCTTTTTTTTTTTTTTAGCTGTCTTCCCTGCATTGTGATACATCTACCCCTATGCACTTCCTAGAGCCAACCTGATGCTAATGTCATGCCCTTGAACTTCCAGAATGGTCCGTTAAATAACCTTTTTCCTTTATAAAGTACCCAGCTTCAGGAAATTTGTTTTGTATTTGGGTGGTCATGGGGCTTGAACTCTGGGCCTGGGTGCTGTCCTTCAGCTCTTCCACTCAAGGAGGGCGCTCCACGACTTGAGCCACAGCGGCACTTCAGGTTTTTGGGTGGCTAACTGGAGCTAAGAGTCTAGCCACTTTCCTGCCTGGGCTGGCTTTGAAACACAGTCTTCAGTTCTCAGCCTCCTGAGCATCTAGGATTACAGGCTAGGAATTTTTTTTTTATAGTAACAGAATGGACCAACACATGCACCATCTTGAAGTGCTATGGTTTTTTTTTTTTTTAACTGTATTTTTTTGTCTTTTCTCTTTTGGTACTGGGGATTGAACCCAGGACGTTGGGCTTGCTAGGCAAGCGCTTTGCCACTGAGCTACATCCCAGCCCTTGAAGTGCTATGGTTATAATTCCTTTATCACTGATGAGATAGGAAAGTCTTCTTGAAGACAGAAAGCCATGAATTGCTTATGTTAGTATATTTCTTATAATTAGTATATGCTTATAATTAGTATATTTTTTTGGACAATATTGTTCCTTTCTTTACTCTCTTCTAATTTGGAAAGCATTATTTTACTAGTATTCAACACTCAGTAATAAAGTATTGCTATTCATGAGTCTATCTGTGAGTTTGAGCTATGAGTTTGAAAACTAGGCTTTTATTCAAAAACACAAAAATTGGTTGTTAGTACTGCAAGGTTAATATACTTTACAAATCCTTGAGATTAAATTTTTTTAATTTTTAATTTTTTACAATTATCCTTAAGCACTTGTTGAAAGGAGTTGTCATTTAACCAAGCAATTTATGAATACAATGCATCTTGATCATTGTCACCCCTTTCAACAGTCACACTCATTCTTCCCCTCCCTTCCTTTCCCTTACTCTTCTTAATTTTGTAGGATATACATTGAATTCTCGACTGCATTCTCCCCTACCTCTCCTCTTCATTTATCCATCCCTTTTCCCTGGACCCCACTCACCTCTTTCAAGTACTTGCTTCCTGGTGTTTATTTTTTGGAACTTTGCCTTTCTGTTATGCTATTTGAGTTCTCCCTTGAATCTACCTATTTCAGTTAATACATTTGCATACACTTGCATACCACCTAAGGTATTTACTTATAAGGCATTTCTTCATAAGTTTTGTTGTTGAAGGGAGACAACTGTAGTAACCAGGTCTGATAGTCACAGTCTGTGGCAAGGTTTCAATTCACAGCAGTGGAGGAAGGAGAAGTTATGGCTCCTGAATAGCATGTTCTTGGCAACTGCTCTGATTCCTCCTTTGGGTTAGATTTTTTTCAGGTTTCCTCATGGTACATGCTTATTTATTTCAAATTGTTTCTTGCTGTTTGTGCTAAGTCCTCTGGCCAGTACAAAATCCAAGAGGAATTCATCCAGTCTTTACTAAATCGACTCTATCTTTGGCCAGTGGGAGAAAGTTTTAAGTGCTTGGTAACATCTGGCCCTCCTTAGTCATGAATTACACTACAAAAAGTCTTCAAGTCTTAGGATGTCAACCAGGAATTTATACCAAACCTATCTACCCTCCCCTACTGTATTGTTCCCCTAGCTTGACAGATGTATTTGGTTAGGTTGTTTGTCAACAAAACCTCTTGTAACCATTTTTTTTCTTCTAACTTTTTGATGTTTTGGTTTCTAAATTCTTGATCCTGTAGCCCCTTACTCTTTTGAATTTAATTCCTTTGACTGGACACCGCAGCTGTGAGGCTACTGATGTATTGTGGGAAGCAAGCAGCTAATACAGGATTTAATTTTTTTCTACTTAGTGTCAGAAGTGACTCCTGTACTATGTGAAAATCCCAGTTTGCTTCAAATAGATTATAGAAGAAAATGGCAACCCTTAATCTACCTGTGGAAATCCATCCCAAGACAACAAATCTAGAGCTTTTGTTTGAATTGTTTGCCAAAGTACTTTCCTATTTATTTATTTATTTATTTTCGTGCTAGTCCAGGGGCTTGAACTCAAGGCTAGGATGCTCTCCCTGAGCTTCTTTTGTTTAAGACTAGCACTCTATCACTTGAGCCACAATTTCACTTCCAGCTTTTGTGGTACTTAATTGGAGGTAAGAGTCTCACAGACTTTCCTGTCCTGGCTGGCTTTGAACTGTGATCCGATCACATTCGCCTTAGTAGCTAGAATTACAGGTGTGAACCACTATGCCTGGATCATTTCCCTTTATTCTTTCAAATTTAGAGGACCAGGAGGTAAAAGGATGAATCAGTTTGTTTGTTCTTTTCCAAGAGTCCTCTTTTTGACCCAAAGATGCCAAATACCAAAAATATTTTTTCCTTCCAGGTAAAACTTAATAAATCAATTGGCTTAGCCAGAAGAAGTAAAGAAAGCTAACGTACAGGAGGTAGGAGGCTCATTCATAGAAAACAGGTCTGTGAATTAGAAGGTTCCTGAGTTTCTTAGAAGATGCTTGAACAGCAAAGCTCAGTGACTGCTCTCTTCTACCACGTGGGTACTTATAGGTGCCATTTTTTGTCTGTCATGGGGTTTGAACTTAGGGCCTGGGCGCTGTCCCTGAGCTGTTTGACTCAAGGCTAGTGCTCTACTATTTTGACCCACAGTGCCACTTATGGTTTTCTACTGGTTAATTGGAGATAAAAGTCATAGACTGGGTGGCTTTGAACTGTGATCTTCAGATCTCAAACTCATTCATATAAAGCTAGGCTTTATATGAATGAGCCACCAGAGTCTGGCTAGAGCTTGTTAATTTTGATAAGGTTCAATTTATCCATTTTTCCATTGAGAGGTCATGCCTTTAGTATCAAGTCTAAGAATTCTTTGCCTAGTTCTAGATCCTGAGAGTTTTCTTTCTTTACTTCCCTCATGAGTTTAACAGAAACTTGTATTCCTAGTATATTGAGAATTTTTTTTGGGGGGGGGGTCTAGTCGTGGGGCCTGAACTCTGGGCCTGGGCACTGTCCCTCAGCTCTTCGGCTCAAGGCTAGCACTCTGCCACTTGAGCCACAGCGCCACTTCCGGCTTTTTTTTTTCTGCTTATGTGGTGCTGAGGAATCGAACCCAGAGCTTGATGCATGCAAGGCAAGCGCTCTCCTACTGAGCCACCTTCCCAGCCCGAAATTTATTTTTATCATCAACGAGGGTTAAACCTCATCAAAATCTGTTTTATATTTCAATGGATATTATGAAGTCTTTTTCTTTTTTTAGCAGTTGATATGATGGTTTACATGGATTGTTCTTCAAATAATCTACCTCACATACCTGGAATAAATCCCACTTGGTCTTAGTGTAACGTTCTTTTAATACATGGTTGACTTTAATTTTGCTCAAATTTTACATCCAATATCTAGGTAAGTATGTATGCATGTAGGGGAGAGGGACAATAAACATTTGTTTTTAATAAGTATATTAAGTGGCTCTGATATCTTTGGTTCAGACCATACTTTGAAAGATGCCAATTTGAAAATGAAGTAAAATCAGGCTAACAGACAATGGTTTAAGTTAGGCAAAACTAACAGACTAAAGAGAAATGAATCACAAACACAAAGCAGGATTTCTAGTGTCTAGAAGACTCATAATGTTGAGGAAGGAAGTGACAGGTCAAGACTGTAGATAGAAGCTACTTCTCCCCCAGAGACCTGGAGTGCTACATAGCAGATAGGCAGTGTTTTTCAGAACTAGAAAGGATGGGATGGATATTGGTGAGAAACTGTAGAAAAGCACTCTAACTAAGTACAGTACCAAACCAGAACTATCTTTAGCTCAGAGTTCTTGTAACTTGGTTAAACATCCATGTGAAGCCAAGAGAAATAGCTGGTTTCTATGAACCATGGAAGCTATGTATGCAAAAATAAATCTGGGTCTCTTCAAGAACAATAACTTGTTTTGTATAAAGGAATCCATTTTTGTAATATATTTTTATTGTAAAGATACTGTACAGAGAGGTTACAGTTTCATGAGCAAGGTAATGAGTCCATTTCCTATAGAGCATTGTTACACCCTCCTTTATAGTTCCCCTACCATCCCTTTCCTCTCCCCCAACTCCCCCCAACCCCCACCAAAAGTTGTAAAGTTCATTTTCAACATACTGTCTTATACTTCTCATTGTTACAATGGGTTATCGTATATCCTTATTTCAGCATTTTGTTATTTCCTTTCCCCTCCCCAAATTACAACCCCTGTTGTCACTGCATTTGATTTTGGTGCCTTGCATCTTGTATATACATTTTTTCTAAAAGGCATCCAGTTTTTTTAGAGCAAAGAATCTTTTTTTTTTTTTAATTGTGAAAATACAATTACAATTACATGGGCAAGGTAACCATCTCTACTTGACCTTTGCTGTTCCAGTGACTAGAGAGGTCAGAGTGCCTCTAGAGGCCAAGTCTGGTAGTGTCAGCAGCTCTTAAACTGAGGAAGTTGTGCAGTTAAGAGCTGCAAAGGGCTGGAATCAAGGAAAAGCGACTCATGTCTTCTCAGAGAGACATACTTCCTACACTCAGCGTTGGGAGTTGGAGCAATTGATGGTGAAAGAAGGACTGAGACAATTCTCCCTGTCACTGCTTCACACAGGTATTCCAGAGAGTGTTTAAACTCCTAAATTCCAAAGAGAGGCAGGAAAAAAAAAGACTGTGATAAAGACAGTGTGTGAGAAATCATGTAGTATACTATATAGTCAATACTGCTAATCGTCATGTCATAAGTAAAAGATCATGAGCATGTTATAAGGAATGTTTGCCTTTTTTTTCTCCCCAGAATGTAGTAACATGCTTGGAATTTGTTAAATGATTAAGAAGTTACCTTACATGCATGAAAACATAAATGAATGAACGGCATTAATACCCATCTTAATTTTAGAGTCAAGTTGATAGTTTAGAATATTCTATAGCATTGCAATAAATGACCTAATCAATGAATTCCTAGAGGAGGTGTTTGTCTTAAGTAATCTCTGCAATACTATTCCAGAGCCACTTATGAAACATGCAGAACACAGAGGTTATATTATGGCATGATGTGGGCATCACTTCCATCAAATGGCTAGGCCATGAAGCTATCTGCTCCAACCAATCACAAACAAGGAGGATGTAATAAAGAAAGTGAGAACTTGAAATCCAAGCTTTTTAGTTCTAGGAAATGTAGTTCAAGGGAAAAAAGGTCACACAAAAGGAAAGAGGGCTGACATTTAAGTTGGAGCTAGAAACATCAAAAGATGTAACATGTTTCTAGGGATCCTAAGAATATCAGGCAGCATGACCACTTTCCCCAGACTTTATCCTTGATTGAGATTCTTTCCTCTTCCTTCTTGATGAAGATTTGGGGCAAGAATAGCTGCTTGAAAGAAGCAAGACCCACAGAAAGGGCAAGGAAAATACAATCCACTCTCTCTGCCCTCACTACATTTCCATAATAATGTTCAGAATTTAAAGTAAATACCATGCCAACTGCTAACTCTAATGTTCTTAATTCATTTATTTTTACAACCTTGATCAGAGAGGTACTATTATTGTCTACTATTTATAGACAAGAAAATGGAGGCACAGAGCACTTAGACTGAGTCATACAAGTAGTTATTCATAGGACTTATACATGGGTTCAAATAGACAAATCTAAAGTTCCTGTTGTTAGCTTCTGTGCTAAATTGCTTCCTGTTCCAAACTCTGTTTTTCCCTAGGTAATTCACAGTGTCTGGTATAGAGGAGGCACTCAGTAAATGTTACAAGATTTAATTAGATAGTTAATTAGTCATCATCACTTGGAGTTCCAAGTCAACTTTTTGTTCTTTTTTAAAGAACATCTGGAGGGAAGGGTTACTTATCTAGCCTTTGCTTTGTTTCCATCAGATGCTTAGAAGGACATAAGATTTTTTCTTAATACTGTAGAGCTGTCTAAGAACTTCTGTCACACCAGAATTTATTATCCTAGTTGCTGCTGAGAGTTCAAGTGTCCGGGTGATAAAGAACCTGACAGTACAATTTCTGCAAAAACCATTAATGGTATCCACTTCAGCAATTATATTTATCATTTCCCAGGCGGGAATTCAAGCTCAGTCCTTTGCTCACATGGATAGGCAGTAACTTAAGGAGTTTATGCAATGTCTGACGCCACAGTTTCTGCAAAAACCATTAGTGGTGTCTGCTTCAGCAGTGAGGTACAAGAATTGGCTTTTGGAAGAAATCAAACAAAAAGGGAAGGTGACTATGCAGATGAGCAATGAGAAGATGGCTCGAAATGCAGGAAGGGTATATCTCTAAGGAGGAGAGAATGAAGAAAGCATACTGAATTTGATTAGATGAAGAGTTAAACTGAGATATTGTAAAAGTGAAGAGAGTCAAAAACCTAAAATCTTAGAGTACACCTTTCGCATGGCAGGCACTGAACTGTAAATAATGATTCATGTAATCATTTCAACAACCCAGAGGGGGGTATTTTTTCTAGTTTATAGATGAGAAACCCAAAAGTTAAAGAAGTTAAACACTTGTGTAAGGTTATTCAGAGAGTATTCATGCTGGAATTAAAGGCTTATATTAGTTCTACTGCTCCTATTGTTCATGGTGTAGCTTTTGGAGGGCTGATGTCTACAACAGAAGCCAGATCATCACTCCTTCATTTGTCCAGTCAGTGATATACAAGTGTTATTGAAGGCACATGTGCCAGCCACTGCACTCTATAAAGAAGACACATCCACACCTTGAAATATCACATTAATCACTATGGAACCTGCAACAATACATGCTATGAGCATCTAACCCAGTCATGGTGGACATGGAGGGAAGCATCGATACCAAGGAAGGCTTGCAAAGGAAATGCATTCTAATGTGGTCTTCAGAGACCAGGAATTAGTGAGGAAAGAAGGGAGCAGTCTATTCCAGGGAAAGATTCCTACTGGTACAAGTGCCTAGACATCATCCAGAGCTTCAGTTAGCTCAGGTGGAGATGGGATGATGGCAAGACAAAGAATAGGATGGATAAATAGGGGGCCAATGTTGGTAGTTACCAAAAAGTCAGAAGTGAAGCAGTAGCTTAAGTGGTAGAACACCAGCTTTGAGTGAAAAAGTCAACAGAGATTTTTAAGGTCTGATTAAGCCTTACTATGGATACCAAATAAGTAAATACATGCATACATACACACGCATACATACATACATACATACATGAAGGAAAAGAAGAATAAAAGAAACGTTGTCTGACACGCATAGCAGATCCCCCTTGGACCTCTACTATATTCATACTGAAAATACCTGTCTGACACAGAGGACTATTGACCCTATGGGACTAATTTGTACTTGCCTACAACTGCCTGGCAATATGAGATCTGAGATTTTTTTCTCTTTTCCTTCCTTCCTTCTTTCTTTCCTTCCTTCCTTTTTTTCTCTTTCTCTTTCCCTCCCTCCCTCCCTTCCTTTCTTTCTTTCTTTCTTTCTTTCCTTCCTTCCTTCTTTCTTTCTTTCTTTTTTTCTTTCTTTCTCTTTTTTTCAGTCCTGGGGCTTGAACTCAGGGCCTGGGCACTGTCCCTGACCTTCTTTGCTCAAAGCTAGCTCTCTACCACTTGAGCTACAGTGCCACTTCTGGCTTTTTCTGTTTATGTGGTGCTGAGGAATCAAACCCAGGGCTTCATGCATGCTAGGCAAGCACTCTACCACTAAGCCACATTCCAAGACCCCCTGAGATTATTTCTATCAACCTTTTTTCCTTTCCTATTTTCTTTCTAGGTGTCAAAGTACTATCATAATCTGAATGTGATCCCAATCTATACTGGCCCAATCCCCCTTTTCCTTCACAGTAAGTTACTGAAAACCTTTTACATATCTGCTATAACTTGGATCTTGAATGAATCCTAAAAGTGTTCAGTAAAGAGTTAGTCCACAGGTTGGTGCTACTGGTGAAGCCTTTATGGGGATGATTTCTAGTGGGAGGTTTTGGGGTCACTGGATATACCCCTTTTTCTTTCTCTCTTTTTTCTTTTTTAAATTCTTTATTTTGTGTCATTTCTGGGGCTTGAACTCTGTGTCCAGGTGCTTTCTCACTCAAGGCTGGCACCCTACTACTTGAGCCCCAGCTCCACTTCAGGGTTTATTAAATTTTTAGTTGTGGGGAGGGGGAACGAAGGGAGGGAGGAGGAGGTGGTGTTCCTGGGGCTTGAACCTCAGCATGGCTCCCATATCTGAACTTTTGTGCTTAAGGCAACTACAGCTCCACTTCAGGCACTTTTTGATATTAATAGGAGATAAGAGTCTCAGGACTTTCCTGCCTGGATTGGCTTTGATCTACAGTTCTCAGATCTCAGCCTCCTGAATAGCTATAGGCATGGGGCCACAAGTGTCTGACCTTTTTTTTTTTTTTTAGTGGTTTATTAGAGATAATAGTGCCACTGACTCCTACTTGGGCTGACATGCTTCCTTTTCAAAGGGGGTTGTTGCTGGTCTCTTCCTCTCTCTGCTCCCTGACTTCCCTGAGGTGAACAATGTGCTCCATGACACCTTCCCAGCATGAAGTGCTGCCTCATCACAGGTCCAAAAGGGACAGAATCTGAAACTTCCAGAACTGTGAGCCAAATTGAACCGTACATAAACTGGTTATCTCAGGTATTTTGTATAGTAACGGAAAGGTGACTCATATAACATCTAATCACATACTTCTAGGAAGACCTAAGTTGACACAATGCAGATGAGAATTGGATGCACAGGAATGGTGCACATCATCCTGAAAAGAGAAGAAGGACACAACAGAACCCAAGGGCCACCTACATTTATAGGATGGATAGCAGAAAAGGCACCTTCAGCAAGTCTTAAGAAGTGGCCCAACAAGTAACACAAAAATCCAGGAATGAGAACTTACAAAAGGAACACATGGTTGATGCAGTCAAATGCAACACTGGTAAAGTAAGGACATGATGGTGTCTATTAGGTTTAATAATATCTCAATAGGTGTTACCAGTTAAGTCAGCATCCCAGGTTGCACTAAGTAAAGAATAAATGATAGGTGAGGATGTGGAAATATTGAGGATAAACATGTCTTTGAAGCCTTACCTAGGAGGAGAAGAAAAAAGACAAGATAAATTTGGAATGGGGAGTAGTTCTTGTCTCTGTTTCTGTCTCTGTCTCTCTCTCTCTCTGTGTCTGTCTGTCTGTCTGTCTCTCTCTCTCCATCTATTGGTCCTAGGTCTTGAACTCCGGGCCTTAGTGCTATCCTTGAGCTGTTTTGCTCTACCACTTGAGCCACCGCTCTACTTCTAGCTTTTTGGTGGCTAATTGGAGGTGAGAGTCTGACAGACTTTCCTGCTCATACTGACTTAGAACTGCAATCCTCAAACCTTGGCCTTCTGAGTGCCAGTGGCACCAGCTGTTCTTTTACTTATTTATTATTTATTTTTGAGAGAGAGCTAGGGTGCCAGAGCCTTATGCATGTGAGGCTAGCACTCTACCACTAACCTACATCTTCAGTCCAAGATCTTTTCTTTTCTCTTCTCTTCGTTTCTTTTCAAGATTGGAAATGCTAAGGGCTATTTAAATATTTCCAGGTAGGAAGTACTATAAGAATAAGAGTAAAAATACAATGCTGAGATAGGGTGGAACCAAATGAGATCAGATGACAAGAGAGACTAGGAACACCATTCTCATTTGGCAATGGAAATAAGAGAGAAGACATGATATAAATACAAGTACATTTGTTCATTAAAATTGAGGGAGTTTCCATATGATTACTTCATTTTTTCTTGAGGTAAGTTCTCATAGTGAGACCAGTAAGGAAGGGTAGGATATAGGTTATGAAACTGAGGAAGAGGGTTGACTTTTTTTTTAAGTTGGAGGAAAGTTTTCCAAACTCCAGAAAAATTGTCAGGTAGCCACTGAGGAGCTAGCTGGAATCCATGAGTATAGAATGACCTAACTATATTTTTTTTAGTTTTTAAATTTTTTTCCATCTGTGCTATGCTATATACAGAGCATACTAGGTGGTAGCTGTTTGGGTTCCTCAATCTTAGAACATTGCTGGGCAGTGTAATGGAAGGAACAGAGAAGAAGCTGTAGAAATAACAGTAGAATGTAGTAGAAGTCATGGGATGTGGAAAAAATAGATTAGATAGCTAAGAATATGCAGAGAAGATTGGGGGGAAAAACAAGAAAATTGAAGAACTGTAAGGATTGCCTATCATGATGAAATTAGGATGTCTGAAGATTTTAGAGGTGGGATTATTGTACTTGATGGTGGAGCAGGCAAATATGGTATTTGGACTTGAATAAAGAAACAAGACATTGAAATGCTATATCTATCTATCTCTCTCTCTATATATATCTTTATTTATTGATTTGTTCATTGGGGCTTGAATTCAGGGCCTGGGTGCTGTCCTTTAGATTTTTCACTCAAGCTCTACTGCTTGAGCCACAACACCACTTCTAGCTTTTTGGTGGTTAGTTGGAGACAAGAGTCTCACAGACTTACTGCCTGGTCTGGTTTCAAACTGTGACCCTCAGATCTCAGCCTGCTAAGTAGCTGAGTTTATAGTTATGAGCCATTGGCACCCAGCATATATATCTTTTATATGGACATTGAAGCAATCTTTTACTATGAGTGACCTGGAAAAGAGGGAGATGGTAGGTAGGTGAGGAGCCAGGATTTACAGAAAATGATGAGACACAATGAGGAGCCCAAAAGACAGAGAGATGAGGAAGCCTTAACAAAAAAGAGGACCTGTTCAAGGTTAAAAGAATTGTAGCTGACTGTAGTATTGTTGGAGGAAGACGCTGCCAAGCTAATCTCTTGATCACAGGATACAACAAATGTAGAAGAGTTAAGAAACAAGTGTTCAGAAGCATGCAGGACAAGCAGTTTCCTTCAGAAGATCTAAGTTGTTTAGGCAAAGAGATGTAGAAAGGTATTATGGGATGTTTAAAATCCAGTGGAATTTGCGTTCAGAAATTTTTTTTTCTCACGAATATTTTGGGAAGATTTAGATAGGAAAGGAAAAGTAGGGTTAAGGCAAGAGAAAGGAAAGGAAAAATACTATGAGGAAGAGAGTTGGCTTAAAGAGATGACAAAGAAATTTCATCTAGGGTATTGTTTAATGTCCTGGAAGTTAACTGTGACTCTGGAATAGCAGGGTTTCTGGAAGAATTAATCCCCAATGACCTATGAATAGGAGGAACCTTTTTTTTTTTTAATAACTAGTTGTATTTTTAAAAATTAAGATAAACTGAGTAACAGTAGGAGATATTTTCAGCAAAAATATAATGAATTTGATAAAAAAAATTTCCCCTCAAGAATTAAAACAAATCAATATTACTTGATTGAAATTAAATGTATATATACATATATATATATATATATATATATATATATATATATATATATATATACACACATGTAGGGCTTGACCTCAGGGCCTGGGCACTATCCCTGAGCTTCTTTTACTCGAGGCTAGCCTTCTACCACTTGAGCCACAGTACCACTTCCAGCTTTTTCTGTTTATGTGACACTGAGATATCGAACCCAGAGCTTAATGCATGCTAGGCAAGCACTCTACCACTAAGCCATATTCCCAGCCTTTCTCAGCAAATATTTTAAAATCATTCTCAGCATATTCTAAGATTATTATGTTGGCTAGCTATAAGATGACTTGGATTCTTTTTAAAAATTGGTTTTATAAAGGTGATGAACAGAGGGGTTACTGTTTCCCAAGTCAGGGAGTGAGTACATTCTTTTTGGGCAATGTCACCCCTAGAACTTGGGTTTTATAAGAAATGAGACATGGCTCCAGTCGATATGTCTGAAGGAACTAGTCTGGATGATCCTATGAGCCCAAGAACAATGATAGTACTAGAATTTCTCTATTCTAAGGCAATGGGACTTGTGAGGCCATCCGACAAATGATAGCATTTAGAAGGAAAAAAGGAAATGGCATATTCATCACACACCATGCTATCACAAACATTTCAATATGGAACATTTAAGACTTAGAGTGAAGGAAATAGAAAACTATGTCAATATATTTCATTATGATAGGGTTGGAGAGTAGCCTCATGGGAAGATACTACATTTCTGAAATGAAAAGTGAGGAATGTATTGACAAATGTCCAGTCAGATAGAATCAGAGGAAATGAGATGAAAGTATAGTCTAAGTTGATGTTAGTGAGAATTTCTGGATCATTCTACTTTGGGCTAATCTTTGTTAATCACAAAACTAGGTTTATGCAAAAACATAGCTGTCTCCTGAGGAGGGATTCAAATTATGGCGAATTTTCATTCCTTTGAATGGGCTTATGGGTCTAAACCAAAATCTAGATAATCTCTCAAATTATCTAGCAAAATAAGTGTGCTGCCATTTTCTCCTCCTAATTCTTGTGTATTTACCCAGACATCTGTACCTCTGGCATGGTTCTGTGTTAATAAGTGTTCATTAGTCTTTCTCTGAGCTTCAATTGTTTAAATTCTAAAATAATAGAATTTCCCAAGTCTTCATGTCAAAATGAACATGAGGTTGGTTTCTTTCTTTCTTTTGCTTTTTTCGGTATGCTCCAAGAGGCAAAGCCAAACCCCTACTTGGTATAATTTATTTAAATTCCAGATTCTCCTGAGGAAACTGGGTTGTCTTTGTAACTTAATTTAAATAACTATTCTGATTCTCAATAGCTTTTTATGAAATTACCATGTAGAACCTAAATTGGTGCAGCTGAATTAAGTAAATATCAGAGCTTAACATTCTTAATCGCAAACCCTCAATTTAACCAACCATATATTATAATCAAAAAGCAATCAATATGTTGATTGTGGTGACATGCAAAATGGAGACAGAATTATTAGTAATTACCCTATATTTGTGGTTCAATGTGCTGGAGAAATAGCTGGAAAGAAAATTAAAGCACACTACATCAAAAGACTGGTTGATATGTTTTAGAACTGTGTGGTATATTGATTGTAGTCTTTAACTAAATTGAATAACATAGGTTGCTATCAAACATCTGAATTATTCATGAAGCACAGTTTGGGAACACTTAAGCAGCCCCCATTTATGAATATTCAGATGTGTTAATAGACAAATGACTGACCCAACATTAACCAATTCTTGCATGAAGAAAAGATCTTCACAACAAAATGGAAATGTATGAGGCAAATTCACTCACGTGAGTTACTGAACTGAATCAAGAACAGTCTAGGAGATGGGAAAAGAAGCTTGAGTCAAAGAGATATTCCGTCAGAGAGAGAGAGAGGCGCTGGGAGTCTTTATTGACATGGAATACTTTGTAATTCAAAAGTCTTTTGTCTGGCTCCAGGACCTTAATGTTACTAGAATCACATTTCTGGTGTGGGCCTTGGGTTTTTTTTCCCATCAATATTTGGAACTATTTAGCAATATCTATCTTTCTCCATTTTTTGAAACTTATTTAGAAAAGGATGAAGAGAAATTCCTGAGTATTCCATGTTTGACATATCATAAATTATGATTTTCTTTTCTCTAAGTCTATATGGTGGCTTGTAAGTTATGTGTTTTAATATTTATGAGTCCTCATTAGGAACTCTTATTTCCTGAAAACTCAGGACATTATTAAGTCTTAGGATGATAGTGAAAGATAAAATAGAGAATTAGTCTGAGGTCAACGAAATACGTAGGAGTCTCATAGGAAGGCCTACTCAACCCTATTTTTCTGGAACTCAGAGGGTTGCCCAGACAAAGGATCTTCAAACACAGGACAATCTCAGGCAGACTGAGATGATTCTGTCCCTTAAAAACCACCCCAGTTTGATCAGAGGGATCTCCAGGAATGTGGGACTTGCACTAATAAAAGCCAGGCTCACCAAAAAACACCTTGCTAGTTTGACCACATGATAAGACAAACAGATTTAGGGAATCGGTTAATGTTTCTATAAGACTAATAGACACAAAACTGATAAACAATGGATTAAATCACAACAGTTACATTTGTTACTATAAAATAAACTCATCTTTGGTATTTTATAACTTCTCAGTATTTAATTTTCAGTGTAAATATTTTTATCTTAAAAAGCGTATTGTTATTATAAAGGTGACGTACAGAAGGGTTACACTTACATAAGTCAGGTAAAGAGTACATTTCTTTTTCGACGCTGTCACCCCTTCCCTTGCTCTCTCCCAGTTTTTCCCTCCCATCCCCACCTACAAGTTGTATAGCTCATTTTCAGCATAGGGTCTAGTGAGTACTACTGTTGCATTTGTTCATCCTTTGTTCCTCCATTTCTGTGAATGTTTTAATATTTATCAACTTTTTTGTAAGTAGTTTCACTGAGATATGTTCATAAATGTAAATACTGTCTTTTTGTGGGGCTGGAGTTCAAACTCAGGTCCTCACACTTGCTAGGCTGGTGTGGTATCACTCAGACACTACCCCCACCTAAATGATAATCTGCTTATGTTAGTCTTTCCTTCATTGCTGGAGTATCAAGTGCCTACCATTACATCCAGCTTCCCTTCATGGACACAGAGTCTTGGACTTTCTCCCCGACTAGCTTGGAGCCCCAATCCTCACAGTCTCAGCCTCCAATATGGTTTGAGTGCATGCCATTGTGCCCAGCTATTATAATATACTTTAATCATATTCACTCCCCCACCTACTCCCAGTGGTCTTTTACTTCCCTATCACCCTCCTTCTACCTATATGTCTCTCTTTTTTTTTTTTAAATGTAGATTCTGGGGCTGGGAAGGTGGCTCAGTGGTAGAGTGCTTGCCTTGCATGCATGAGGCCCTGGGTTTAATTCCTCAGCACCACATAAGCAGAAAAAGCCAGATGTGGTGCTATGGCTCAAGTGGTAGAGCGCTAGCCTTGAGCTGAAGAGCTGAGGGACAGTGCCCAGGCCCAGAGTTCAGGCACCATGACTGGCAAAAAAAAAAAAATGTAGATTCTTCAAACACATGATACTTGTCTTTCAAAGGCCCAACATTTTATTTAACATGAAGATCTATAGTTCTACCCATTTTCCTGAAAACAACATGAATTCATTTTTCTATGGCTGAATAGAACTCTATTACATAGCTATATTTCTTTATCTTTGTCTTCTAGTGGCTACCTAAGCTAATTCCATAACTTGGCACTATGAATAGTAAATGTTTTTATTTATTTTATTTTTTAACCACACCACGCACGTGGTATTCAGGTAAGGGGTAGGTTTATTCATCGTTCCGGCTGGCACCAAGCCATCTTGGTCCTCCACGCGGTAGGGAAAGGCCTGGGAAAGAGAGCTGGGAGAGCTGGGAAAGAGAGAGAGGTGGGAAAGAGAAAGAAAAGAGCTAGAAAAGAGAGAAAAGAGCTAGAAAAGAGAGAAAAGAGCTAGAAAAGAGAGCATCTGGGAAAGGTGGGAAAGAGAGAGCTAGGAAAGAGAAGGGAGCTGGGAAAGACAAGGAAAGAGCTGAGAAAGAGCTAGAAAAGAGCAGAGAGAGATGAATAGTAAATGTAGTGTGGAAGTAAAGTAATATTTTTTTGGCTGGTCATGGGGCTTGAACTCTGGGCCTGGGCACTGTCCCTGAGCTCTGTCAGGTCAAGGCGAACACTCTACCACTAGAGCCATAGTGCCATTACGGTTTTCTGTTGGTTAATATGAGATAAGAGTCTCATGGACTTTCCTGCCCAGGTTGTCTTTGAACTGAGATCCTCCGATCTCAGCCTCCTGAGTAGCAAGGATTACAGGCGTGAGCCCCCAGTGCCCTGCTGGAGGTTTGTTTTTTTTGGGGGGGGGTCCGGTTGTGGGGCCTGAACTCTGGGCATGTGCACTATCCCTCAGCTCTTCGGCTCAAGGCTAGCGCTCTACCACTTGAGCCACAGCGCCACTTCCAGCTTTTTTTTTCTTTTTTTTTTTGCTTACATGGTGCTGTGGAATCGAACCCAGGGCCTCATGCATTGCAAGGCAAGCACTCTACCACTGAGCAACATTCCCAGTCCCTGGAGGTATTTTTATTGTGTGTTAAGTTTGATTGTTTTAGGTATGTACCTAGGAGTGGTATAACAGGATCCTATGGTAATTCTATTTTCAAGTTTTGAGGAACCATCATACTGGTTTCCACAGTGATACATTGATTTTATATTCCTACCAACAGTGTATAAAGGGTTCCTTTTCCCCTCACATCCTCACCAGTATTTGTTCTTGTTTGTTTTCTGGGTGGTAGCCATTCTGATTGGGATGAAACAGAAGCTCAATGGAGTTTTGGTTTGCATTTCTTTAATGGATAAATATCTTGAAAAGTTTTTACTCTATCATTATTTTAAATGGCTATATACCATCAGCTAATGCCCTGTTACAAACATGAAGACTTTGCTCATAAAACAAATCCTACTTTGAATATCCCTGCAACATTATCTTTGCTCCTTCTTTCTTTTCTTTTCTTTTTTATTGTGAAAATACCATACAAAAGGGTTGCAATTACATGGGCAAGATAATGAGTACATTTCTTATCAAGCATTGTAGCCTCCTCCTTTGTTTCCTCTTCCCAACGCTTTCCATCTTCCGCTCACCCCCTCCAAAGTTGTTAAGTTCGTTTTTCTACATAACGTCTTGTACATCTCATTGTTTCAATGGGTCCACCTGTATCCCTATTTAAACGATTTGTCTTTTCCCTTCCCCTCCACGAATTATACCAACATCAAATACAGTGAAAGCAAGGGTTATACTGTGGGGGAGGTCTTTCTTTATTTTCTTAAGACAAACTGGTTGAGGTAGAATTGGTATTTTAACATTTTATTCTTATAACTTGTGCTGAGTTATCAGGTCTCATTAGCTTTGGCAAAACATATGGTCTTATTTTAATTTTGTAGATTATAAGTGGGACTGAGAAAGAGCTTGCTCATTTTTATCTTTATATCATGGGCAATTGGGGAAGACATTTTTTGTTTCATCACTTAGAATTATAGTCTTTCGGGCTAGGAAGGAGGTTCAGTAGTAGAGCGCTTGCCTTGCATGAATGAGGCCCTGGGTTCCATTCCTCAGTACCATATAAGCAGAAAAAGCCAGAAGTGGTGCTGTGACTCAAGTGGTAGCATGGTAGCCTTGAGTTGAAGAGATGAGGGACAACGCCCAGGACCAGAGTTCAGGCCCCATGACTGACAAAAAAAAAAATAATTATAGTCTTTCACTATAAATTGTTTCTTGGGAACTTTATCATCATTGAAGCTCCTTGGCCAGTGAGATGTATGCACCTCTTGGAGTAGATGAGCCACTCTCATTTTGGTTTTTTTGCTTCTTTTTGTCTCAGAGGTCTGTGGTGCAGGATGTGGTCAAAACTGTAATACAGATGAATCTAAGCACTACATTAACATTCTATAAAAATCATTCTAGTAAAGAAGATTTTTATTTTCAAATCTGCATGAATAATTATTTAACTAAATAATGATTGAATTAAAAAACTTCCTTGACATTTGATGATGTCAAATAGTTTTCACTAACATTTGATGACATTATTAGGGATCAGGTATTATCTTAATTATTTTAAGCTTATAGAATTCATTCTATACTGTAAGTCCTGCCCTTTGAAGATTTTAACATCTTGGTTGACTGGTAAATTTTTTTTTTTTTGGTCCGGTCATGGGGCCTGAACTCTGGGCCTGGGCACTGTCCCTCAGCTCTTCAGCTAAAGGCTAGCACTCTACCACTTGAGCCATAGCACCACTTCCGGCTTTTTTCTTTTTGCCTATGTGGTGCTGAGGAATCGAACCCAGGGCCTCAGGCATGCAAGGCAAGTGCTCTATCACTGAGCCAACTTCCCAGCCCGACTGGTAAATTTTATAAGTCACTTATCTTAGGGCTAATAAGGCAGTAGCATACTTTTTTTTAATTTCATAAACAACTCCCTGCTGTACTGATAGCACCTTTTGGTTTCATTGACATTGTGCAACGACGTAGGCCACACATGATTGCAAAGACTCTTCTATCTTCAACATATGTCATATTGACTGTGGTTAGCTCAGGCAGACCCTTGGATGACTTTGTGTGCCACTGGCAATTGCTCTTTTTTTTTTTTTTGGCCAGTCCTGGGGCTTGAACTCAGGGCATGGGCACTGTCCCTGAGCTTCTTTTTTTGCTCAAGGCCAGCACTCCACCACTTGAGCCACCACACCACCAACTTCAGCAGTTTCTGTTTTTATTTGGTACTGAGGAATCGAACCCAGGATTTCATGCATGCTAGGCAAGCAGTCTATCACTAAGCCACATTCCCAGCCCTGTCAAATGCTGTTTGCATAAGTAATGTTCTTGTGATTCATGGTTTTGTGATTCTTGAATAGTTTGTCATCAATTCCTTGTTGAGAATCAGCTTAATCCTCTGTGTAACTATGAAACAGATCAAGCCTTTGAACACTTCCTCTTTCATACACATAAACATACACACACACTTCTATATAATCAAGGGCAATGATGGTTGCATGTTTCCATTTTCCTATAGTCTTCATTAATTCATCAGTCCACTGATTCTTTTGATTCATTCACCAATTTGTTCATTCAGCCACCAGTTCACTTATTCATTCCTTTACATATTATCACTGAAAATTTACACACAACAGTTACTCAATCCTAATACAAAATGTGTTGTTCAGTCCACCTTTATTCTTTTCTCTCCCCACCACATTTTCAGCATCCTTCCAATTTACGTCTCTGTTAGAACTGGTTCCTTCCTTCTTTGCTTCCCTTCCTCTTGCTCTCCCTCTTATTTTGATGCCTCTGATGGGCTGTTTCCAAGGCAACTGTGGACAGGTTGTAGGATGTCAGAGCTAGCTGCACAGAAAAATCTCTGTATATTGGTGATATGTACAAGGTGGCACAAGGGAGCAAAGGAAGTTGAATAAGATCAGCTGCAGCCAGGTGCTGGTGGCTCACACCTGTAATCATAGCCACTCAGAAGGCTAAATTTCTGAGGTTAAGGTTCAAAGCCGGTCCAAGCAGAAAGCCTACCAGACTCTTATCTCCAATTAACTATGAAAAAGCCAGAAGCATGCCAGCGTTGAGGGAGGAAAAAAAGCTAAGGGCTAGCTTGAGGTCCCGAGTTCAAGCAAAAATAAATAAACAAATAATCAGCTGCAGATAAAAAATTGTTGCTTTGTATGTCCCTCCCCCACGATATCACCCCTGCTTTCATTGTATTTGATGTTGGTATAATTTGTGGAGGGGAAAGGAAAAAAACAAATCATTTAAATAGGGATACAGGTGGACCCATTGCAACAACGAGATGTACAAGTCATTATGTTGAAAAACAAACTTTACAACTTGGGGGGGGCGGGGGGAGCGGAGATGGGAAGGGATGGGAAGGGGAAACAAAGGAGGAGCCTACAATGCTTGATAAGAAATGCACTCATTATCTTGCCCATGTAATTGTAACCCCTCTGTACAGTGTTTTCACAATAAAAATATTTTTTTTTTTTATCAGCGCCCAGGCCCAGAGTTCAGGCCCCGCGACTGACCAAAAAAAAAAAATAAAACCAAAACAACAAAAAACAAAACAAAAAACCCAAACCTTGCTGAGGAAAGCAAGGGGAAAGTGTTCTTTGTTTTGTTGCTTTTTGACAGATCCCAGTCCCCAAAGAAAATTATTAGATAAATAGGAGACTCTGTGTGTCTGTGTTTGTACACACACATATGCCCCAGTACTGGAGCTTGAACTCAGTCAGGGCCTCACACTATCACGTGACTTTTTTTTTTTTTTTACTTGCAAGGCCTAGGATTTGAACTCAGGGCCTGGGTGCTGTCCCTGAGCCTTTTTTTTTTTTTAATTTTTTATTGTAAAGATACTATACAGAGGGTTACAGTTACATGAGTGAGGTAATGAATACACTTCCTCTTGAACATTGTTAGCCCCTCCATTGTTTTCCCCCTACCATCCCCTCCATCCCTCCCTTCCCCGAAGTTCTTTTTTTTCTTGATTGCGATTAAGTGATTACATAATTTCTAAGTCACAAGTTCATTCTAACTTTCCTGGAGCAAATTGTCTATCACAGTCTGTAATATATAACAGTGTTCACATGTTATACACCATACATGTG